>NW_004524651.1:8251040-8272409 GCF_000260255.1 Octodon degus
CTGTAACAAATGCATTAAAAAAAAAACAACAAAAAAAAAACCGAGAAAGAAACAGGAATGTATAGGTGCTTATAAATTTCCCAAAACAGTAATACTTCATTTTTTTTTTTTTTTTTTTTTTTTTTTGGCTGGCTCATGCTACCTTAAGGGTGGGTCTGGTGTGGCATGTGGAGCTGGGGATCAAATTGCAGTCCCTTGTGTCTGACTGAGTTTGCCAAAGCAGGTGCTTTAAGCAACTGAGCTAACCCACAAGCTCCCCCACTCCAATGCTTCACTTTTAATACTTTGGAAATGTCTGGCTGATCTCAGCTTAGCACATTCTAAATTTATGGTGGCAATCATAACTCAAGTAATCTTATATTCCTGTTGCCTTTAAAAGTAGTTTTAAAGATAAGATTTGCCAGGGCCAGGGAGATAGCTCAGTTGAATAAGCAGTTTCCTGGCAAGTGCAAGGGATTAAGCTCAATCCCTGGTTCTGAAAAAATAAATAAATAAATAAAAGATAAGATTTGTCTTTCAGAGTAATAATTTATAATTGAAAGATATCTGCATTTAATAAAGTAAAGCCATATTAATATGCTGAGCTGTAAAAGGCTCAAGTCAACAACTTCTGACATTGACAGTCATGCAGATAACCCACTACTATTATAGACTACTGGACTATATTGGATTACTTTGCTGAATTCATGCACCTACAAAATATGAATGGCAATGGAATGCACATCTCTGGACAAACGTTAAAAAAGGGGATATAAATGAAGGACCATTTTGTAGTGAAAAAATATGTATCTGTATTTATAAAATCGTTAGCATAGATATACTGCTGCTTTCTTTTAGTTCAATGAGAAGTAAGTTTTGAACTAATAGTGTTTAGACAAGATATCATGTCTGCACCTTGTACTATAAATTACTATAAAGACAACAATATGCAATGTATCAATTATTGTAACTGTCCTACTAACCTGTTTTGAAACTATCTCCTTGCTTTTTCTCAATAAAATTATTTTTTAAAAAAGAAAAAAAATAATAAATTCATTTTAAAATAAACTCAGTGTTAGCCTCAGTGTCATCTGGGATATTTCAAAATATTCTACAAACTGTACCTAGTGCCTGCATATTAGTTTAATGACCTAAACACTAGCTGTGGCAGAGTTTACTTACATTCATCTAATAATGATTGTCCCTTCTTTTATCAGTGGCTATTTAATCTATCAGACATATGAGTACTCAGTGTTAAAACACATCTTTTGGATTCTACGGCAGCAATTTCTTACTGTATGACAGTGCATAGGTTTTGACTGCAAATAAAATCTAGTCAGTCAAAACCAAAGAAACTATGCTTCCTTGGGCTGCAGCAGGATTGTGACATGGGAAAATGCAGCTAGCAGCAGCCCTGAGAATGTGCTCAGAAGCCGGGTGACGGGGCCAAGTTTTGTAATCCTGGCACTGGGGGAGGCTGAGGAAAAAGAACCACAAGTTCAAGATCGGTCTCGGCAACTCAGAAACCTGGGGAGCCTCTAATCAAGATAAAAATAAAAAGAATTGGGGGCAGTGTTCACTGGTATGGCAAAATGGTCTGATTCTCAGTATCAAAAACAAACAAAAATTGTTCTACTGATTTCCAAAATGGTAGCTTAGTTGTTGTTTTAAAGCACAATGGTACTTGCTGATTACATGGTTTATCAGTCAGGTATTAGGAGTAGTTGTCAAAAGTCAGGCTGTTTTCCATGAGCAGGACTGGGAGTAGTCACAGTCTCTCGGTGGTATGAGATGGGGTCCATTTCTTTTCATAGTGGGTCAGAGAGGTTCCATTCCACACATCAGAAGCCATGAGGCTCCATTTTGGTTTGTTTCCTTGCCAAGACTTCTAGAACATGAACAGGAGGAAGGTGTCTTAGTTACTTTTCTCTTGTTGTTAAGACAAAATACCTGACACCTCAAATTAAGAAGAGAAAAACATTTATCTCACAATTTTTAGAAGTTTCAGCTCATTATCAGCTGTCTCTAAGACAAGATGGCACGACAGAGGGGTTACAATTCATGGTAGTGGAGGACAGCAGAAGCAAAAAAAGAGAAAGGAGAGGAAGAAACAAGACTCTTTCAGTCCCTTATATTTTATGGAAGCTACCTGCCCTAGGGAAGGTCTAGCACTCCCACCCTTAAGCCCAACATTACACTATAGATCGATTACACGCCCTAGATTCAGCCACATCTGAATAGGCCACCCACCATGACCACATAAGGCTTTGAGAGTACATCCAGACACAAACCATAACATTCCATCCCTCACCCCCGAAAGGATTTATGTACATTCCTTCCATGCAAAAGGAATTTAGTCCATCTCTAAGAGTTGCTAAAACCCTAACAGTTTTGGCATTTCTAAAAAGTCCAAGTCCCAAGTCTCCTCTAAGATTTAAGGCAAACTCTTAGCTGTAAGCCCCTGTACGAATGAAAAGAAACAAACACTTCCAACATTCGGTGACACAAATCAGAAATTCTCATTCCAAGTTATAAACAGGGACATACAAAGGCATGGGACCAATGCAAGTCCAAAATCCAGTAGGGCAAACATTAGCTCTTATAGTTGTAGTTCCATGGGCAAAATCCAAAGAAATTTGTGGCAAGATGTAAATTCCAAAGGGCATGGGTGGCTCTGTTCCTATGGCACTTCCAGTGGTTGTAGCTCTCATGGCTTCTCTCTTGGGTCCACTCTGTTCCTTCCTTGCAGTTTTCTTCAGATGATCCACCACATTTCTGACTTCTCAAAACTTCTGGATTCTCCGCTGCACCTTTGACTTCATATTCACAGCTTCATGCACTGCCTTCTCAGGGACACACTGCCTGGCCTTTCACACCTTCTGAAATACTTGTGGAAGCCTTCTGAACCCACAGCGCTTCCATTCTTCAAGCACCTTAAACCAGTGTCATGTGGGTAATGCCATTATCTACTAGCAGCAAAAGCAGTGGCCAAGCTTGCCTCTCTTTCGGCTGTAGGTGTAGAGAGCTTGAATTGCTGAGCATGCTGAATCTGATTATGAAGAATGAATTCCCTAGACCACCACCATTTTGGAACCTGTTGTTCTGAGACTTCTGAGACCAAATTTTTCACTTTTGCAGTTTTGAGGCTTCAAAAGGTAGAGTCTTACTGCTTCTTGTGATGCCTTCAGGCCATCTTTTGTGTTTTCCTGTTCCTTCCCAGAAATTGAGATTTCCCCAGCTCTATCTTTGCAGTCCACAGCTTTACTGGAGCTTCCTTTATGCCCAAAACTAATAACATTTTAGACCATTCTTCTGGGCTTGTTTTTTATATGTTTAATATAGGGTCTACAGAATCTCACTACACAGACTGGACTCGCAGTGATCCTCCTGTTTTCAGCCTCCCAAGTGCTGGGGTTACAGGGGTGCACTACCACACATTCTCAATTGCTGTCTCAGTGTGCCCTGGGGGTGGGGCCAGCATGGCAGTCTGGAGATCCAACCCCTGGTCCCTATGTCTGCCTAAGCAAGCACTTCAATCTGCTGGGCATCTGCTGGGCTTTTTGCTCTCGACTGTCACTATAAATATTAATAAAAGCCCCCAATAGTAGCCATACCACTGCCTCAACATTCCACTGCATTGAAATTTCTTCTACAAGATTAGTTTGACACTCTTAGTTTCAGTTTCAGGCCAAATCTCTGGACATGAATAAAATGCAGACAAACAGTCTGCCAAGCCATAACATACAAAAACCAATGCAAGCCTTGGTCCAACAGAAACCTCCTGAGCCTGATCTTTACCAGTAGGATTTCCATCAGCCTTCTGGTCTTTGAACTCTGACCACATACAGAATACCTGAGGCATTTTACCTCTACTATTTCAGCCAGCATCTTCAAGCCTTTCCAAACTCTGCCCGCAAGCCAAAGGTTCCTGGACCACATGGTTAGGCACAGTCACATCAATGATCCCCCTGCTCTGGTGCCAAATTTGTTGCACTTGTGGCTTAAGAGGGAAAAGATTCAATACAAGACATACAATTCATAGGATTATCTTAAGATACTTAAAGCTTTGATGCTTACTTTTTTAATTTGTAAAGGGGAGTTAATAGCACCTACATATCAAAGGATTATTGTGCAGGTTAACATACATGTAAAATGCCTGGAACATTACCTACCATAAAAATTAGTACAATATGTATAGTGACTATTGGAATTCTTACATTTGCATCCTGACCTTCTGTAGGAGTGGTATGATTTACATTTGTTAAATGTTTCACCTTACATGAATTATGATTCATCTATTAAAAATATTATTTTAATTTTCTATTATGAAAATACATAATATCCAGTTGGACAAAGAGGAGAGAATAGTATAGTAAAGTTATGCAACATTGTAAGTTGCTGTGATACTGGGAATCTAGGCCCTCATGAGGATTCTTTGGGTCTCTAATGTGTGGACAGATCTCCCTTTGCATTTGACTCTTTGGGATAAGATTATAAAATAATCTTACCATCAATAATCTCAGCAATGTCTTGAATGAGTCCAGCTGAAGACCCAGACCCACAGCCATGTCCTCCACAAGTCCTGGTGGAGGCCTAGAGTCCACAATAATGTCTCGTGCAAGTACATATCAAGGATCTTCACTGGAAGGGCCCAGAGGTCACTGGTGGAAGCTAGAAATTCTGTTCCAGTGATATGAAGGATCTGTGCCAGGGGGCTGAGGGATCTGAACTGGAGATAGGAAACAATGCTCATCTTAAGAATCAGAGTTTCTCTGAAAAATCCCACAACTATCTTAGTGACAATTATAACCTGAGCTCCTCAGACAATGGAAACAGCTGAATTCATACCAAAAAAGCCAGCATGACAAGCATCTCCAGGAGGGTCATACACAAACCATAACAGAAGATATGCTACTTCTCACATTTCTTCTTCCACTGACCAGGCTGAAAGGTGAGACTTAGCCATCTTGAATGATGAAGAGATCATGCCTCCACATGATATGAGAAGAAAGGAGAGAAGACTCTGCAACCACAAGCTTCAGGGTGAGGAACCAGGGTCCAGTCCTGCACTGTGCACCTCTAGGCCACTAGGTTAAAGGGAAATTTTCATTTATTTGAAATACACTTTCCTTTTGGCTCCTGTTATCTATAGCTACATCAGCTGCACACAGAAATTCTTTCATTGGTTTATAGCTTATAGTTGTTCCTTCATGTATGTCTTTCCCAATTTTCAGTGTGTATTGGTACATTTTTGCAGTGCATAATGACTGCATATATTGTGAGGAGTTGGCACATGTGCATAATACATCTGAGTTCCTTTTTATTTCTTTGTCCCCTAATCATCCCCTCCCTCCATGCTCATTCCAACTCTAGGTCCCCTTCCCATTTGCAAAAACATTATTTTCGTTTTCAGTTCTTTTTTCCTCTATCCCCTTTCCTTTTCTTCCACCCCCTTCCCTTTGTCTCTTGTCTCCCTATCCCTTTGTGGCACAACTCATGTAACAAGGAGGCTACTCAGAGGAGGCAACATGAGTCAAGCAAAACCTAGACACATAATAAAAGGAGCTCTGGACTGATGGGGAGGCGGCTACTACCCTGCAAGTCCATGTTGTTATTTACACACAGTAAAAAGGAAGCTCACAAGGGGGGCAAAAGTGCATGGTCTCAGGGCTTTGTTGAGAACACTGGAAGTGAAAGGTTCTCAGAGCACTCTGTGCTGTGGCTAACAAGGAGGAGCATCAAGCTGCTGGCCTTGGGTCCCAAGGAGTGCGCACCCTCCAGCTCAGCCGCTCCCCTCAATATGAAAAAGATCTCCCTCAATCTGTGGCATTCATAAGTAAACAGATTCACCTCAAGACCATAGTATTAAGTTGAAATATATGAGAAACACAATCTTAAATATTTCATGGCTTCTCATATATACATATGTGAATATATATATATATATATATATATGGAAAAAACAAAGACAAAAGACAGAGATAGGGAAGAGACAGAGAGAGAGGGAGAGAAACAGAGAGCACACGAGAGAGAGATCAATACAAGTAGTGACTTCTTCTCCGTGTATTTCTTTCCAAGGCCTATTGATTCAAATAGTTTTCCTCCAAAGCTTAAAAAAAAAAAAAAAAAAAAAACTAGCAAACAGGGTCTGGCAAGATAGCTCAACAAACTAAAGTGCCTGTTTAGGCAAGCTCAGGCAAGCACAAGGTCCATGGTTGAATCCCTGGCACCAAATGCCACGCCAGCTCTGCCCCCAGGGTGGGCTGGGCTGGCCAGAGTCCCAGTACAGTGGCACTCACCTGTAATCCCAGCACTGGGGAGACTGAAAACAGGAGGATCACCACAAGTGCAAGCTGCATAGTGAGACGCTGAAACAACCAAATACATTAAAAAATAGTAAACAAATATATTCTGTAACCTATTATTCAATGCCATTTATACAAGGATATTTATATCACATTATCACTTAGATTTGGTTTTAAGAAGTATTTTAGATTTACTCACTATAAGTATTTTCCAAAATTCACAGCTCTTATGACAGATTAATTTTCACATGTACTTCTCAGAAATGAGAGGGAATTATATTACCCAGGTATTATAATCTGTGTGATTATAGTCACTAAAATCTCATATTTTGTTCGTTTTCCCTTTTTTAGATCCACATTGTTTATCTTATAGTGTACTTATCAACAGAGTATTATAAATTCTTTTGCAAGTTGGTAGGGAAACAGTATTTCACACTAAATATTTCAAATTTCAGTGAATGCTAAGTAGTGTACTATAGACCATGGGTTTCTTAGGAATGCAAAGGTGTGAGAAACAAATAAATTTCCCAATTTTATGCCTATAGAACAATCTTACTGACTGGTGCTCTGCACACAAAAAACTCTCATCAAAATTCTTGGAAAATGTAATATTTCTATTTATTTCTAGACGACTTAAAATATCTGTTCACATGACGTTCTGCAATGTCTGCAGACAGAAATATACATAACAAAATCCTCCCCAAACTTCTTTGGTCTCAGACCTCTCCTCATGTGTAATGCTGGCATACCCTCTCTGAGAAGTCCTATGTCTTAAAGCATGTTTTGGAAATCTTTTGCTATAAAGAAGTTATCATATAGAAAGTCAAGTTTAAGCCAGCCTTTTAAAGAATAGATGAGAATTGCATGGCAATAAGAGTCAGAATAGGGCTGAATATACAAGAATAAATTAAAAATAGTTCTTCCAAAATGCTCCTTCCAGTAACAGATATCCTTTGGGTACCAGTGGTAGACTTGAATATGCATAGTGACCACACATTGTTCCTACTTGGCGATGTGGGGTCACAGTGCTGCAGAAACCTGGATGACAGTCAATGAGCAGGGAGAATGCAGTGACAAAGTGCAGGAGCATATGGTGGGAATTAGTACAGTCACTTTGGAAAACATTTTCATTGTGCCTCAATCACTAAAAATAGAACTATTTTATGATCCACCTATACCACTCCTTTAATGAAACAATTAACGTAGCATGCCAGAGGTTTATCTGCATATCCATGTTTATCGCAACACAGGATACAGTACTCAAGACACAGAACTAGCCTAGGTATACACTGACAGATCAATGGATATAGAAAATGTGTTCCATATACTCACTGGAGTCTTATTAAGCCAGAAGGAAGAATGAAATTTTGTTGTTTGAAAGAGAGAGAGAGAGAGAGAGAGAGAGAGAGAGAGAGAGAGAGAGAACATTATGCTGAGAAAACCAGCCTGACTCAAAATGACAAATGTCACAAATCCTTCTGTACTGGTCAGGGTTTTACTTAGAGGGACAGATATAATATAAGGAACAGATATTAACACAAGTTTTAAAATGTATAAGGAATTACAAGATCGGCTTATGACAGTCAGCTGCAGAGTCAGATAAGGAAGCATGCAAAGGGCATCTGCACACCCCAGACTGAAGAATTCAGTCCCAAGGTCTGAAGTTCACTGTAGTGCTACACGCAAGTTTCTATCTTTCAGCTAATGGGTCTGCGACGGAAGACTGAAGAATCTGTGATGGACACCAAAGAGTCTGCAACAGATCCAAGCCAGAGGCCAAAGAATCTGTGCTGCAAGCCAGGCGATGAAGTCCAAGTCCAGTGCAAAGACTGAAGTTCCTCCTATGAAGTGGAACATGGACTTCTTCCTTGGCCCCTTTATATGGCTTCTTTGTGATCAGTCACTCTGGGGTGGGCCCATTGTGTCCTAGGGTAGAACCAATCAGACCCCAGGATGGGCCCTGATCCCACTCTAGGGAGGAACCAATCCATGCCCCAGGGTGGGCCTATTGTATCCTAGGGTGGAACCAATTGTGCCCCAGGATGGGATGCCCACTGGCCAGGAACAGTGCCTTGGAGCCATCCAGCCAAGTTGACACAATGTATCAACCACTGCAATCCACCCCTTGTCAGCTTGGCATATTTTTAAACCAGTCTCCAAATATAGAGGTATGCATATAATTATGCCTAACATTGGTATAACTACCCTGTGTACAAACAGCAATGTACTAATGCCCTTACCCAAATAGAAGGTAAGTTTTCTTTGCTTATGCTTTAACATTAACACAAGTTTGATAATCTTAAAATTTTGTACTAAATCTATCTATATTATATTATAACAGAACCATATATGGGGGTGAAGAAGTACAGTTGCAATCCCCTTTCTGTAGCTGGTTATGGGGTTGTAGCTGGTGTTTACAGCTACCTTCTTCTACTACCCATTCTGTATTCCCTTGGCCCTCAGCAAATACCTCAGCAGGTCTGGGTTCTTTCCCTGGTGGAATGACCCACACCTTCATTCCTGAAGGCTCTGGACCATTTATCGTCATGTCTGTATTAGATTCTTGTAATTTTCCATTGACTTTAATGACAGGGCATGACAATACTAAGAGGCACTCCACGGAATCTCCTGCACTCTCTATATATTCTTCCTGTCCTCTGTTGTGGAGTAATAATACAGTTTCCCCTTGATAGTCTGGGTCAATCACTCCTGACAACACTGTGACTCCCTTTTTAGTTTGTTTCCTCAGAGACATGAGGAGACTAAAGTGACCAGGGGGGAATCTTAGCTTCCAGTTCAGTGGTATCATTGCTGTGCTTCCTGGTACAATCCTTCCCCCCTCTGGGACTAGGACCTCTAGTCCAGCAGAACATAAGGTTGTGGGGTCAGGAAGCAAGAACTTTACTAGTGGATCACTAGGAGCAACGATGAGTGGTACCATCCAGCCCAGTTGACACAATGTATCAACCACTACACCTTTCTAATAAGTGGAATCTAAAAATGAATATTGTGTTAATATCATCCTTTCATTATTACAGGCTGATCAGGCCCACAATCTCCCAAAGGAGTGGACAGTGACAGCTTAAATAAAAGAGACACATGGTATGATTTCAGGGTTCCAAGAGGATCAAAACCTAACAGAATGCTAGGTTCTCTGGGGCTAAGACAAAGAACTTCCTTGGACATGCCATTGTTTTTCCAAACAGCGGAGGAGGATACTGAAGAAACCACAGGAATCTGAGGAAAATATTAGCAGGACCTTGGGAGATATTTTTACTAGTAGTAAATTATGTCAACCAGGAGAGCTACCTCATCTTTAAGTTGGCATTAATTGTAGGAGCGTGGAGCCTGAAGCAGCAGCATCCTTGTCCTTAGTTGGTCTTGGAGCCAACATCTTCACTGGTGGTCTTGTCTTGTCCTTGGAGCATCACAGCTTCACAGGTGCTGCAGGCCCCGGCAGAGACCAGTAATCACAGAGGTCCACTCATTACGAGTCCACTGCCCATCTCCAGGCAAGGGCCGAGGCCTTGGGCAGACTCACAAGGAAACATGCAGAGCCAATCGATTAACCTTATATCCGGCTCAGAGCCACTTCAAAATGATATCCTTTAAAGGAAGATGACAAAAAAGTAAAAGACAGACTATTAGTTGATGAGAGGAATGGAGGAAAATAGGAAGGGTAAAAGGTGGAAGTACAAGTAATGAAGGGCACGAATAGGATCAAAACACATTCTTCACACTGAGTCCCTGAGGTGTACAATGGTGGACAATGAAGCATACATATCACTACTTGAAGAAAAATATCTGCTCCTTATGATGCCTAAGATGTTTGAAATGCAGTGAGATAGTGAGGTTAAGCTTAAGAGCCTAAATCGTTTGATAATAACAATAAGCTTGTCTTCTGGATGGTTAACAACGTAAGTTTGCAGACCAAAATTAGAGAAAAAGGAGGGCTACAAGGAAAGACAACATTTTGGCCCTAGCCTTCTAAGGTCAATTAAGACTCAGGACATATGAGAACTTGTACTGTAACGTCATGTACCTCGGTAGTGTCCCAAATTTTCTGATCAAGAAGATTATGAGGCCAAAGAGGAAAGTGATCGATGATGTAGAGTGTGCCTAAGGAGAGTCACATGGGGAGAAGACACACTCTCAGGCTTTCACAGAGAGCACATAGGCCAAGCAATGGCCGTGACTCATCCACATGGCTGTACTGACAAAGGTTCTACAATCTGAGGTACGGGATCTCAAGATAAATCCTGAGGACATTTTGCTGACCTTCTCAGACCAAAAAGCTACAACTCTTGTTGCATAGGTCCTGCTTTACCTTGGTCTTAACCATCCAGTAGAAAAGTATGAAGACGAAATATAGGAAATAAAGCCATGTTGTTATGTTGAGCTGTGGGGGACTCAGGTCAATAATTTCTGACATTGCCAGTTAAACAGAAGACCCAATGTTATTATGGGCTACTGGACTCTTTTAGATTATTTCGCTGAGTTTACACACCTATAATATTCAATAACGGAACTTAGAAAAAATGGGGTATACCGATGAATGTCCATTTTGTATTTGTGTATTCCAAGTGGTTAGGATAGATATATAGTTGCATTATCTTAATGAATAGAATGATTTGTTCTAATGGTGTTTGTAAATAGGATCACAAGTCCACTTCTTGTACAGCAATTAACCGCTAAGAAGAATATATGCAGTGTATTATTTGTTGAAACTGTACTTCCGATTTGATTTGAAACTGTCTCATTGCTATCTGTTTATCAATAAAACTTTGAAAAAAAACAAAACAAAAAAAACATCTAATAGCAAAAAGTTAATAAAATGCATAACAGCAAAATGATGATCATAGTACTTTTACATGCATTAACATAGATATCTCATACTTTCTAATAAACTATTTTGTATCACTGTGAAAAAAAAATGAAGCATACAGATGGCATGGGGAGGTGAATGAGTGGAATATGTCTTATGCATGTACAAATCCACCAACACAAACTCATTAATCTCTGTTACCAATTTGTACAAATGACTAATGTGAAGAAAAGCAAGGTTCACAGCAGAGAAAGACGTTCCAGCATGACTGAGCCTGAGATTACTGGGGGATTGAACTCAGGACCCAGCACTTGCCAGACAGGTGCTTATACCACTGAGCTAGAGCTGTCTCACTGGCCCAGAAAAACTTTTATAATCAACAACACAAAAATCTAAAGTGGGAAAAAAATTTAAAGACATTTTTCCAAAGAGAATATATAAGTAACTAATGAGCATATGAATACATGTTTAATATTAGTAGTTATTAAGTAAGTGAATTCAAATCCATTAATAAGTATCACTTCACACTCAAGACTTAGATAGGTATTGTTAACATACAAATAAACAAAGCTCATTGAAAACAACTAGAATCGGTAAGAATGTGGGCAAATTCAAGCAGTTATGTATTGGTGATGATAAAGTATCAGTAACCACCATAGAAGATAATTCAGTGATTTCTCCAAAAATTAAGCATAGAATAAAGTTAAGTCACTTTATTTCAATTATAGTGTATGATTAAATAATTCATTATCTATGTTTACAGCAAAAACTTGAAGGCAGAAACTAGAACACATATTTGTACATTCATGTCATACCAGAATTAGTCGCATAATCAAAAGGCAGAAATATCCTCAATGTGCCTCATCAGCCTTTTCTGTATTAAATGAATACCCAAATAAAATGTGATATCTACCTATGAAGGAACATTATTCAGCTTAAAGGGGAACAGAATTCCAATACATGCTACAACATGTATCAATATTTTTAAGCTGACTCCTAAAAATATTGTGCTAAACAAAATAAATCAGACAGAAAAAGTTAAGTATCATTATCTCATTTACATAATGCAGCTAAAGTAATCGCATATTTAGAATGATGAAAAAATTGGAGATGAATTGTGATGATACCAGAGTGTGAGTTCACTTCATACCACCAAAAAGTACAAATTCGGGGCTGGAGAGATGGCTCAGTGGTCTAAAGCACCTACTTAGAACAAGCTTAGCAAAAGCATCAGGGACCGCGGTTCAATCCCCCAGCACCACATGCCAGCCAGCCCGCCCCCTGGTGGGCTGAGCTGGCCTCTCTCTCTCTCTCTCTCTCTCTCTCTCTCTCTCTCTCTCTCTCTCTCTCAAATAAATAAATAAATAAAATTTAAAAAAAAAATTTACAAAAAGTACAAATTCAGCGTGGCTAAATTGATAAAACAAAAATATGATGTAGAACCCATCTAAAGAGAAATGGAAAAAATTAAATTTTTGAAAAATTTTTAAAAGAAGAAAGCCCAGTCACTTACGTGTTACTGCAAGCAAGGCTTCATAGAGGCGCCTTACATAGGAATAAAAGGATCTATTCACCAAGGAAACATACCAACCCTCAGCATGCACATACCTAATTGCAGATGGTGAAAACGCAGGGACAAATTCGAAAAACTAAAGTACAAATAAAAAATAATCTAATAGAAGTAAAAGTTTTACTATTCCTGTTTTTGATAATATGTAAGACCAGAACCTAGTAAACATATAGAATGATTAGCAACACTACCAACTAACTGGCTCTAAATTAACTTATGTTTATAGAACAATTATCCATAGTGTTCAGACTTCAGGAAACTGTAAGGGTAAAACAGTTCAAGTCCCTCAACACATACCTTGTAAGACAAAAAATGGGGCAGAGATAGAATTTTTAGAATTAAAGGCATGTAAGTCATGTTAAGAATTGAAGAATGAACTATTATATCAAGGATTTTGCATTTGGGTGGAAAATATTCTAAAGAAACAAAAGAAGCAAAATAGAGAATAACAGCTACTCTGGAAGCAGGACTGATAATGCTGTGATGGGAATGCAGCCAGCGCAGGGCATGCCAGGTTATGTGCTAAGGTTTTCTCTTTATCTGATGGTTACAGAAGTTTGCCTTCTTCTGATCCACTGCACTGTACAACTTTGTTTCTATGTGATTTTTCTGTATCAAGACATTTTAAAACTTTGTTTCAAATCAACTGCAAGCTCTACTTTTGTGGAAATTAAATAGCTTGCAGTTGACTAGCATTTGCACAAAAAATATAGCTAAGAAAACTAGATTAAATGGAAGAAAAAATTAACAACAACAAAGCCCAAACAAGCAGGACTTCTTCCAGAAGGGAATGGAAACAGTCCAAGGCAAAGGATCCCAGAGTTTAGCATCATATGGAAGAGAATCTCGCAGAGGCGAGGTGACACTCCGCCATCTTCCCAGAGCATGTACCAGCTCTCAACACAAAGTCAAGCACAGATCATGGTCAGGAGGATCCAGACAACAGAGAAGTCAGATGGAAGTTTGGAAGCCCAGGAGGATGAAGAAATGGATATTAGCAGTTAGGGCTGCCAAAGCAGGCCTGTAAGCTATGGAAGTCTGGGAGGGGAAACACATAGGAAAATGATCCTGACAGTTCAACTTTTCAAGTTTGTGAATTGCTCCCAAGTAGAAAAATAAGATGCTAGGTAGGAAACCGTTCACAGCAGAGGAGTGTTTGCCCAAAACAAGACAGAAATTCAAGGTCTTACAAGGAAGAATTGTTCCGATAAACAAGCCCAAATTTTTGTTTCAGAGCTGAGGAAAACTAGAAGCTTACAGGAAATACAAGCTACTGATTATGAAAGCCTTACCCAAAGTACTAGTCTAGTCCACTGAAATTATTTATCATACTAAAGTAATCAGTGGATATTACTCAGGAAGAAGAGAACCTCCCCCAGCTCCTCTGCGGTTTATCATGTACCTTGACCAGTGTTCAGTCACAAATTACAAGACTAACAACAGAGAAACCAACAGGAAACTCAGAAACCAAAATGCATAAATAAATCCCAATCACTTGAGATAGCAGACGCGAAGTTTAAAATGCCTGCAGAGAAGTGGCCAGAGTAAATGACATGTTTAAGATTTTACTAGAAAATAAGAATTTGAAAATAAAGAAAGGTCAGATAGGAATTTTAGGCTGAAAAATCTAGTAACTTAAATTAAGAGGTCATTATTTGGCTTTTACTTCAGATTAGATAAAAGGATAAATGAATGTTCAGGTGGAATAGTAAAATTCAAAAAGCATACAAAATACCAAAAATGCATAAAAGACTCCTGGAACATGGTGAAGAGTTCTAATATGTGTGTCAGTGAAGTCGCACAAACAGAGCAGACAGTGAACAAGGAATAAATAAAACTGAAAAAGACAGTAGCTTAGAATGCTCCCAAACTGATTGGAGATGCTAAATTGTGCAGCTAAGCCCTGCAGCTCCCACGACAGACAGATACAGCAAACGCCAGGCCTCGGGACGATGAAACAGAGAAATGGGTATCAAAAGTAGTCAAGGCATGACATGCTCTAAGTGAAGCAATGGGAATGTTCGAAGTTGATCTTGCTAGAGAAAGAATCTAACACAGAAGAAGATGGACTGATATCTTGAAAGGGCTGCAAGAAAGCAGTCAAAATACAATTCCACACTCAGTGGAAAACAGGCAGCAATGAAGGGAATTTAAAAAAAAAAAGCGCTTACAGACCAATATCTTAAAGCCCTTACTACCGGCACGATGCAGGAGTGTTTGTGAAGAAATGTATGTGAAAGATGGTGTTTCAGAAAGAAGAAATAACCCTAAATAGGAAAACAGAAATGCAGGAAGAAATAAAGAACAGGCATGGTATGTGTCTGAGGAAACTGGAATGAAAGATGATGCACAAAGCAGTCCTACCTACTACTATTAATATGCTGTGATGTCAAAGATTAATCCAGGCACTAGTGATAGTGCTAAGGATGGATTTGGATCAGTGACACCTGCTGAAAAATGCAAAAGTAACCAGGCTAAACCTCACTTCCTACAGGGGTCGCTGGGCCTTTGACAGGGCAAATAAGGTACACAGGGGATTGTTACAGACCTGAAAGGTGAGGAAAAAGTACATGCATTTGTCAGCATGGATAAAATTAAGGCACCTACATTTAGTACTGGGAATTACTGAAAGTAGGATTCTATCCTTGAATAGACTCCAGGAGGAAGAGGTTCTAGCCCCAGATGATGGCTGAAATTTCTGGCAGTTTTAATAATTTGTCCACCAGCCACCTCAAGGGAAGGTGGAATCATCCTAGGGAAGGCCCTGAGCTTTCAGAAACTATGATCACTTTTGTTAAAGTCCATACCGACCTTGGACTAAATGCCATGACTGTTACACAAAATTTGAAAGGAAAATCAAGTTGAAGGATTCAAGCTCTAACATTTTCTGGGAAGTAATATAAATGCTAATTTTTATTAAACTGCTATATCACAGAAAAGTGCTTTATTCTTTAGGGCAACTACAAAATATCAGTGAAAGAATATATAACTAACAAGTCAGTAGAAGATAAAAAAAAAATTGAACTTAAAGTATCTCATTGTTTCAAAAGAAAGTAGAAGAGAAGAAAGATAAAGCAAGTAGTATGAGCAGAAAATAATGTAAATACAGCTATAAGTCACAAATATGAAGAAATAAAGTGCATGAATGATGAATTTAAAAGATGAAATTGTCAGGTCAGTCCTCTAAAATCACCACTCTCCATAATGCTTAAGTGGTGAACTCAATAGAAAGAAAAGTTGAGAGTAGGATAGAAAAAGAAAAGAGACATGTCATAGAAAAGCACATTGTAATTTCCCATCTTGCAAGAGGGCGGGTGAAAAAACTGAGAAACCAGACACGAAAGAGAAGAAACTCAAAGCCAAGAAGACTTCTACCAGTGGTACTGGTAAAAAGGGTAAGGTGAAGGCAAAAAAAGTCCAAGAAGGGGCAGCCCCACTGCAGCCAAATCTTGTCCCAGTTAGAGGAATTGGTAGACATTCCCGGTCTGCTACATATTCCGGAAAGGGCTTGTCCAAAAAAAGTACACAGCTGCTAAATCAAAGGTTGGGAAGAAAAAGGACAAAGTTCTAGCTACAATCATAAAACCAGTCAGTGGGGACAAGAATGGAGGTAGCCAGATGATTAAGCTTCAAGAAATGCCTAGATACTGCCCTACTGAAGATGTGCCCCAAAAGCTCTTGAGCCACAGCAGGAAGCCCTCCAGTCAGCATGTGAGGACCCCTCGAGCTAGCATCACTCCCGACACCATCTTTATCACCCTCACTGGGCGTCACAGAGACAAGAGAGTGGTCTTCCTAAAACAGTTGGCCAGTGGCGTGCTACTTGTGACGGGGCCTCTTAGCCTTAATCGTGTTCCTCTATGAAGAATACAACAGAAATTTGTCATTGCCACCTCTACAAAATTTATATAAGCAAAGTGAAAATCCCCAAACACCTCACTGATGCCTACTTCAAGAAGAAGAAGCTGTGGAAACCCAGACACCAGGAGGGCGAGATCTTCGACACCAAGAAAGAGAGAGAACAAGTTTCAGAGCAGCGCAAGGTGGATCAGAAAGCAGTGGACTCACAGATTTTAGCAAAAATCAAAACTGTTCCTCAGCTCTGGGGGTATCTGTGATCCATTTTTGCTCTGGCAATTGGAATTTATCCTCATAAATTAGTGTTCTAAATTTCTTACTAAGAACCTAACTAAATAAATATATATACCAAAAAAACCCCCACATTTCATGTCTTTACACCTGATGCTTACATTTAAAGTGTAAATAAATAAAAGACAGTGCTGAAAATAGCAAACAAAAACATAAAACACCTCAGGAAAAAAAATCTGTAATATTATGGGAAGTTTTTAAAAGGTCAATGAAACATAAATGTCCTTCAATATGCTATTTTGTGGACTTGAAGATTTTTCCTGCAACAATGCCAACTCCATCTAAATAATCTATTCATTGAAAATAATTTCAAAGGCTGGCCAAATAGCTCAGCATTTTTTAGACAAAAATTCTAACTGGTATTTCAGGGAAGTTAATAAACTATTTTCACAATGTACACTGACGAGAAAACTTTCAAGAAGTAGGAAATGACAGCTAAATGAGGTATACAGAACTCCTATTAGCCATTACCAAAGTAAATCTACCCAAGGGGACATAAAAATCAAGATTCTAGAAATTCAGCACAAAAATAGAATATTCAAAGCTATTAGAGTAAAGAAACAGATCACCTATAAAGGAAAGCCCATCAAAATTACAGCAGATTTCTCAACACAAACCCTCCAGTCAAGAGCCTGGAATGAAATATTTCAAGTCCTGAAAGAAACAATATCCAACACAGATTGATGAACCCTGAAAAACTATGCTTCAAAATGAAAGGAGAAAATAATTCCATGACAAAAAGCAAATGAAGAAACTCGTGACCAGTAAACAAATGCTTCGAATTAACTTGGAAAGCCAAGTAATTAAACATGGGGAAGGACCAACAACAGGAAAATAATACAGCAAAGAGAAATCAATACATATCAGTTAGGACTATCAATGTAAATGGTCTCAATCACCAGTGGGGGGGGAGAACAGATTGACAGAATGGATCGAGAAACACTCCAGTGTTGGGTATTTGTCCCAGCAATGAGAGAAGAGTAATAGAATGGATTCCAGAAAGGTGTGTTGTGATGCACACCTGTAATGCCAGCACTTGGGACGTTGAGGTAGGAGGAGTTCTGTGAGTTGGAGGCCAATCCAGGCTGCATAATTGACTTCAAGGCCATCCTTCACTACATAGTGAGACTCCTTCTCAAATAAAATAATCACATAGAAAGAAGACCCAACAATATGCTGCATACAAGAAATACATTTTACTCACAAAGAAATTCATAAGTTGAAAGTCAAAGGATGGAAGACAGTATTACATGGGAAAGGAACCTGGAAAAAATCAAGTAGCTGTTCTATTTGCAGGTGTTATGGTTTATGTATAGGTGTCCCCTCAAAGCCTCCTGCAGTCACAGGGCAGACTTCCAGAGTTTGTGGTTGATTATTGTGGGTATAGATGCCACACCTGCCCTGGGGCAGGTAGTTTGCATTACAGTGTGAGGAGGGAAGAGACGCCAGCTGCCTGAGCTGCTGCTACTCCTCCCTTTTCCTTCTTGCTCTTTGTCACGGTCACGAAAGGTTGCTCTCCACCATGTGCTGCCCTCTCTGCCTTGGAGCAAACTGAGTATGGACTGAAACCTCCAGTGACTGTGAGCTAAATAAACCTGTCCTTCCTTCATCTTGGGTGCCAGGTACTTGTATGAGAGAAGAGTAACTAAGACAGCAGTCAAGGAAGCATCAAGCCTATAATAGAAAGTAAGACAAAGAAGGTCACTACTTCTTTGTAAAGGGAACAATCCAATAGGAAGAGATAACAATCATAACTAAATATACAAGTGCCAAATAACTGTGTGATCAACAATTCATATGCTGAGTAACTGTATGTACAACAATTATTAACAGACATGAAAAATCAATTACATGCTAATACAATTGTAATGGAGGACATCAATAACCCAGTATCTCCTCCACATAGCTAGCCAATTCCTGAAATGCAAATGAAAACAACATTAAGATATCACCTCACCCCAGAAAGAATAACTATCATAAAGAAATCAACCAACAACAAATGTTGGAGAAGCTGCAGGGAAAAAGGAACCCTTCTCCACTGATGGTGGCAATGTAGACTGGTGCAACCATTGTGGAGATCAGTGTGGAGATTTCTCAAAATACTAAGACTGGAAATCCCATTCAATCCAGTTATCCTCCTTCAGGGAATTTTTCCAAAAGAATTGAAGACATCATATCATAGTGATATGTGTGCACCTATGCTTACAGCAGCACCATTTATGAGAGCCAAATCTTGGAAACAACCAAAATGCCCACCACCTGAGGAATGGATGAAAAGTATGTGGTGTTTCTATGCAATGTAGTAGTACTCAGCTATAAAGAAAAACAACCTTGAAGCCTTCATGTATAAGTATATGCAACTTGAAGCTATAGTAGTAGTGAAATAAACCAGACCCACATGTGCATCGTATTGTCTGGCTAGTGTAAGAATTCAAAAGAAGAAATAAAAACTGAAAGGTATGACACAGTTAAATGGAAAGTGAAAACTTAAGGATTCTACAAAGAAGAAAGAGGAAGGAGAAAACTTAGGAAATATTGCAGAGGCAAAACCAAACATTTATATAAACAAGATGGCTAAGGCAATGGCCTTAGGCATTGTGGCCTTAGGCAACTAAGAGTCTCCATCAAGTTTTTGAAAATAGCAGTTTATGGCTAGAATTCTCACCCTGACTAGCTCTATACGCTGATATCTGTGAACTAAACAACTACACTGAGGATACCAATGTGTAATATTAAAACCATGCTTGAAATATCTGTCATTTTTTTCTTCTAAATTTGTACAGTTTCTAATGTTATACAAATTATTGATATACTCTCTCTAAAGTAAATGTCTTTTTTAAAAAAAGGTAGTAAAAGAAAACAAGGGAGAAGAAAAAAAGTCATAGGATTGTCCTGCTATGATGTTGTAATTGGTTTGATTTCTAAATTTCTATGTAAAAATGTATAATTGTTCTTTTCACATTCTATAGGGACTTAAATTTTAGAATAACCATGGTTGCTGGAAAATAGCAGTTCCATGTTATGTCTAAGACATTTGATACTCAGACAAATAGTGATGTTAAGTTCAACTGCCTCTGTTACAGGGTAATAATATCATTAAGCTTCTCTTTGGGAGGGTTAACATCTTAAGTTTGCAAACCAAAAATTAGAGAAATAGAAGGGCCACAAGGATAGCCAATATTTTGGCTCTAGCCCTTCGATGTTAGTGAGGTCTCAGGACATAAGAGAACATGTGCTGTGACATCCTGTAACTCAGTTGTGTCCCAAATTTTCTGCTCGAAGAGATTACGGGGCTACAGAGGAAAGTGATTGATGATGTATAGTGTGCATAGGGAGAGTCACCTAGAGAGAAAAAATTCTCTCTGGTTTTCACAGAGAGTAAACTGGTCAAGAAATGGCCATGACTCATCCAGATGACTGATGAAAGATCTATAAGGTGCTGTACAGGGTTTCAGCATAAATCCTGAGATTTGACTGACCTTGTCAGATACAAAACTTACATTTTTAGTTATATAGGTCTTGCTTTAACATTTTTAGTTATATAGGTCTTGCTTTAACTTGGTCTTAACCATCCAGCAAAAAAGTATAACCACAAGGTATTAAAAGTAATTCCATATTAATATGCTGAGTTGTAAAGGGCTCAGGTCAACAACTCTTACAATTGCCAGTTCTGCTGATAATCCACTACTATTATGGACTATTGGACTATATTGAGTTATTTTGCTGAATTCAAGTACCTACAGAGACCCAGTCCTAGCCCAGGTCCGGTGAGTGTGTGGAGAGCTTCCTGCTACCCTGCGCCGGCGGGACCAGACCCAGCCCAGGCGCAGCTTGGGCCGGACCCTCTCCCACCCCCTCGGGCCGCCCCCCACCACTCCGCCCTACCTGCCCCACCCCTCCCGCCAAGTAGGAATTTCAAGTACCTACAATCTTTAGACTGGCTTCAAGTATGAAAAGGTCCTTTAACGACTTCTCCAAATACAGCTTTTCTAACTGAAGTGGAACACCTCTATCTGGCAAAACAAATCAAAAAAGGGGGATATGTTGGGAGCCATGAAGCTAGGAAATCAATTAAATAAGTGTAGGTGAGAATTGGCCCACTGCCTAAAGCAAACAAGCTATCTATTTATCTATCTATCTATCTATCTATCTATCTATCTATCTATCTACACACACAAAATAGGTACGATAGATATACAGCTACTTTCTTTTAGTTCAATGAAAAGGAAGATTTGTACTAATACTGTTTAGACAAGACATCATGTCTGTATCTTGTACTCTGAATAACTGCTACAAAGACAATATGCGATGTATTAACTATTATAACTGTCCTAATAACCTGTTTTGGAACTGTCTCATTGCTATTTCTTTCTCATTAAAATTAATTTAAATTTTTTTTTCTGCCGAGTTCCAGGAGCCCACAACCCAGTCCTAGCCCACGTCAGGTGAGTGTGCGGAGAGGTTCTTGCTACCCTGTGCCGGCAGGACCAGTCCCAGCCCAGGCGCAGTGTGGGCCGGACCCTCTCCCAGCACCTGGGGCC
>NW_004524651.1:8295888-8303436 GCF_000260255.1 Octodon degus
TTCCTAAGCAAGTCCAGAGGATCCTTCCAGAGTAACTTTACCTCTGAACTTCTCCAGGGAGCTCTGTTCCCCATCACACTTAGAATTGGCAGATGTGGAGGGTTCCCAAGGAATCTTTTCCTTTATTTTGTTTTAAATTTTTAAAGAAAATAGAAAATAGTTTTAAAGAAATAGAAATGATACAAAATTTCACTAAACAAAATGATAGGAACTCAACACGGGTTGTTATAATGCATATTTTTTTATCTTTAAACTAATTATTCAGATTACCAGATAGGGCCAGGGATACAACAAAGCAGCACACCACCTGCCTGGATAGGTGCAAGGTTCTGAGCTTGATTCCTCGTACCACAAACAAACAGATATACTCACTCTGTAGTTCAGGTTGGCTTTGAACTCACTATAGAGTCCCGGATGGGCTTGTCCCTACAGAAATCCTCCTGTCACAGTTTCCAGAGTGCTGGCATTACAGGTGTGCAGCGTCACGCCTGGCTTCCAAAGAATTTTGACAAATTAGTTACTAAGTAAATGCGTGTTTTTTTTCAAAAGTACTTTAAGAAATGTAGTACAAACTATTCATTTCCCCTGGACCATTGTCACTGTTTCACATAAAATTTATAATGTTCAAAGAAAATAGAGGAACATACTTAGTTTTCATAAATATCTGGATTTTGATTGTGGCCTTGTGAAGGAGCTTATTTCCTAGTTGGTGAAGCCTGCTGTGGGAAGTAAGTAAAATTTATGAAATGGAATTTTTGTGGCCTTACTTGATGTGATTACAACAGAAAAGCCTCATGAATTCCTAACATGTAATTTATAAAAACCTAAAGGTTTCTGTAAGGATTAGGAGCCATTGGGTGCTTTCCATTGATGCCTCATAATACATTTCCGTCCCATTTCCATTGTGTCGAGACCACATCCACTAGCAGCACACTCACAACAGCACAGCTCGGAGGGCTGCTTGGTGCTGTCAACCTGAGGAAGAGAAGCTGAACTAAGTAAACTCAGCAGTTCCATGAGAAGGGCGTGGAAGACCCACCCTACTGCAAATTGTTGCCTGGATGGTATCAGTGGAAAATGAAGGAGGATGGAGCTGCCAGGCACGCCTGCAATCCCAGCACTCAGGAAGCTGGTGCACGAGGTTTGCCACAGATTCAAGACCGGATTGGAGTCCACAGTGAGTTTAAAGCCAGCCTAGACTACATAGGTAAGATGGACCCTCTGCACTTTTCCTTATTGGACCCTGTGGTGGGCCACTGTAAGCCAGTCTTGTCAATTCTTATCCATTTGTATATCTTCTGTTATATCTCTTGCTCTAGCAAAACACTGGCTAATACACTTGCCTTATACGAGTATGGGGTTTTGTTTCACTGAAGGCATTTATCAACAGCTGTGGAGAAAATCAATATGAAAATATGCAAACTTATGTTTGTTAGTGTAGACTTCTTCTGCTTGTGTTTTTTGATTGCCTAATGTGTGTCACTGCGGCTGCTTAGCTTGATGTGTCGGAGGAACTTGATGTCTAAGAGAAAAAAATGCAAATCTGGTTCACGGTCTGTGGTCTGCCTCACACTTTGCTCACGACATGGAAATATCGCATGATATCAATGTGTCTCCATTTTCTTTTAATGGCAAGAGAGAAATGGCCTCTGCTATGTTATTTACAGAATTCTTCTTTAAGGAGAAACAAGTAACCAGTCTCACAAAATGCTACACAAATGAATGTAAATTATTTCTACCTGAGTTCTGAGCATCCTGATTTAATTTATGGAATTTTATAAGTATTAAAGAAATTACTTTTGATGACAGTTTCTTGAAGATGAGCCTTTGAAACCTGATTAATATGCCAAGGATTGGTGTATGTTTTTAAAAGCTTGAGAAGAGGTTAAAGTGGTGAATCAAATAAAGCTAATTTGGGGCCCTTCTACCTGACGGAGCCAGCACCTACAAAGTCAGTCCTAAGTGCTACTTTCTAAAAGAGCAAATTCCTCTATTCATCATCACCAGGGAGTACTGATGAGCCCACACAGGACAGTGATGCCACAGCGGGCCTCATTGATGTGGCCGTTCATTTGTGACACACAACTTAGCCAGGTGGGTGTTTCTGATGATGTCTTTATTTGAAAAATAGCAGGAGTGAGGTTCGGTTGTTGGCCGGAGTCTGCGATCACCAGGTGCCTCTTTCTACAGCCACGTCTCCAAGTCCTGAGAAGTCAGATCACAGACAGGCCAGGGAATGACCCGAGTGCAACCTGCCTGTGCTCATGCACACGCTGCATTTGTGGGTGAATGTTCCCAGCGTCACCACTGCTTCTAGGGGTCATGTGACTCCAGCGGCAAATGTACTAATGTGGAGGTATGTCCTCCCCTACGGAAGCACGGCCAGGGACCCACTGCGTAGGAGGTGGCCAATGCTCCCAGGGACAGCGTCAACTTGGGCAACTCCTTCTGCCAACTTTCCTTTTTTCTCATAAAAGACCTCATTTTTATCACTTTCAAATGTTTTGTTTCTCATCCTCCTTTTGCTCAAGTGTTTTGACAACATTTTAACAGTCTAAACCCTATTATTTTTAGAAAATCTGTAAGAGGGCTAGCAAAGTGATTCATGTGAAACACATAACCACTTGCAGAGTGTTCTTGTCATTTGAAGTCATTTAAAAGTGATTTTCTTATGAGGTCTCTCCAGTGAAGATCTCTATATCACAATGTAGACATAACTGCAGTAGAATAAAAACATTAACCTGCTTTCTAAAACAATCAATATGACACTATATTTTATAGCATACTAATAAATGTTTTACAATTTATATGGATTGTACCATAACTGTACACATTCACTACAACCACAGCTTAAAATAAAAATAGGACAAATTGAATAAATAGACACTTCACAGAACACATACAGATGGCCAATAAACACATGAAGAAATATTTGGTGTTCTTGCACTTAAATAAATACTAATTAAAACAACACTGAGATTCCATTCTAATACAGAAAAAAAAGACCTGTTATGAAATCAAAGAATAAATGCCAGTGAAGCTGTGGGGGTGGGAAGGAATATTCAATATTGTCAGTGGGAATAGAAACTAGTCCAACATGATGGAAATCAGAATGTAAAGTCCTCAAGACATTAAATCTAGAAATTGTAGTTGTCTCAGGTACTCCCCTTCTAGGTATCTTCTCAAAAGAAAGACGTCAGACCTGCCTACCTGTGTTCATAGCAGCCAGTCCATGAAGACTCACTCTTGGCAGCTGTTTATATGTCCAGAGCTGTTTACACACTAGGAGATAAAACTCTGTTGTAAAGAACAAATAAACATGGGTCATTTGTGGAAAAATAGAAGTTCTTTGAGATCATAATGGTAAGAGAAATAAATCAGAAACACAAGCTTAAATATCACATGATTTCTCTTTATGAGAAACCCAAAGTATAAATAAAGAGCAAAATAAAAAGCAGATAAGAGGAAGTAGGGAGATCTTTCTCAAATGGGAAGTGAATCAAAAGTTGGAGGGAAGAGGAAAAGTGTGAAAAACAAATTAGGATGAGATGTGATTATATATATATATATATATATATATATATATATATATCCATATCCACATGGGAATATAAACATTAGGTACTGCAACATCCACCAATAAAACAGGCTTAATCTCATTATTATTCCATATTGTCTTTATGCCAAAGCCCTAATGTACAACACTTAACTGGTAACCAGTGTTTTAGAAATAGCATAATGATAAAATGAGCTGGGGATAGCTCAGTGTTCTAAGCCTGCCTGGAAAGCTCAAGGTCCTGAATTTGATCCCCAGTGCCACATGCCATGTGGTCCCACAGACAGTTATGCCGTGCCAGCCACTGAAACCAGGTGGAGTGGTGTACACCGGGAATCCCAGTGCTGGGGAGCCTGAGACCGGAGATCACTGTGAGTCCAAGCTTTGTAGTGAGACCCTGTATCAAAAATAACAATAAATAAAATAAAGTAATTTGGACTGAGGAGATAGCTAAGCAGTCTAAGCCCCCGCCTGGCACGCACAAGGACCCAGGATCGCTCCCTTGTACCACATGCCATGCCTGCCCCTAAATCTAGGCATGCTGTGCTAGCCACTGACACTTGTTGTGCTGGTACATGCCTGGAATCCCAGTGCTGGAGAGGCTGAGAGAGGAGGATTACTATTAGTCAAGGTGTATAGCAAGACCCTTTACCAAATAAATAAATATATTTTTCTAAAATAATGCAATGGCGTCTCAGTTACTTTTCTCTCATTGTTATGACAAAATACCCAATATCTAAAATTAAGGAAGGAAAGGTTCATTTAGCTCATAGTTACTGGAGATTTCAGCCCATACTCAGCTGGCTGTAAGACAGCATGGCACATGGCAGAAGGCAGCAGTTCAAGGCGACAGAAGACATCAAAGAGCAAAGGGAGGAGCCTCAGCTGTGGCATCCAGCAAGCCTCTTTCCCCTCCTTACATTTGTATACAGATTATCTGCCCTACCCAGGGAGTGTGTGCAGCACTCACACCCATAATCCAAACACTGGATCATGAATTAATCTGAATCTGTAGAAGCTGCCCCATCACTTCATGAGGCATTGGGGAGACAACTGGACACAAGCCATAACAAATAGTAAAATACTTAGTTTCAATGTATTTATTTAAATAATCTACGTGATTTTACTTGTCTTCGATGATAGAATCAATTATTATAGGTTACGTGGGTGTGAGGGCATTAAGACTAAAAATATTTTTTAAATGTCACGATGATGGCTATTTGTAAATGCAGGTTGACACCTCTTGCAGCATCAGTACGCTCTCAGCAGTCATTAGTTCCAGCTGCTATTTCTGTGTGAACACCGGAGTATACCTGTTTGTCTTTGTGAGGTCTAAAACATTTTAATGAATGCTAAGAAGAGACTAGTTTTGAAAAGACAGGAGATAAGAGTTGGGACATTTGATCCGGTCTGTGTCGCAACATTTGAGGATTTGTTTCAATTGGCAGCCACATGCAGGCTAGTGTTCAGCATTCCGAGGATTTCTGGACTCAGAAGACTGCAGGGCTTGGCCCCAGCACCCGCAGGAGTCAGGTCCCTGGGCCACACTCCATACAACCTGATTCCAAGTGCCGTGCATCATAATGTGGGCAGGAAAACAGCAACTTCTTAATCATGAGCAACTACAGGATGAAAATATTCTTGAAGGAAGTTAATGAATACTTTAAACAGTGACTGCTGGGTCAAAACCTGCCTGAGCTTATGGGATTCGTAGGACAAGGAGCAATGACTCCAACTTTGAGGGCAGGTTTCCTGTGCTTTCTGTGATCATCCAGATTAAAGAAAGACCTATGCTTATGTTATTTGTTTACTAGAACAGAAGAGTTAGGGGACAACTTTCACAATTTGTTTTGTGTTTATTTGTTTTTATAGAAATGTACCATTTGGGAGCTAGGGAGACGACTCAGTGGAATAAGCACTTCCCTGGCAAATGCAAGGGCCTGAGTTCAATCCCCGGTTCTGCAAAAAAGAAAAGAAAAGAAATGTACCATTTTATTTCAAAGAGTCTCACAAACAAATGAAAGTAGCTCAGAAAAAAAAAAGGAAGCTAGAACAACTTCTGCCTGTAGAACTGGGGGAGACGGCGCAGTGTGAGCTGCTTAGCTCACTCGGGGCCAGTGTGAAGGTATGAGAAGAGAACCAATGTAATTACTATAGGAGCCCAAAGAACAGGGGGCCCTGGAGATGCAGCCCCCCCCCCCCCCTGCAGAGCACCTAACACTAAACAGGCCCTCAGCACATCAGGATTCCATCTTACGGCTCCACCGCTTCCATCCACATCTGTACCCTTTATGGTTTAGGAATTGGGGAGGTGTGGGGAGTGTGATTGCTGCTAGAGAAGTTCCCCTGGCCAGCTGTTCTGCATTCAGGGGCCCTGGCTCCTCTCTAGTCTCTGGTGACATTTATATTTAATATATTTTAATGTAAATATACAGAGAAATAGAAAATATAAAATCTGAGTGGCTAGAGGGGAAAAAGTGGGGAACATAGCAAGAAGCCTGAGCTGGGGAGGGCTGTTTAGGCCAACTTGACATCTACTTTGACCCCTTTGACTTCTGGCTTCTCCTCCTTGGTCTCCTCTTCTGACACCTCTTTCTTCTCTTCTGGTTCTTTCTCTTTCCCATCTTCTGTTTTGACTCTTTTGGCTTTCTTGAAGTTGGAAGAGTTCTTGCAGCCACCTTCACCCTGCTCGTCTGAGTCAGAGAACTCTTCCTCACAGGCAGTGCGTTTGTCAGAGGAACAAACTGAGATATGCTTGTCAGGGTCTTCTTCATCCTCATCACCACTCTCCTCAGGAACGGCAGTCTCAGGAATTGCCGGCATTTGGACCCCAGGTGCGTGGGGCAGCATTCTCAGGTTCCCAAAGAGCTGCTGGATGATCTTCTCCAGGTACTCATTAGTGTTCTGGTTAGTCATATTGGAAGGACTAATGTGAAACTTGAAATCCAGGCCAAAGTAGTCAAAGTAGTCATTGTACTGGAGTTCACTAGGGATCTCTGTGTCTCAGGCCACAGCTGTTCCGCATGTCCAGCAAAAGGCAACATTACGAATGGTAATGGTAACCCCCTCCTTCCAGCATCAGCATAGGCAAGTTAAAGCTTTTGACAAAGTCCACACACTTGGCATGCCCTTTGATGGTTAGATTGAAGCAACTCCCTCCCAGAGAGGGAGTCTGAGCCACGCTGTAAGGCCACTGTACTAGGCTGGAACATCTCCATTACTTTGGACATGACTGACTTGAAAGTAGCCTCATAGGACTCATCATTAATCCCATCTTGGACAGGGTTAACACCATAATACTTGCCTTTGCCAGCCCCAATATACCATAGGTCCCCAGTTCCTGGGAAGTACTCTCCATATTTATGAAAGGACACAGTCATGACCCAGTCTGTGGTATAGAAGGCCTCTCCCCTGCCATCGCCATGGCGAATATCAGCATCAGTATACAGCACTCTGTGGGGATACTTTAGCACTTCCGGGATGGCCAGGACGATACCCTTGATGTAACAGAAGCCAGATGCCTCGGACTTCTTTGCATGGTGCAGGCCCCCTGCCCAATTCACAGTGACGTCCATCTGCTGCTTATTCAGTTTCATGGCACTTGCTACAGAGCCACCAGTGGACAGCTGACAGAACTCAAACAGGCCATCAAATACTGGACAGTCCTTACCAACATTGAATCTCTGCATCTGCTTGCTATCTAGAGAGACGGAGTGCAAGAGCTTAATGCAGTCCTCGCTGTGGTGCTTGGTCATCTCCTCAGCACTGGCCTTGTGAGGGCGATAGACTTCCATCTTTCAGTAGAGGCCATAGCTGAGCAGCAGATGGTGAGTCATGTGGATTTGGTGAGGCTTCACTGGATGGCCTTGTCCGTATTAGGAATTTCCAACATCCCATCATAGTAATAATAAACTTTCCTTCTGGTGCCCTGAGTCTGTGCCATCTCGCTGTCTCTACAATTTGTTTAGTTTTCAAAATTTTATAATAAAGCT
>NW_004524651.1:8303991-8305431 GCF_000260255.1 Octodon degus
TTAGTACTTACCTTTCAATAATACTGGATGTAAATAGCATTATCTCTCCTATAAAAGACAGAGACTGGCAGATTGGATCAATATTTGCTGCCTGAAAGAGTCACACCCCATCTGCAAAGAGGGGCACAGACTGAAACTGAAGGGAAAATGACACCCCAAGCAGAAGAAATCTGAGCACAAGCTGACACAGCTGTAATCATGCCCAATAAAGTTGACTTCAAATCAAAGTTGGTCAGGAGACAACGTCAATACAATTCTGGTAAAGAAAACTAGATCCTTGTATCCCACCCTGAATAAAAATCAAATAAAGTTGGATCAAAGACATAGATTTAAAAAAAAAAAACACTAAAAATGTTGGAAGATGACATAGAGGAAATACTTGAAGGCATAGGCAAGGACTTCCTAAATAGATTCTAATAGCTGGAAGTGACATGAATAGTCAACAAACAATATTATACAAATTACAAAGCTTCTACACAGCTGTACAGCAAGGAAACAACCAACAGGATGAAGAGACAACAGAGTGAATCATAAAACTCTTGCTAGCTATTCCTCTGACAAAGGGCTGATATTTAGAATATATAAATCATCTGAAAAGTTAGCAACCCCCAAACATGTGACCCAGTTGTAAAATGAACAAATGGACTGAATACAGCTTCCTTAAGGGGTGACTTAAAATAATACCCAGGGTCCTTCCACAGTTCCGTATCACTCACCACAAGCATGCTCTCTGCACAGGCTACCCAGGAGGAAAGCAAGAATTGTGAGTAGTTTGTGTCTCTCCTGAGGGATTCTTTTGAAACTGACTCCTCTGATGGAATTTCTGTCTGTGGGACCAAGGTCCTTGCTAGCTGGTGGCTGGCAGCCGCCTTCAGCTCCAAGAGGGAACCAGCATTCCTTCCATAGAGGCTCAGTATCCTTCAGCCTGCACAATGGAATGTGAACTTCTATGATTTTTTCACCCTTTTTCAAGGGTTTTTGGCCATATTAGATCCACCAGGATCATTTCTATTTGGCCACAGAAGTTCATGCAATCCTTGAAGTAACACCATGGGACACATCATGGTCACTCACCACAACTTCCACCCATCGAAAACTCCTTTGGTGCCATTTGGTCCGTTTATTGATTAATGAAAAGAATCAGTGATGACAAAGAGTCAAAGTGAACGTTACTAGGCAGATCTAAAGAATACAGCTTGTAAAAATCCTGCAGAGTTATCCATATGTACAAACTCCTCATGAGAAATGTGATCATTATGTAGTAGAGAGGTGTACTAATAAAAAACAAAAAATTGAAAAAGAAATCTCAAGGGCCAGCCAAACAGCTTAAGGCTGGCCAAATACCTCAGTGGAGTAAAGCACTAGCAAACAGGAGCAGGGCTCAGGGGTTCAATCCCCGGGCTGGCCCGCCCCCGCCGCGCTGGCCCCACCCCCGCCCCC
>NW_004524651.1:8307531-8314128 GCF_000260255.1 Octodon degus
TGCATACTATGTGGGTCCTGACTCAGGCGAGTCATGCAGGCCCCAAAAACTGGTGTGGTGGTGTATGTCTGTAATCTAAGCACTGGGGAGTCTGAGACAGAAGGATCACTATGAGCCAGAATTGTGTAGCAAGACCCTGTATCAAATAAATGTATCAATAAAACAATAAAAAATTATAATAAATCTTTCTCTTTCAGCTCTATGTTTTCAGGTTTAGGGGCTCACATTTTCCTTTATATTGTGTGCTAAAGCAATTCACCTAGTCTAGTTTGCAATGGTTCATCTTGAAATCTCAGATTAATACATCAATGTTTTAACTTATATGCCATTAGAGAGTCTCTGTTATTGATTTAGACAGAAAGTCTTAGAAAGGAAATGAATTATTCTGCAATTATTTATTGCTTTGTAAAGACATGTGACACATAAGGTATCTAAACTTGATCAAGATAAATGCTTATTAAGTGAAGGAAATAACTGAGTTGGTAGTTTTGTGTTCACTACTGCTGTGAAGCAGAAATTTAACTACCCAAAGAAATTCCCATTAATCATATGACATCATCACCCTGAGCCCAGCTTCCACTTCATGGAGCTACTCAGAGGCTGAAGACTGCCAATAGCAGAAGGAGGGGACAGGAAAAGAATAGTAGAAGGAGAAGGGAAGGGGCAGGTTAGAAAAGGAAGGTCAACACTATCCAAGGACAGAGAATTAGAGGTGAGAAATTGCTAGAGGCACAGAAAGTGAAACAAAATTAATTCAAAACAGAACACTAACTTCAAAGCTATGTGTAGTTAAATTTTGAATTTGAAAAAGAAGTGCTTTGATAGTTAGCCTATGGTGTGTTGTCTCCTTTAGCTTGCATGAATCCTTAGGCAAGTACCAGGCTGATAACATGTACTGAAATGTATACCATCTTTTTCATAGAAAGAAAGAGTCAGAACTGAAGGGTGCAATAGAGCAGCGTGCATACACTACTGAACTTCATCTGAACCCTAATGCTACAAAGGAATATGTTCACAGTGATTCCCAATATAAGCACCACAGTAGGGAATGAAAGTAGTAAGATAAACAAGAACACTTTAAAGGAGTCAACTATGACTGGATATGTAAAAAAAGAAAAAAAAAAAGATGTAAAAATCCAAATAACAAATGGCAAGGGAAGGGCCAGCCAAATGACTCAATGGATTAAAGCACCTGCAAGCAGACTCGGAGGAGGGGGTGGGGTGGGTGTAGTGGGGGGGATTCAATCCCCGGGCCTGCTGTGCTGGCCCTGCCCCTGGGAAACGCTGAGACTGGGCGTGGTGGTGCACACTTGTAATCCCAGCTCTAGGGAGGCTGTCAACAGGTGGATCTCTATGAGTCCGATCTAGTAGTGAGACCTTGAACACTCTATAGACCCTTCCATAAAATAAAAACAAAAAAAAAAAGTGCTGGAGAGGCTGTGGAGAAAAAGGAACCTTTCTGCACTGTTGGTGTGAGTGCAGACTGGTATAACCACTAAGGAAATCAGCGTGGAGAGTCCTTAAAACACTAGGATTGGAGATGCCATTCAAGTAAGCTGTTCCTCTCCTGAGTGTTTTTCCAGAAGAACTGAAAACCTCATACCACAGCCACATATATGTGCACCCATGTTTATGGCAGAGCAATTTGTCACAGCTAAATCCTGAAAGCAACCCAAATGCCCATCAACTGAAGAATGGAAAAAGAAGATGTGGTATTTTTACACAATGGAGTATTATTCAGCTATAAAGCAAAATAAATTTGAGTCTTTCATGGGTAAATGGAGGCAACTAGAGAACATACTCTTAAGTGAAATAAATCAGACCCGCACGTGCAAACATCATATTACGTCTTTAGTGTGAGAACCTGAAGGAGAAAAAAGGAATCTGAAGGGTATAATACATACCAGGAAAAGAGAATGAACTTATTCAAAAGGAGAGTTACAGAGTTGAAGAGGACTGGAAAGGGAGTGGGGGAAAGAGATTTATCTATGTATGTAAGCAGGATAGTTTGAACAACTGTACTGTGCATTTCTGCTGGTCTATGGAAATAAACAGCTAATGGTTTAATTTGTTTTGTCTCCTTTTTGCAATTGTTTCTACTTTTTCTCTTCTTAATTTCTAATACATTTCTTCCTTTGTTTTTCTTTAACTTTTACAGGCATATATCTAGTAATGTGAATAACTGACTGGAAGACAATACTATGTATTATAGCAAATATTATGAAATCCATATTACTTAAGTCAAATTCTGTATTACTTATCATTTTTTCTGTTTTTTTCTAATTTGTACTCTCTTTAAAAAATTAAAAAATAATTAAAACAAGAAGTTAAAATACAAAATGATTGTAATAAAATCAGCATGATACTGATAGAAAAAAAGGACCTGAGGTGGTTGAGGAGATAGCTCAGTGGAATAAGTGTTTGTCTGGCAAGCACAAGGTTCTGAGTTTGATCTCTGGTACCACCAAAAAATTTTTAAAAAGACAAGAGGATCAAAGCAACAGATGAATACATGCAAACCCAACTACAAACACACTCAGCTACCTTATCTTTGAAAAAGGAGCCAAACATGTTCATGAAAGAAAGATACCTTCTTCAATATATAGTGCTTGAAAAACTGGCTCTCTACATACTAACGTCTAAGATTACACCTATGTCTATCACTAAACTAAACCAAAGTAGAAATGTATCAAAGATCTAAATATTGAGTCACAAACAATCTACTGGAAAAGAAAGTAAAAGAAATATTGAAGACATAGGGATGGCAAGAGTTCAAGAACAAAACCTACACTGCACAGGAGATATTTCAAAGAATCAACAACTGGGATCTCATCTCATTAAAAAGCTTTTACACATCAAAAGAAATCACAAACCGAGTAAAACACAACCCACAAATTGGGAAAAATTTCAGTCAATTGTCCCTCAGACAAAAGACTTCTATCTAAAACATTTCAAAAATTAAAGAAGCAGCTACCCAAAATTCAAAGACCCAGTCCAACAATGGGCATCTGAGCTATGTATACCCTTCTGAGATGAAGAAATACAAATGACAAGTAAATACATAAAAAAATTCAATATATTGATTATTTGAGAAATGCAAATTAAAACAACATTAAGATTCCATCTCACCCCAAAAAGAATGACTATCAAGAAACCAACCAATAGCTAATGCTGGAGGTGCTGTGAAGAGAAAAGAACCCTTCTCCACTGTTGGTGAGAGTGTAGACTGGTGCAACCACTATGAAAATCGGTATAGAGCTCTCTTAAAAAAAAAGAAAGAAACTACAATTGGTGATCACATTTGATTCAGGTATATCCCTCCTAGATATACTCTCAGAATAATGAAAAACATTGTGGCACAGCAATATATGTGCACCCATATTTATAGCAGCACAATTTATAATAACAAAATCTTGGAAACAACCCAAACGCTCATGAACTTAGGAATTAACAAAAAAGATGTGGTATTTTTATACAGTGAAGTACGACGCAGCTATGAAGAAGGGTAAGCGAGTGTTTTAACAGTAGATGGATGCAACTTGAGGCCATACTCAAAAGTGAAATAAATCAGACCCACAGGTGTAAACATCATATTGTGTCCCTAGTGTAAGCAGCTGAAAGAGTAAATAAGATCCAAAATGTTCAGCAAATACTTGCAAAGGGAAGAAACTGTTCAAAAGGAAAGAGACACTAGGATGGGGGAAAGGAGAAAAGAAAAAAGGAGAAAGAAAAAATACATACATAGATTTATACAAGACAGTTAAGATAGTTATATCACTATTCTTTCAGTCTTTCTTTTTTTATTTTTTCCAGTATTGGGGATCAAACTTGGGCCCTTGTTCTTGCCAGGCAGGTACTTAAAGCCACTGAGGTATACCCTCCACCCCCGTACTACTATTTTGCATTAGAAAATTGAAAAGTAGTATTTGTGCTTATATTGTTTGATCAATTTTTCATGCTTATATCTTGTAATATGAGCATCTATTTTGAAGATAACAATATGAAATGTATTAACAACTGTTACTCTCCTATTATCTTGTTTGGAAATTTTATATCATGATTTTTATTGTTTTTCTCTTTAAAATAAAAAAGAAAAAAGTAAAATAAAATAAAAAAGAAATGCTATCCCTAAGAAACAAAAGGAGATGAAATGAAAAGGCACCAAGTTGGAAAGGAAGAAGCGAAATTATCTTTATTATCTTCCTTGTAGAAAATCTTATATTAGCTTATGTGCAGAAAATCCTAAAGATTCCACAAAATATGTTACATATAATAAACAAATCCCATAAAGTAACAGAGCAGAAAGCCAACATATAATAATCAGTTTTGTTTCTGTACACTAGTAATTAATAACCAAAAAGACAGCTAAAAAATTCTATTTTCAAATGCATCAAACACAATAAAGTATTTATGAATTAAATTAACAAAGGATATAAAATCCTTGTACAAAGAAACTACAAAATATTATAAAAAGAAATTGAAAGAGACATAAATAAATGGAAATACATCTCATGTTTATGAACTAGAAGAGTTAATTTGTTAAGATATGAATAATACCCAAAGTAATCTATGTACACAAGACAAGCTGATTCTTGCTGTTCTATCAAAAGGAACAGTTAGTGCATTTTTTTCTCCTTTTTTAACTCCTTATCTTTTTTGATGAATTTCACATATGTCTGGTAATCTGAAAAATTAATTTGAAGACAACAATATGCATTATAACACCCATTGTTGAATTCCTATTATTTTGTTTGGTGAAATTCTGTGTTACTTCTAATGTTTGTTCTTCCTATTTTTATTCTCTTTAAGAAATAAAAACTCTAAAGAATAATAAAATGCAAAAAAAACCAGGAAATATACACATGTATTACATTATGGAAATTCAAATAAAATATTTGTAGATTTTGAATAAGAAAAAGACAGTTTCTATTGAAATTCTAACACTGGTTCTTTTAAAAAGCAGGGCAACCTATCTTGAAATTCATAGAATGTGCCAAGGCGCCCCCTCACAGCCACAACTCTCTTGGATAACAAGTAACATAGAGGACCTATAGTTCTAATTGCAAAATATATCATGCACGTACAATACAGATCAAAGCATGGAGAGTGCAATGCTAAGCTCTTTCGCATGGTCAGACAACTTCAGATATGACAATGACACTTTCCACAGGGGCAGGAAATAGTGTTAACACACACAATAACAAGGGCCCTTGCCTAAATTCAAATATAAAATTAACTCTAGGTGGATGATAGGCTTAAAATAAGTTTAAAACCCTAAAACTTACAGGAAATTATAGAGGGACACTTCAGAGAATTTGTCTATACACAACAGTAGCTCAAAATGCACTGAACACTTACACATATGACGCAGGGCCAGGGAGATAGCTCAGTGGTTCAAGAGCCTCCCTGGCAAGCACAGGGACTGTGGTTCGATCCCCAACACCACATCCTGAACCAGCCCCCAGGGTGAGTTGAGCTGGCCACAGAGTCTGGCCATGGTGGTACATGCCTGTAATCCCAGAGCTGGGAAGGCTGAAAACAGGAGGATCACTAGGAGTCCAAGCTGCATAGTGAGACCCTGCAGGAAATAAATACATGAGGAGGAGGAGGAGGAGGAGGAGGAGGAGGAGGAGGAGGAGGAGGAGGAGGCAGCAAAGGCTGATATAGGCAACAGTGACTATGTCAGACTCCAGGGCTTCACACAGTAAGGGGAATAACAAAGCAAAAGACAGTAGGAGAAATAACAGCACACTGCATGTGATTTCCAAAATACATAGGGAATGCCTATAACTGAATAGTAAAATTAAAACAAAAACATAAAAACCAATAAATAGTCTTAGCTAACACATAGGCGAAGAATTTGAACAGATATTTCCCCAAAGCAGATGTGAAATGGGCCAGAAAGTATATGGACAAGCATGCAGCATCACTAACGCTCAGGAAATCATGAGACATTGCCCCTTCTTGAAAGGGGCAAGGAGGAGAGTAGCAGAGGGAGAGCAAGCCAAGGCTGAGAAGGGGGTGGAGAAATGGGAATCTTTCCAATAATTGTTGGAGCAAATTTAAAACAGTGCAGCTGTACAGAAGTTCCTTAAAAAATTACAAATAGAGCCACCCTGTGTTCCAGAAATCCTGCTTACTGGTACATACCCAAGAGAACCAAAAGCCAGTATCTTGAAGCAACATTCATTCCATGTTTATTAAAGTACTACTCATAGTATGCAGTATGTAGGAACAACAGACTATTGGATAAGGAAAGTACGGCATATAGAGGAACCAGAATATTTAGCCTCTAAAAGGAAGAAGCCTTGCCATATTCACCAACACAGATGAAACTTGAGGACATTATGCTAACTAAAATAAACCAGTCACAAAAAATCAAATACTGCATGAATCCACTTATAAAATATTCAGTATTGCAGACATAAGAAGTAGAGTAGCAGTTTTTCACTGTTACAAGATGAAAAATATTTTACTAGGCATGGTGGTTGTGACTCCAATCCATCATCACTCTGGGAGAATTGCCAGCTCAAGCTGAACCTTGACAACCTAGTGACTTAACCAGGCCCTATATCAAATTTTATTTTTTTAATTTAT
>NW_004524651.1:8315313-8315810 GCF_000260255.1 Octodon degus
CCCTTCTTTTTCTCTAATTTTTGGTCTGCAAATTTAGGTTGTTAACCATCCAGAAGAGAAGCTTATTAATATTACCCTACAACATAGGCAGTTAAGCTTAATCTCACTATCTGTCTGAAAATAAAACATCTTAGGCATAACATGGAACAAGTATTTTCCATCAAGTATTGATATGTTAAACTTTACATCCCTACTGAATATGAAGAAAAAAAATTTAAAAAATTTTTAAAATAGGAATGAACAGTTACATATTTTTACACAGAAATTTAGAAATCTAACCATATGAAGCATTGTAGGAGGCCACTCCTATCACATTTGTTTCCTTGTCTGTTGTTTTCATTTATTACCACCCCTTTTTTTAAAAATAAACATTTACTTGAGAGACAGTATGGCAGTAATTGGTATGTCATGACAAACAGTACGTATTTATTTATTTATTTTTTATTCTTTTTCAAAGTTTTATTGACAAACAGATAGCAATGAGACAGTTTCAAATC
>NW_004524651.1:8316535-8317689 GCF_000260255.1 Octodon degus
GAAGGTTAGGGCCAAAATGTTGGCTTTCCTTGTATCCTTCCTTTTTCTCTAATTTGGTCTGCAAACTTAGGTTGTTAACCATCCAAACAGTACGCATTTAGAAGACCAGAATGACAGGCATTCCAAGCATTGCCCAAGTATTAGACATTGCTATCTTCAGGGCAGTTGCTTAGTTCACAGGTATCAGCATATAGCGTTAGTCAAGGTGAGAATCCTACCAATTGACTGCTAGTTTCAAAAACCTGCTGCAGATTCTCAGGATCATTGCCTTAACCATCTTGTACACATAAATGTATGGCTTTGCCCCTGTCATGTTTCCTAGCTTTTCTCCTTGCCCTCTCTTTGTTGTCTAATCCTCAAGTTCTCACTTTCCTTGTAATTGTGTTATACCTTTCTATTTTTATTTCTTCTTTTGAATTTTAAAAAATAAAATAAAATAAAAAGAGCTGGGATGTAGCTCAATGGGAACACTCTGGGTTCAATGCCCAGTACCAGAATAAATAAAGCAAGTAAGTTCTGAATATGGTGCTTAAAGTTGCAAAACAATCCAAATATACTTAATAATAGTTAATGCCAAAATTTACTGTAGCTTCATAGTATAATTATAAATCAGGAAGTGGGTTACAGAGTGGATAGAGTGAGGAGACTGTGTCTGGCTCCCGCTCTCACAGACATTGCAGTACACTGAGCTCCATAGAGACAGCGCTGGGGCAAGTGAGAGCCAGACGGGCACTGGGTGACTCTACCTCACTGAGGAAAACAAGTAAACAGGGCAAAGGAGAGCCTAAGAAGCCGAGAGGCAAGGTGTCATCATATGCATGTTTGTGCAGAGTTGCCGAGAGGAGCACAAGGAGAAGCACCCAGCTGCTTTTGTTAACTTCTTAGAGTTTTCTAAGAAGTGCTCAGAGAGGTGGGAGACCATGTCTGCTAAAGAAAAAGGAAAATTTGAAGACATAGCAAAAGCGGACAAGGCTCATTATGAAAGAGAAATGAAAACTCATATTCCTCCTAAAGGAGAAACAAAAAAGAAGTTCAAGGATCCCAAAGCACCCAAGAGGCCTCCTTCAGCCTTCTTGTTCTGTTCTGAGTATCGCCCAAAAATCAAAGGAGAACATCCTGGCATCTCCATTGGTGATGTCACGAAAGAAACTTGG
>NW_004524651.1:8318634-8319208 GCF_000260255.1 Octodon degus
CCATCCCTCCCACCCCGCGGCCGCAGCATGTGGTACTGGGGATCACACTCATGCTCATGTTCTTGCGCTTGCCAGGCAGGTGCCGCTGAGCTGCGCTATCCCCCTAGCCCAGTCCCACAAAATGTTAAGACTCTTTTTTAAGACTACAAAATAGTGATAGGAAAAATAAAAAACAGCATTAGTAATGATGCAAGATTTCACTAAACAAAGTAATAGGAATTCAACAATAGCTGCTGTACTACATGATGCTATCTTTAAAATCTTTAAATTAGTCCATCAGATTACTTTTTTTGCCTCTTTTGGATTTCTTAAGATATTATTTATATTACTATGAAGGATGTCACAAGGATTTTGATATGGACTGTGCTGAATTTATATGTTGCTTTAGATGGTATGTGCATTTTACCAGTGTTCATTCTTCTGATTCTTAGCCTAGGCTTCTTCCCACTTGTTTGTGTCTACTAGTTTATTCAGTCAATATTTTATAGTTCTAAATATACAGATTTTTCTCACAATCTTTCAAGGTTTAGATCTTTGTATGCTGCATACACAGAAATGGGTGACCGCGTGGTAC
>NW_004524651.1:8338753-8340233 GCF_000260255.1 Octodon degus
TACATACATTTTCATGGTTGAACCAGAGTGCTTTTAAGCCAGTTAGGCTAAATCACGGCGAGGACCTTGAAGAATAATGCTCTAATGTCTATCAGTCTTTTGAAGCAATATTGTCCGACTGTACTTGTGATTAACAAATTAGGAAAAATGTAGTACTAAGAGTACAGTATTAGATCAGCTGTGTCAATGGCAAATGCTTCTCTGAAAGCCCAGCCCAGCCAAGCAACTGACCAGGCACCAGGTGGGACTTTAAGGAAATTACCACATTCACCTGTTTGGTCTTGGAAAACAACCCAGTCACACTGGACAGTAATTTACAAAATTATATGGGTCAAGTGTTTAGGTTCATGTCCCTGTACTTACACTGGCAACATTCAAGCAGCAAATTACTTGCAATAAACAAATCATTAGCCTTAAGAATCAAAATATTTACTTCTCCAGAAAAGAGCTTTATTTGACTTTCCTAATTCTGTGTGCTTTTCTTACATTGCCAATAAAATTTGTTTGGTACACAGAGACATCTAAACATCTCACAGACATTCAAAGTGATTATCTCGGTTTCTTTTCTCTTGTTGCTGGGACAAAATACCCTACACCCAAAATTAAGTAAGAAAAGGTTTGTTTAGCTCACAATTAGTGGAGGTTTCAGTCCATAATCAGCTGGCTCCAAGGCAGGGTGGCCCCTGGAAGAAGGCAGCCGCTTATGGTGTAAGAAAACAGCAAAGAGCAAAGGCAAAAGGGAGGAGCAGTGGCAGCTATGGCAGAGGCAAACCTCTCCTTTCCTTCTCTTGCCTTCAGACTCAGACCCATGATCCCAGCCATGGATCACGAATTAATCACAAACTGTAGAAGCCGCCCCAGTGACTGCGTGAGGATTCAGAGAGAAACCTAGACACCAACCATAACACCGATGATCTCGAGAACTCCATGCCTGTGCTCTGGAAGGTGAAATTACCTAAATGCCTTGGAATTTTCTTTGCCAAAAGAAGGCAATAACCAAGGCTTATAAATACAAATATACATTTAACAATATAAGTGTCACAATCTGTGTATGAATCAGAACTTTCCTACTCCTGGTGCCTTAGAAAAATATTGCATTAAAAATACTGAAGAAAACTGTATATTAAATAAGTAGGGAAATGGAAAACACTGCCCCTTGCTAGGCTTAGCGATTTTTCCAAACAACAGACTTGAGGCTACAGATGCTCCCTGAGTTGTGATGAGATTACATTCTCATAAACTTATTGTAAGTTGAAAATATCATTAAGTTGAAAATGCACTTAATATGCATAACCATCTAAGCAGGCTAGTTACCGCAGTCTAGTCTGCCTTAAGTGTCTCAGAATGCTTGGGTTAGTCCAAGTAGAGCAAAAGCTTCCAGCACACAGCCTACTTCGTTTTTTTTTTTAAAGTCAAAAAATAAAACACCTCTTCCTCAGGAAATAAAAGTATTTCACCACCTTTATTTGTTTTCCATTTG
>NW_004524651.1:8342579-8357635 GCF_000260255.1 Octodon degus
GAGGACCATATTCTTTCCTGACCTTGATATTCACGGACTAAAACCCCAAAGGTCTTTCACTCTTCAATTTGCTTTGTAGCCAAAGGCATCGTGTCTTTCATTATTAATAAAGCTATTGGCCATCGCACAGATGCTTCTTAGGCAGGGAATTCTTACATTGTAAACTCTTAACCCCCAAGATTGTGTGTACACAGGAGTCAGGAAGAACCCCAAATCCATGAGGTCCACACGCTGGGTGCTTTTTCTGGCTGTCACAACAAAGCTGTAACACACTACATTGCAAATCTGTTTCAACTAACATGACACTAATACGTTAAGATGACATTTTCCTCAGGACACAGTGCTTCCAGAATTTTTCATCTTGTTCTAAGTAGTTTAATTACTGTCTTTTTTTTTTCTTTTTGCGGAGCCAGGGATTGAACTCAGGCCCTTGCGCTTGTCAGGGAAGTGCTTATTCCACTGAGCAATCTCCCTGGCCCTAATTTTTTTTAATTACTGTTTTAATAAACAGCTTTCAGAATGACTTGCAGAGCACACACATGCACAGACACACTAATCAGAACTGACCTGAAGGGGAAAGGGAAGATAGCTCAGTAGAATAAGCACTTGCCTGGCAAGCGCAGAGTCCTGAGTTCAATCCCCAGTACCACAAAAAAAAGAACTGATCTGAAGAATGGATTTTGTGACTTTATTTTGAATGAACAGATGAGTATGGAGGATGACTAGAATGCCAGAAAGTCATTGTCCCCTTAAGACCACCCCACAAAGTAAAAACATGTTTCCTATACAAATGCAGGTTATTTTCATGGGTGTTGGTGGTGCAAAATAATTGCAATCATATTGTGAATTGCTACATACACACATTGCATCTCAATCATCCTCATGTCCCCTCTGGCCCTCCCCTCTGCCTTCACCCCAGACACCTTTGCCATCTCCATAGTCTACCTCGCCTTTTCCCATCACAAACAGCACATTAAACAAGACTTGCTGCCCCCACTTCCTTCTCTATCTTGCCAACATGAAATAGCACTTCTCACCCTCTAACATGCTCACTGTGCGCCGTCTGTAAGGTACCAGTTACATCCAGGGACAGACGAGCCAAGCTTTGTGGTTGATTTGAAAAATTTTGAAATCCTCCCAGAATATTTAGGAACACAGCACAGCTGAAGAGCTCTAATCTTACGCACTCAGAGTTCAGAAATATTTCCTAGGTTTGAACCTCTTTTCAGTGAAATGATGTCACACATTGTCTCCCAAAGCTCTGCTCTTTTATGCTTTTTTTCACATTCTTTTTCTGCCTAAATTGTGCACAATTATCTCTTGGCATTTCTTCACACTTCATACAATGCTTTTGGAAAATCCTTAACTACTGTTCTCTGTAGCCTCCAGAGCAGCTGCTGCATCAAGAAAAAAAAAAAACCCTACATTTTACCACAGAAGAACAGAAGATAGAAAACACCTATCTTTTAGGAATAATAGCAAAAATAATAGCAGCTCAATGTTTCCTGAATGCTTCCTAAACACCAGGTCATATGCTTTCCAGTGCAATCATGCTAAGGGCGGATTTACCCAGGAGAGGAGCATGAAGAGAATTAAAAGGCTGGACAGTCCTGCTGCACATCATTAATGCAGACTTTAGGACATCAACTCCTCTGTCACATGGGAGAGCTGCAAGAGAGTCCACACATCTGGCATGCAGCCTGTGAAAGAGTAAGCCACAGCACGTGAAGAAGGAACACAAGCAGTACACAGCTGTGATTACACATGCATGAAGTCTATGGGACAGGATCAAAAGAAAACGAGTGCTGGCTTGCTGGGGGAAAAAAAGCATTAGTCTGGAGTAGACAAGAGGTTGGGTTGGTGTTCTTTAATATTAAATGTTTCAATGTAGAAAACTAATAAAACAACTCAGTCATTTCATTCATATTGGTGTTCTCTCTACTGATTCATACAAAATCAACTTTCTAGGTAACAGAAGGGGTCACACGCTGGGCAAGAGGAAAATACCTCAAGAAGAATAAGAACAGCTGCATGGGGAACAGAAAATGATGTAACAAGGTGTATGATCCCCTTATGCAAGGGGCTTCTACATGAGCTCAGTGGGCAGAGATGAAGACGAGGAGGTGTTTGAGCTGTGAAAGCAGGACAGCAATGACCCAGAGGACTTAGCTTGGTTAGGGAAATGCAAGCAGGTGGGAAGTGATGGGCGCACTGATCACAGACTGCATTCTAATGACAGCAAAGTACAACAGGTGGAAAGAAAGGGCAGAGCTGGTTGAGGAAGTCTTGGCTGGCAACAGAGATGAAGCGTAGAAACTCAGTCAGGGCAGCAAAGGGAGCCCAGGGCAGGAAGTGCCCAGAAGGCAAAGCTTAGTAGGCGTGGGTGATTGGTGGAACTTTTTGTCTGCAGTGGCCAACTGCCCATGACTTGGACAGCTAAGTGAATGGAATGATGCTCAGATCTGGAATCTCTGGGTCATGGCTCTAAAGAGGTGGACTTCACCCTGAGCCTGAGTGAGTTTGTCTGTGGATGCACTAACACTGAGAAGGTCTGGTCACTTGGTTTCTCCTGAAGGACAAATCTTATCTTCTCCATGGAATATCAAGGTCTATGCAACTGCTTATGCAAGTTTGTGGGAAGGTCTGCTAAAGAGGTGAGACTTGGCACAAGACTTAAAGTTTAAGTATGAATTAAACTGGCAGGGATACAACCTGGGAGAAGCACAATAGCCTGAGGGAGATGCACATAAGGGTCTGGGCTTCTATTCTTTAATGCACAAGCTACTTTGTTCCAATATGAATTGCTATTTCATACTGGTACATGAGGCATTCTCTGACTTGTCCTCCCATCCAGGCAAAGTCAACCCTTTCTTCCTCCATGGAACACAAACTGACGCAAATAAGTAGCCACTCATGGCACATATTGTTTCATGCTCCAATTATTTTTATTTGTTTATTTCCAGTACAAGGGAGACAATAATCCAGCCTAGTAATTCTGAGGAGAAATGCTTTAAAGTGGCTTCGAAGTATTTAATGAGTGCATTGTAAATATAATTCAAATGATTAGAACTTGACTTAATGTTCCTTTCTGAAAATCAATACCCAAGAAGTTCCTAAAGAACCTAGGGAAGGGAGTTATTCAAATGTCCCTGGAGAGAGGCTTTCTAATGTATAATTCAAGAGAAATTGGTGTATAGAACTTGAGAACCTGCTGTTAAGTTGGCAGGCCAAAATAATTAATAATGGCCACTTGCAACAACTCTACAAATCAAGATAAATCACAGGGAGATTGGAGCTCCTGCTGTGATGTTGGAGAATACAAAATATCTGCTGGGACCATTTTTAAATGTTGGTTTGGCAAACCATTCTTAACCATTCCATTTCACAGCTAATGCTGTATTTGGATAATACGCAAGTGTAAAAATACACTCATGTGCTGCAGAATGTTTTGGTCCACATGGCACCTCCTATCTGACAACCATCCCAAAAGATTGCCACGGAGCTGATAAATTCCTACTGCAAGCGTGCAACACAGTGTGTTACTCACAGGTTTTGGTGATACCTGTGTAGACAAACCCACTGGGCTGCCACGCATATAAAAGTAGAGCACAGACAATCATACTCTTGATAATCATACATGCTGACATTCTAGTGAATGTGTCTTCTCCTTGCTTCCAAGTGTACTCTTTCTGCTTATAAGAAAAGTTAACTTAAACAGCATCAAGCAGCTCCATCCAGAGAGCTCCAGACAGATCATCCCTGGAGGTGACAGCATCCTGTGTGTTATGGCCCCGGACACCTCCCGCTGGGTGGAGGAGGAAGACAGTGATACCAAGGGTACTGACCCTCTGTAGGACTTGGCTAACATGCATATTTGTGACTTCATTTTTAACCAGAAGTTCAAAGGCAAAAATAATTATATAAAAAATTGTTAAATAAGCCATAGTATGTAGCCAGCGTGCATAACAGGCAATCCCATTTAGGCTTGAAAGCACACACTCTGATGTCAAGTGATACATGATTGTGTTAGCCAGTCCAAATTAGCTACAGAATTATCACACATGTGTTTTGCTCTGGCCTGTTAAAAATAATTAACATGAATTTTCCTTGTCATTTAACACAATAAAAATTGTCTCTTGCTTTGGAAATGTATCCAATTAAAACTTACTTTGGAAATTTATTAATAATTTTTGGATAATTTTCACATTTATTTTCTATACTTGAAACTACACTAACTTTAGCTGCATGCCGCTTGTTTCTCCACTGCAAGATGAGGCATCTCATTCCAAGAGATCTTTCCAAGCCAGGGATTCCTACAACACGAGGAAGTTGATGGAGGTGAAGGTGATGGGTTCTGTCTTCAGTGTTCCTGGCATCTCGCCAGGAGAATAGAAGGGTAGACTCGGCAGTCAGTGAGGACAGCAGAAGTGTGGTCAACAGAAGTGCTTACAGCAGTAGGGCAGAAGACATACTGAATCCAACGATTAAGGATCTGAAAGGCATCAAGAAGGACAGGACTTCTGAGGAAAACCAGGCTGGGCATTTCCAGCAGATGGAATGGGGGAAGGAGGTAGCTCAGGCTGCAGGACAACTTCAAGGACAGAGGCCTAAAAGTAAGTCAACAATGAAAAAACAGAGGCTGCTATAGTCTCAGCCTAAAACTTTATGTACCTAAGTGAATCTTATGTTTCTTAAAAGATTGAGATTTAGCTAGAAGCAAATAATTAAGGAGCTTTAACAAATAACTAAGAAAGGCAGGCTTTAAAGTGAATGTCCCAAACTAACTCCATAACCCTGGAGTATAATGCTAAGGATCATTTAGAAACTCAGAACTTTTTCTCGAGGAGAAAGTTTTTGTTTTATCATCTAGAAGAGGCATTAGGCCGGGAAGATCAATACCTGAAAACAAAAACAATGTTCAGGAGCTGAATGTAGCAAGCAGGTACCTAGGGTGTATTCTGGTACTTTGAGGGTGGCCATAACCAATGAAGGCTTAAGAAAATTCACTGAGATAACCTCCACTTGTTGCTTTTATATATGCATCTCTTGTTTTCTCTTACCGATTCCTGTCCTGGAGAGACACCCTGAGCATCAATCATTAATTAGATTTAGTAAAATCTGCAGCATCAGTGCTTTGGACTCCAGCTCAGATAATTTCAGTGGGCCTTACGGTGCAGGAGTCTTCCCAGCTTAGCTGGGTCCTGGCCCTAGTGTGGTTTAGACAGGGAAGTATTAGATGTGGAGTAAGACCCTGGTGGAAGAGGTGAGAAGGCCTGGGGCAACTTGATGAGTTTGTCTATGAAAGGCACATTCTCAGGCCAGCAACTTGCTCTGTCTGAAGATCTGGCCAACCCTGAGAGGGGTGGTTTCTCCCTTGTGAAACTTCAGGGGTGAAGGCATGAAGAATACAGAAAATCAAAAGATACAGTCAACACAGAGCATAGGCTGGAGATAAGGGATGGGTCAGAATGAAATTAGCAATCCCAGTAAGGTTTTGAGTTGTTAAATCAAGTTAATCTAACCTGTTAAAAATGTTATGCGCCAATGTTTGTAAAGTGTCATTCTTGATGTGTGTCATTCAAAAAGTGAAAACATCATTCCAATTGCTCTGCTGAGAATGGACCAGGAAGTTCAAGAGTAGGAGCACGATGCGTGTTCCAGGCTGTGGCATAACTGAAACCAGAAGAAGTGTAGGTTTTTGAATAGCTTTGAAGGTAAAACAAAAAGGATTTGCCCACAGATAAGGTTTGAGTAGGAGCTGATTTGACGATGACTCCAAGCTTTGTGATTATGGGGTAGGGAAAGATGGAGTTGTCAACCGAGGTGAGGAAGGCGAAGGGTGACACAAATTTGGACTCCTTGAGGTTGTCCCTAAAGATTTTGGGTGTACATGGAAGGTACTTTTGGGAAACAGGAATGACAATGTAGAAACAGAAGCAGGCACTGGGGCTCAGTTCCAGTGTGATTTCTCAGAGCATCTCTAGAACTCTCTTTCTAGAGTACAGAAACATTTATCCACCAATTCCTAGTCTCTGTTAGCTGAGCATGATGCATAGAATCATTCACTCTTGGGTTGTTCCACTGTCCAGAATAAGCAAATTGCTGTTGTGTTGGAAAAGAAGTGGCATCCAATTGAGATGGGCCACTAGAAATGCAGGATGAGTGGGAGCCTCCAGAAGCCTGTGCACTATAGCTGGGGAGAGAACTGGCCATGGGCAGAGAGGGTGGATTGTACTCCTCCAAGGCCTCTGCTAGGGGAAGGAACATGAGAAACTGCTAACATCTGACTGTAGAGTCAGGGAAGCAGTAGACTACTCAGATCCAGAGTGTAGGAGGAAAGTCTGGGAAGCAGATGTGAGCCCAGGAATTGTCAGCCTAGGATGGCATTTGTATCTCCCAAACTTGCAATCAGCCACTGCATGAATGGATGAAAACAGGAAAGAGAAAAAGGCACGAAGAATATGGAAACTCAAGCTACATAGTTAACACAGAGCCCAGGCTAGAGAGATAAGGGATGGGCCCGAACAAAATTAGGAATCCCAATGAAGTTTTGATCTGCTAAATCAAAGGAACCAAATCTGTTAAAAAATGTTATACTTCAGTGTTTATAAAGTATTATTATAAACATTAAGATATTCCAAAACAAGATACAGGGAAGGAAGGAAAAACTGGCAAAGAGGAATGTAGTAATCACTAGAAAATGAGAAGGCTGGGAGGGTGTAAGGACACAGCATTGTCCAAGAATTATGGAAAAGATCACTTGTGCTAGCTCCTGCTGATGGACTCAGGCTGAAAATCATCATTGCAATGACGTCTGCAGAGGCACTGGATTTTCCTCAGTTTAGCCAGTTTTCCTCATAGCCATTCAAATACCAGCAAGCCAATGTCATTTCCCACTCACCGTCCTGCCAGCTGGTATGCTTCCAAAATGAGATTTTTAGCTAGAAATGAAAAATTACAGAACAAAAAAGGCAGCACTTCTCAATGCTACAGCATTAACTTTTTTCACTTTTAAAATTTACAATGTCCTTCTTGAAGTGAAATGATGATGCTTTTTCTTAGCAAAATAGGAAGCACGCACACCTATGATAACTGTTACACACACACACACACACACACACACACACACACACACACACACACACTGTGCTATGAATTCCAGACTCTGGGAATGATTGCTTTAGTCTGCTAGTACACAAAAGAAGCTTTACTTAGTCAAAGGAACCCCACAATAGCAGGTTGAGAAAGCAAAATAATACCTGCCTGGTAGAAAACGGATTTAGGGAAGAAAAAGTTCTTCCACTCTTTGTCCATGACACGTTAACCATAGCGGATGGAGGCTCATTAGATGCAACGTACAGGTCAGCTAAACAGTGATTTTTCTGGTTTTGCAGAAGGACGCAGTGCAGCCAGACTGCTGTAGTCCGTGCTCACTTTCTTCTGTCTGGAGGATCTGCCACCGCCTCTCATTTCAGAACTACTTAAGATCCTGTCCATTCCATTGTATTTTGCTTTTCCCCTCAATTATTTGAAATACTCAGGGATTTTAGAACCTTAATAAGCAGTTCTCTGGACAAAAGCTGACTTAAATACAGAGCGCACCGACTGTGGAACACTGAGACCTCGCCACACAGCAAGGCTACTGGACCCCTGAACCTGGGCTTCCCAGGCTTCAGCGCTGTGAGAAAAAAACTCCTGTTGCTTCTGCATTACCCAGGCCAAGGTGCTTACTTATTATAGCAGAAGAAATGAGCGAAGGTAACAAGAGAATGGCAAGGGACACCGCAGAGATAGAACACTTCAGACCGGAACTGTAAGCGCTGTGAGGAATTTCTGGAGAATTAAAGGCAAGAGTCGATCACGAATCTTTAAATTTCCCTGGCTTTTAAATCTTTACTCAGTTGAAAATGTGCCCAAGAAGGCCACAGATGTCTCTGTAAAATAAAACACTACTGGGCTCTGGTAAGATCATATTTGCACAAACCGATGCCTAAAGCCACCAAAGGGGCTTTCAGAACCTTGAAAAGCAGGTTTCCAGGCCGCTGTGGTTAAGATGTCTGATCCAAGGGTCTGGGACTGACCCTCAGAACTTGTACTTACCAGTCTCCGCTGGTGTTTCCTACACACACCTCTACCTTAAAACCCTTGACCTATGCCATTCCATTTATATGTCAAAGAAATTTTTAGTGTATCAGAAAACTGTATGATGAGTAGGCTTTTGAAACAGGTTTTTCTCTTCATAATTCTTCACATTGCCAAAGAGAATCTGCATTATTTATGGATGAGAAAACAGACACTCATACATTTCCTTTGTGGACGCGTCTCTTCACTGAGTTTCTAATCTATCATCACCCGCAGTCTTTCTTAATGCCGCCCACATACACACAGACTGCATGGAACCGTACCCACCAGCTCGGGGATGGCTTGGTCCCTAACCCAAAGTTCAAGCTCAGCGCAGCGTTCAATTTCAGAAGAATTTTCTTTCCTCTTCCCTTATCCATTAGGAAGTCAGCCCTGGCCTCGGCTGCTGGCGAGCCTCGTGCCTTCTCCTCTAATCAACTCAGAAGCACATCAGTGGGATGTACCCTGGGGAGCAGGCCACTGCACCCTCCTCAGCTAGGAGAACACAGCCCCCTCACCTCCTTTGCCCTCCACGGCGAACCACCGCACAGGTAGACTCGCAGGGCTGGGTCGGAGATTCCAACCCAGACAGAGAATTCCTACGCCTGCTGCATTCTCAGAGCCCGGGCAGTAATGCTGGCTATGCCTCAGGAGCCTGGAGTCCACGTTGTTTCTAGATGTTTCAGAGAGGAAGAACAACAGGACTGCACATCTCTGTGCCCTTGCTCCAGTTCCCCAGCTGCAGCAGCGCAACTTCAGAACCGATTTTGGGCTGCTTTGCCCCAGGTGGAGCCTCTCCCTCTGCCCGCTGGTGCGGATCATCCGACCGGCTTGCAGCAGGTGATGGGCTGTGCGTGCGCCCAAGCACCGCAAAAACGGAGGCAAGATTTTAATTCCTCTGGGAACTACATGGTGGTAACGCTGGCTCTGCCACTTTCAAGCGCTCTTTGAAATAATCCCAGGGTTTGACTTGAGCAGAGACATCCCATTTCCCCTCGTACACACAGAGCAGCTTGCTTTTCCGTTTCGGGGAAACTGCTGGTGGGTTTCCATAGTTCCCGGCACAGTTCCAGTAGAGGGTGGGGGGCTGCCTTGCTCAGGAGCACAGGAACCGCAGAGCCCGCCCAACGCTGGGACCCGGCAGACTCACCCTCCACCCTTTGGGACCTGGAGGGGTGTTTTGGAGGACAGTGAAAGTCTGCGTGGGGAGGGTGTGGGTGGGGGCCTACGGGAAGGATGCCGCGTGGCACAGTGAGTGAAGAGTGCAGGGGGGCAAGGAGGAACTGCCCCCCATCCCATGCCAGTGCTCCCCAGGACAGTTACGGTGAGAAAAACACTTAAGTATCTGAACCTACTTTTACATACACAGTATTTTTGTGTTATCTTTACATAAAACAAATTATCTAGGGTGACAGGAACAAGGCACATAAGAAAGAGCATTACTCTGATTTTCCGAAGACCTTACTGAGACGTGTCCGCTGTTTCAGACGACTGTGCCACTGTACAGGATGACACTGCCCTGGGAGCGGAATCATCCCCTCCACTCGCCTGGAGCTGTCCCATTCGCAGCAATTCCAGGGCTGGATCTCGGCGTCTGCGTGCTTCACCAGGCCTTGAGGAACAGAGGTGCTAATGCGTTGGCCAGACTAAAACACGGATCTTGTTATGGCTGTATTCCCTGGTGTTTCCCCACTGCATTACAAAATGATATTGCTTTTCTTAAAAAATACCTTAGGTGCAGGGAAACTATATCATCTATGGATTTTATTGCATGAACATAAAAGGGTGGTGTCATGATATATTTGCTATTTTACACAGGTTTGTCTGATAGAATTGGGAGCCACATCATGGACACAAGGCTTTTCAAAGAGCTCAATTCACCACAACCTCCTGGAGAAGAGCTCTCAGTTTACTGCTTATTAATAAAAGCCCACTGATGACAACACTTGATCATATCAAATCCAATAACATAGCTTTTAGTAACCGAACAGCTAATGTGTACCAGGCACTGAGCTACATATCCAACCTTCACCTCTACGAAGGATGTGTATTCACTTTAATCTCTACTGTTTAATCAAGACAAATAGTGCAGAATGAACGTTAAATAACTGAGGTCACACATTTTGTAGGAAATTTGACTCAAGTCTTTCAAACTCCAAGGCTAATTGTCCAAACTACACTGTCCAAATACAAATAGATGTGTGTTAGTCAGTGCTTCTAGAGTCAGATGGAGAAGAGTGCAAGGCATCTGTCCTTACCTGGAGTTCCGAAGGGTACTGTACAGGGCTTAGGGCCTACAACAATGTCCTGTGCAAGTCAATATCAGGAGGCCAAAGAATCCACAATGGAAGGACCTGAGCCAGAAAGGCCCAAGGGCCGGTGCTGGAGGCTGTGTCTATTCCAGAAGGCAGAAGGATCTGAGCCGGAATGCTGAGGGATCTGCACTGGGGGCCAGGAGTTGATGTCCAACATGAAGACGAGGATTGAAGCCCCTCTGAAGAAAGAAAAGAGCCAATGCTCCTTCAAGACACTTAAACTCTTCTGAAGAAGAGCAGCTGCAATGAAGCTCCTTCAAAGAGGACCAACTGACATCCTTCCCTCCCACGTTCCTTTATGCCACTCCCACAACCCTGCTGCCTTAATTCAGGTGGGCGTCCCACTCAAGTTGACAATTATTCAACTAATACAGATAGTATTAAAAACTAGAAGATGTGGAAGTGGGTAGGAACCAAGGAACATCCGTGCTTCCTTGGGCTAAATTAATTGTTAAAAAATGAAAGCACAGATCTAATGTGACAGTTGTCACCACCTGGGTCCACCCCTTTATCCTGACATTAGGATCCTGCTGAGGTCCCAGCAAGCTTTCACACTATTCATACCTGTAGGAAACTGGCTCACCTGAAGTGAGATACACTGCAGATGCAAAGCACACACTGATGCTTTGTGTTAAAAGAAGAATGTACGGCCACAATAAGACGAGTAATACAATTAAAAACTAGCAAATGATCTAGGAGTACAAATGGCCAACCAGTACACGGAAAAATGCACATTGCTAGCCATTAGGAGAATGTAAACCAAATCTACAATGAGAGTCAATTGAGTAGTTTTTTTTTTTTTTTTCCAGACCTGGGTATTGAACTCAGGCCCTTGAGCTTGCCAAGCAAGTGCTTTTTCTACTGAGCCATCTCCTCAGCCCCTGAGTGGCTATTATTAAAAAAAATAGTACATAATAGGAGGCTAGATGAGCTCTTGCACAATGTTGGTGGCTGTGGTGGATGCCAACTGGTAGCCAAGTTGTTACACCCAGCTGAGCTGAACCAGCATGGTGCTGGGTGTAGGAAGCCCACCTTAGGGTTTTTGCCAGCAGCATAAGAGACAGAACTAAAGAAGCTGTTGGGAGGTTGTTAGGGAAGCTGTTTGGAGAAGTTGTTGGAGCAGTTGGAAGCTGCTGGTTCTCTTGGGCTGTTCTGCTGGAGGACCTCGTCATGCTGGCTTTCCTGGTGAACTTGGCTGCTCTTGTCACTGGAGGACCTCAGGACCTTGTTGTCACTGAGGATGATTACGGCTCACTTTGGGGGAGCGCTAGTCCTCACCTTAAGCATAATTTCCTGGCTCCAGAGGGGATCCTCCATCGGAGGAACTTGAGATTCCACTGTCACTTAGGATGGCTGTGGTACTTTGGGGGGAGCTCTGGTTCTTACCTTGAGCATTGTTTCCTTGTGTTCTGTATTGTGTTGCTCCCCTTGCAAAGCCCCAAACTACAACAATGGCATTACAAATTAGTGCAGCTATTATGGAGAACAGTATAGAGGCTCCTGAAAAAGCTAAAACTAGATCTACTTCATGAATGAGCAATGTCACTGGGTGTGTGCCCAAGGATCAGCACACCAGGGCACACTGGCATGTCCTTGTTCACTGAGGCACTGCTCACAGCAGCTGAGATACAGAATCAGCTGAGTGCCAATCAGTGGATAAATGCATAAAGGAAATCTGCTTTTACACATTGAAATATTATTCCACCATAGGAAAAAATAAAATTTTCAGCAAAATGGATGGACATGGAAGACACTGTGTTAAGTGAAATAAGCAGGCACAGGAAGATGTATACTGCTTATTCTCTCACTTATCTGGAAGCTGTGGAATATAACTACTGTGGGTTAATGACTCATAGAGTGTGGAAAATGTATGGGGCATAGAGAGAGGAAGTTTGGATTTAATCAGTGAATATTTTTGCAAGCATGGTAATATCACATTGGACCTCATGAATATTTATAATTAATATATGCTAATCAAAACTTTTTAAAATAAGTTTAAAGAGGACATAGAATATCTTAATAATTTTATACAGATTGAGTATTGTTATGTCTGAATATATGGGGTTAAATGTAGTATTGAAATTCATTTCAAATATTTCTTTTATGATTCAGTGAGATTACTAAAATGGTTTAAAGTATACTTATGGGGCTCACTTTGAATCTAGAGCCAACAGCCAAAGTTTTCCTTTCACTGAGCATCACTTCCCTGTATAACAGAAATCTGCAGGAGCTCAACGCTCTGAGCAGCTGCTGACTGGACTAGCTGCTAGGCATGAGAGAAGACAGCCTGGCAGTGTGGGTGGGCCAGCAGCTCTACTGCACATCTTCCTCAGTCCTGAGCATCTCGGCCCCGTTTCCATTCACTGCTTATTACCATCACCTGTGTTCTACATACTTCACTCAACTGCAGCTACGTGGAGACAGCAGCATGTGGCTGTGTTTGAATGCATGTGTAAGGAAAAAATTAGAACATTCAACACATTGCCAATGTACACTATTGCTCATATTTATTAATAAGTTAAGAAAAAAGTAGGAGGCTCATAGCTCTACCCAAACCAAAATAAACAGTGTTAGCTCTTCATAGATGGAAAATATTGGGGCAATTTCAAATTACACTGATTAAGTACAGAAGCGTCAAGCCCACTACTTCTCAAGATCAACTTTGTCCATAGTCAAACCCCAACTTGGGTACTGTGATTCACTTAAGAGGGGAGAAGAAAACAACGCTGAGACTGTCAAGGGATCAAGGGCAACAAAGCTCTTGTTACGTGACCAAAGTGCCAAGTGATAAAAAATGCAAAGCTTATAGACAAATTGTGTGCAGCACTGTGATATTTAGCAACAGTGTGCTCCGTGGATTCTGCCACACCATTAATATGAAAACGACACATACTGGGGACAAAAACTGGCTTAATGCTACACGTTCACAATGCACTATCACTTGTGATGGTCTCCTCGGATCCTTTCCCATGGCCTCTGGGGAAGCTCAGCATACTGTTTAGTACCCAAGACCTGCCCGTGCCAGCAAAAGCAAAGAAGAGCTCCTAATTATTGCACAGAGGCCAGTGTGAAGCAACTGTTAGGACACCTTGGCCCAGGCCTCTAAGCTCATTACTGGCCGTACACCTTGGAGGACTATTTGGAGTCTTTCTGCTGAGCCTGCCAAGTTGTACAGCATTGCAGGGTCTAGGTTACATCATTGTTTTCTGGAATAAACCAAGCAAAACACAACCATAATTTGGTAACTGTTTAGCTTCCATCTTAAATGTAATCTAATCTCAAATTATTTCTGGAACCCCCACTCTAGCTGCTCCCTAATGGCATTTAAGTCTTCTGCCTGCATCATTAAGCATGTACAGCATCTCTCCTAGCAGACTGTAAGATTCTCCATGGAAAGCAGTAGGCCTTGTATCTGTGTGTCTCACTAACATCTGGCGCACTCAACAGATGACCGCGGTGTTGGATTTAACCCCTTAATTATCCCAGTGAGTAGCACAAAAGAGGGCCCTCAGCCAAAGCCCATCAGGTCGCACGCTGGAGAGAGCTAAGCTGCATTGCAAATACAACCACTCAGTCTTCTGGTCGCACTCCACCCAGTGTTAGAGAGGAGGAAGGAGGAGAAGGGAGAGCGATGCAGCGCCCCGAGAAGAGTGCGCCTAAAGCGTGACAGATCCTCTGCTGTCTGAGTCTTCCTTTCCTTTTGGAATGATTGTCCAGCACCTCTTTCAAGTAAGATGGTACCTGGCTTGCTTATTAAAGAACTGATGGACTAATGAGGAAATGCATGATATGAATTTTGAAAAGATTACCAAAATCTCATCACAGAATTGCAGAAAAACCTAGCTTTTTAGGCAAAACTTATGCACTAATTAAAGTAAAAGAGAGGCGCTGGGAAGATAGCTCAGTAAAATAAGCACTTCCGTGGCAAGTGCAAGGGTCTGAGTTCAATCCCCAGTTCCACCAAAAATAAATAAATAAATAAAATATTAAAAATAAAGTAAAAGAGATAACTACAGAGTTAGGGAGACATAACAACCCTGCATTTGTATGTACCTACTAGCATATCTTAAAAATACATGAAGAGAGCTGAAAGTGAAAATAGAATACAGTGAGAGACCATACTCATAAGTGAAATAAAAGAGACCAACACATGCATCATATTGTCTTCCCAGTGTAAGAACCTGAAAGAGTAAATAAAATCCCAAAGGTACAATTTACACGGAGAAAAGGAAAGAAATTACTTAAAGTGAAGGAACAACCAGGATGAGGGAAAGGAGAGTAGAATAGAAAGAAGAGAAGAGAAGAGAAGAGAAGACAGAAGAGAAGAGAAGAGAAGAGAAGAGAAGAGAAGAGAAGAGAAGAGAAGAGAAGAGAAGAGAAGAGAAGAGAAGAGAGAGAAATACATGTATGAACACAAGATACCTTGGATAATTATAGTGCTGATTACTACTGGTCTATTAAAAAACAGTTAAGGACTGGAAATCCCATTCAAGCCTGCTATCCCCCTACTGGGAATTTTCCCGGAGGAACTGAAAGTGCCATATCACAGTGATATATGCGTATCTATGTTTATAGCAGCACAATTTGTGATAGCCAGATCTTGGAAACAACCAAGATGCC
>NW_004524651.1:8365663-8375912 GCF_000260255.1 Octodon degus
TATCCTGTCTGCTTCTTGTATTATGGATAACAATGTACAGTGTATTGATTATCAAAACTGTCGAATTAATCAGCTGTGAAACTGTCTCATTCATATTTATTTCTCAATAAAAAATTTGAAAAAAAAGTTAATGTTTAGGGGTTTTTTCTTTTTAATTTTTTGACCAATTTTGCATGTTTATATCCTGAAATCTGAACAACTAATTTTAAGATGATATGCAATATAGCAATCATTGTTGAATTCCTATCATTTTGTTTGGTGAAATTTTGCATAATTTCTAGTGGAGTCTTTTTCTATTTTTTATTCTCTTTAAAAAAATTAAAATAGATAAACCAACAATTAAATCACAGCAAGTAGAAAAGAAAAAAATGAAGAACATGAATTACACTAATACTCACTTAACCTATTTGATATTTCTAAGCTAGTCCACCCCAAACAGGAAGACAAGCACAGAACACTGCGTGCACTCTGCATTCACCCTGCTGGACCACATCTAGGATCAAAAGCAAGGTTTCAGGAAATTTAAAATAACTAAAGTCATAGAGTGTGTGCTGGTAGCACATGGAATCAAACCAGAGATCAATAACAAGAAGAAATTTAACAATTTCAGAAGTTGTTGACTTGAGCCTTTTACAGCTCAGCATATTAATATGGCTTTACTTTATAATACTTCGTTTTTATATTTTTCTGCTGGATCATTAAGACCAAGATAAAGGAAGACCTATATTACAAGAAATGTAACTTTTGTTCCTGATAAGGTCAGTCAAATGCCCTCAGCATTTATCCTGAAACCCTGTACCACAGTTTGCACATCTTTTGTCAGTGTCAGCCATGTGGATGAGTCATGGCTATTGCTTGACCAATTTTTCTCATTGCTATTTGTTTCTCAATAAAATTATTTTTAAAAAAGAAAATTTAACAATTCCTAAAATGTGTGGAAATTAAGTAACTTATTTCTTTTTTTTTAAATGTATCTCACCGTGATTTTTTTTTACATTTATTCAGTGTATGTGTGTGTGTGTGTGTGTGTGTGTGTGTGTGTGTGTGTCCAGCTCAGCCCACGGTGGGGGGGGGGCTGGTTGGCCTGTGGTGCTGGGGGATTGAACCGCAGTCCCTGTGCTTTAGCCAAGCTGGTTCCAAGTAGATGCTTTAGACCACTGAGCCATCTCTCCAGCCCCTAAGTAACTTATTTCTAAATAAGCACATCAGGGAGAAAGTAACAATGGAATAAAAAATATTTTGAATGAAAACAACACATAAACATTTGTGAAGTGCGGCTAAACAGGGATAAAGAGAAATTTAAAATAATAAACATTTATACAGATAATAAAAGTCTTTAATAAATCATCTAAGATTTACTTTAAGAAGGAAAATAAGTCAAACCCAAAAACAAGGAAGAAAACAATAAATATCAGAGAAAAAGTAAGTCAACAAAACTAAAGTAAACTATCAAAAGAGAAAGAAAGAAAAAAAGGAAAGAAAGAAAATCAATGAAAAAGAAAACAAAAAATTAGATAAGCAAAAGTATGACTCCTTTTCAGGTTGATAAAGTAGAAATTTCTTTAGCCAGCTTATTCACAAGGGAAAGGAAAGCCTACATGAAATATATCAAGAATGAAAGACTGAGATGAGAGAATGGAGAAAAGAAAAAAATATATATGTATATATTAGGTAAGCTAGGCATATTGCTCATGTCTCGCAGTTCATTAAAAAATATAGTTTGTGTTAATATTGTTTGGACAATTAAATGCCTATATCTTGTACTCCAAGTAATTTAGAGATAACAATATGCAGTGTATTAAACATTGTTACTTCCCTGGTATCTCGTTTTGAAATTTTAATTTTTTTTCTCTTTAAAAGAAAAGAGTACTTGAAGAAGTCTTTAAAGGATGTTTTCATACTTGATGCCTGCCCAAAGATTGAATTCAGCAAAGTAACCCAATATAGTCCAATAGTCCATAATAGTAGTGAGCTATCAGCACAACTGGCAACTGCCCAAAGTTGTTGACTTGAACCTTTTACAACTCAGCATATTAATATAGCCTTACTTTTTATACCTCATAACTCCAGAGGAACACCCATCTCGGACAAAACAAAACAAAAAGGGGGATATAAACAAAGGAGCGTTTTGTTGTGGAAAAAATATATATATGTATATACAAGGTACTTAGGATAGATATACAGCTACTTTCTCTCAGTTCATTGAGAAGACAGGTTTGTACTAATGTTATTTAGACAAGACATCACATCTGCATCTTGTCCTCTGAATAATTACTATGAAGACAACAATATACAATGTATTAGTTATTGTAATGGTCCTACTAACCTGTTTTGAAACTGTTTCATTGCCATTTTATCTTTTTTTCTCATTAAATGAATAAAAAAAAGAAAAGAGTACTAAAAGAAAGAATAAGTCCATAACTCTTAAAAACATTACAAGGATAAGAAAACATGACATAGATTCTTACTTCTGCTCAGCCATTTTGGGGAAATAATTCATTCATGCTTTGTGTATGACAATAGTTAATTGATCACACTGTAATACTACAGTGTGATATACTATAATGTGTTCACTTATTTCACTATAAACTAACTCCTATTAACTCTATTTGGGCGGTGTTGTGGTTTAGCATTCCACTCTAAATTTCACTCTTTAATGCACTGATATCTCAGTCAAAACGTCCAAATTGAAGTTGCAGTGTGTGGGAATGAGACCTTCTGAACTAATTTTACTGAGTTTACTTACTACGCTTCAAAAGAGACAAAAATATTTGCAGAAGAGTCTCCACTGGTTTTGCTGATCTGTGAAGTGTTTCTGCTTTGATGATGTAGGTCGCAGCATTTTTTACCCTAATTCAATAACTGGGTTTAACACACCTCTGGTGCCTCTGTCAGACTGGGCTGAATTTAGCTGATGCTGCGAGAGTCCTTCAACAGCTCAGCAGTGCCGTACATGTAGCATTCTGCCCAAGGATGTCCCTCCATATTTGCACAGCACTTTAGCCTCTCCAATAAATTGAAGCTAATAAAAATGGTAGTAAAGTGTTATAGATTGTGTTTCTTTGTTCTGACACAGGGAAAAAATACCCATACATTGTAATCTATTATCTTTAACAAGTTTGCTTGATACTTCCTTAAGAGCAAAATACATTCTCCAGTGGTCAAGTGCCACTCCAACCTGAACAGAGTATTTCCCCATTCCCGTGGAGTGCAGCATCTGTTGAAAGGAAGGATACGTAGGCTGATCACTGATCTTCCGAAGTGTGCTGTCATTTCATGTTGCCAGCACTGTATATTTTCCCCAAACCAGAATTTACACTGGAACAGGGCTGGAGAGATCATTAATCTATGGCCATTTCAGGGAAGCTGCCCAAGTGCAGTAGGGTCCGTTGAGCCAGCTGGATGATGGACAGCACCGGTTCTTGGGGCTCAAATGATCCCAGAGACCATCAGTTACCCTGCCAAAAGGGCAAGTTAACATCATCTACCATCGAAAGTAAAGAGCAGCAGAGGGAGGACTCCCATAGAAAACTCTTCCTGTGCTGACTATATCAGAGGCTGCTTCTTTCTATCAAAGGCCAGGGAATAAGTATTCTAGATGTCGTGGGCTAGCTAGCCCTCGTAGCACAAAAACAGCCATGGAAAATGTGTACAATATGAAAACCAATGTTGCCAATAAATTTGTTATAATAAAACTTTATTCAGATCACAGTACACATTTATTGATGGAAACATAGTAGGCAAGATGGGGCTCACCAGCCCTGCTTTAGCAACACCTGCTCTACATAGATGTGAACTTCGAATCAGTACCTTTGCATCAAACAATGGTCCATTGGGTTAGAAGGTGGCTGCCTAAGATGCCCCCATCCAACATTCCTCAATGCGTAACACCAGGCTCCGTGCCTATCCCTCTAATATGAATTCCCTGTATCCTCTTCCTTTGCTGATAGGCAACATCCTACATCTGTGTTCTTCCCTGAATGAAAACTTGTCTCCATAACTCATACATGGGCAAGAAAATGTTAATCCTTAGGATCAATCTTCAACCACTGGAAGGTAAGAGCCTACTGATATACAGCAGTGTCCTTGTCCCAGAGAGAGGACCCCAAGACACGCTCCCCATGAGTGCTAGGCAGGCTCCAGGTGGAACTGGACTCTGCTCTCTAAGTCATAATCTTCTCATTTCCCATAATTTATTAATATCCTTTCCTTCTCCTGTGGCACTTCCTCTCTTCTGCTTCCTGGAGTCACTTCCCAAATGAATTCTTGCTTTTATAGTGTCTTAGTGTTATTTGGGGAGCCATCCCAGTCTAAGATATCTGGATTAATATATTATCTACTATTCCTCTGTAGCAGGAAAGTCTAAGAGCACAGAAAGACTGGACTCCCTGGAGAAAATGGAGAAACTCTGGCCATGGGAGGAAGGCACTAGGAAGGGCTGTACCACGCAGTATCAGGGGGTGAGCAGAGCCAGTCTGCCCAAAGACGTAGACCAGACTCCAGGTTCACCACTTAAAGCTTCAGTCCCTTGGAGCTTGGGCTAGAAACTCAGGCTTTCTAAAGCTCTGTTTCTCATTTAAAATATAGGAGACAGCCCCTCCCAAAAGTATTTTTAAGTAAACAAGGATCTTCATTTAAAATATTGGAAGATAGAAAAATTGCCATCTACCTCACAACCAGTTTCCAGATTAACATCTTACAGTAGTAGAATCCTTTTGTTACAAATGATTAGCCAATAGGTACACATTATCATTAACTGAATTCCATACTTGATTCAGACCTTGACACTTTTCTAGCGCAGTGTCCCTTTTGTGACCCAAGAGTCCACCCAGGATAGCACTGGCCACTTCCCCTGTCTCCTTGGGCTTCTCTTGGGAGTGGCAGTTTCTCAGACTCTCCTTGTTCTTGATAACCTTCAGAGTTTTCAGGGGACTGCCCAGGCACTCTGGGGATGTCCTTCAGTTCAACTGTAATCAGCCCAATGCGCTCCTCCTGACCAGACTGCAGTTGTGGGTTTTCATGAGGAAGATCAACGAGCAGGCGAGTTATTTCATCACATTTTATCAAGGGTAGCACCAGCCACAGGATTTTCATGGTTCACCTTGGCCCACAGCAGTGAGTGCTTGCCGGGCTTCTGCACCTTGCAGGTAGCAAGCTTTTCCCCACTATCCTGTCCGCTTTGGAAGAACCTCTATGCATGGTCCACATTTCAGGAATGGCAAGTCACATTCTACCCGCTTGACAGCTGAGCATGTACACAGATTTTCTGGACATTTGTCTCTGTCTTTTCTCCTCCAATTTACACACTAATCCAGTCATACAGCTATACCATTAAGGGCTCCTGGATACTCATGAATTGATTTTATTCAATTTACTCAAAGTATTTCTTTTGGTCATAACTTGCTTTTTCCGATGGCTCATGTGTACCTCCTTGAAGTTCTCCTGTGAAAGTGAGCTCTGGGGCTGTTGGTTTAAGTACATCCTTGATGGTGATGCTACAAAGCTGGCCCACCTTGCACAGCTCCCATCCCCATCCACACAGTGCTGTATGAATCCCATGTTGTTTTTGTTGAGGACGTTGTTAGAACAAAGTTTTGGGGCCCGGGAGATGGCTCAGTGGAATAAGCGCTTCCCTGGCAAGTACAAGGACCTGAGTTCAATCCCTGGTTCTGAAAAAAAAAAAAAAAAAAAAGAACAAAGATATGGGTTCTAGTCCTGCTTTACTATACTTCTTAAGACTTCAGTGAGATAAAAATAAATAAAAGCTCCAGCACGGTTCTCACAGGTACCGTTCAACAAACATAGGTTAAATTTAGACTTTGGATTTTGGCTGCTTCCAACCCTCATGAAAATGGTCCTCATAAATTCTTATTGTATTTTTAAAATTCTTTCATTTCCTCACTTGGGAAGTGGGTATAGTAACACCTACTGCTTACGTTTGTGAAGCTAGGTGAGATCAGGCATCTCACACACACACACAGTACCTAGGTCACCAGGCATGGGTTACTTGCATTTTCTACTTCCTTCTCAGGTTGGAGAACCACACACAGAGAGGTAGGGGCCACTGAGAGTTCACACACCTAGTGCCAGATACCTACCACAACCGGAAGCACGCACAGTCTACATCAGCGGTCAGGGTCCATGTGGCCACTGTCCTTTGAAGCTACCAGTGTAGAAGGGTGTTGACTGACAAAGAGTGACAGAACATAAATATGGCATTTCCACCTTATGCTCAGAGCACACAACCTCTAAATTGTGGAAGCAGAAACTAGCAAAAGCTCAGCCAAACTCTCTGTGCTTCCAGGTGTAAGGAACTCGGCCATCAAGTTGTCTTTCCACTGTCTGTTCGCATTCAGCACCCAGCCTCACATTCATTACGACATTGAATAAATAATTCATGGAAATAGTGAGAAATGGGTGCTGCCCTCATTTCTCAAGGTGGATTCTTGCACAGGCAGATCCTAAGAGACTCTGGTTGAAGTTAGAATGCCTCTTCCTTCACCCTACACTCTTACCCTGTCTCAGCGGAGTTCCCTTATTCACAAGCCAAGAAATCGACTCTGCGCCGCATCACAGCAATTCTGTCTCACAGTCGCCACAGCAGGGCCACCCCCAAGAATGTGTTGGTGTTGTTCTGACGTCCTCAATATTTCTGTTTCTTCCTCTTTCCTTGTAGTGTTAACAGCTGTAATTTCCTCTCTTTAAAAAGTTATAAATTTTCTTATCTTTTACTATGGCAGGATAACATCTTGTTGCTTCTTCCCCAAGCCTTTAATCTTTGCTTGTTTTATTCCTAGACATTTGTGGTACAGACCTGGAATAATGGTAGAGGCAGAGGTGGGGGTGCTGTGGCTGAGAAGGCGTCTGGCCATACCTGAGGGTTTTCATGGAACAGTCGGATGGACGCACCGCGTGCTGAGGGAAGGCCTGCTCGGATCTCTCCATGCAATTTCTATTTGCAATGAGATACATATCCTGTCTAATTTATCAGAATCAATTTAAAAAGCCTAAGTGTTACCTGGAATAACAGTCCTACCATTCTGTAAAAATGTGTTTTAAGTTTTTAGAATAATTAAAGAAGATTCTTTATATAAACCAGCTTCCAAAACTAAGAAATTAACAGGGTAGCTAACACATAGCTACAAGGAATGTCTTACTGATTTGTTTTAAGCAAAGATCTGCTTCTAAAGACTTACATTTGCTGAGGAAGATGGATCAAGAGGAGAAACAACATATTCAAATTGTAAGATAAGCATTACTGGGTTTTATGGAATCTGGAAAGTTCGTAGCTGGCAAGTTGCTTAAAAAGCATTTTGACACCCACTAGCTAGGAGACCTAGGGAGGTTGCTTTTTGTCTCCAAATTCTAATTATCTCAACAAGAAAACAGGAATATGACAGCGCCATTTGCTTCACCCACCTCTCAGGCTGCACTCAGCCCACTCCAGCTGTATGGTTCGGGTCCATCACCCCCGCGATCTCTGGATGCAGTGGAGAGCTGTGAGCACACAGCCATGCGAGGCTGCCACCCACATGGCAAGGCCTGGAAAGCCTTGCCTCAGAAGAGGTGTGCTCTTATTATTAGTGAAAAGGAGAAGACAGTAAACACATGCACACATAGTCACATAGTCATTTGCTTCCACTTCCAAGTATTATGTGCTCCATATCAGTCTACGCGTTACACTTTCATACCCTGGCAGGCAGGAGGTTTGCTGACGGCAGCATCCATATGACACGTGCACAGCTGTGTGAGTAACATGCTGCATGGTGCTGCAGAGGCTACAGCATCTCCAAGCGTTAGGGCTTGCCAGCTCCCTTATAATCTCATGCAACCGCTGTCACCCATTATGTTTGCCATTGACCAGAACACCCTTATGCAGCGCATGGTTGTAATTATTTGAGTGATGAAAAAAATACATCCTTGTGTGAGATTTTCCATGGTTTTTCTTCAGGTCCCTTAAACAAAAAAGAGAATTTGTCTTTTTTTCTTGTCTTTCTGTTCATTGTACTTCTTTCCTTTCCTTTCTCACCCTGGAATGAATTGTATCTCTGATTGCTGATTGCCAGACTTTCAGGACACAGATTCAGGGTCATGGCGGGGGAGAAGGGGTGGAGAGGAACAGAGATAGAGACAGGTAGCAGGAAAACAGGCAAAGCTGCCGTGGGCTCTGGGAGGCACGGGAGAAGTGGTCTGAGAGGCCGGGAGCAGACGGATAGCTTGCAAACATGGAGCTTCTGAAGAGTGTTGAGGTCTGTGTTGCTGTGGGGTGTGGATCTAAACATTCTTTAGTAATAGCCCAGAAATGTGCGTGATTATTGATCACTTCTAGTGGCTTTTCATTGCTGGCCTGGGCTTCTTTGATTACAACTCTGTAGAGAGACCACAGAAGACTTCAACTTATTTGTTACAAACTTGATGATGATTTTGCCAAAAAGTGTGGCTTTCTTAGATGTCAGTGTGTGGCCCTTGTCACCACTGCTTTCTGTGAAAAGAAGATACTGGTTTGTGGTCAAAATCCACTCAGGAGAGCTCGCCAAAGCCAGCCAGAAGCTCCTCGGGCATTTTAGGGCAGCCATGCAGGTGTAGCAGCAGGAACATGTCCTGAGAAGCGCAGCTAACAGGCCTTGTGTGCACCCAGCGCACCAAGTGCGAATCAGAACAAGCACAAATGAAGTCCCAACCCAAGTGAGCATCATTAGAAATAACAGAAGACACAAGTGACACAAAGTGCTCTCAAGAGTTACTTAGTATTTATTAGTCCTTGTATCACTAATGATGAGAATTTAATGAAATAGAAAAAATAATTTTAAATATTTTATTTGACTCAAAAAGATGATGTAGAGTGTGCCTAAAAAGAGTCACCTAGAGAGAAAACATTCTCTCAGGCTTTCACAGAGAGCAAATTGGTCAAGCAATGGCCGTGACTCATACACATGGCTGACACTGACAGAAGATCTACAAGGTGGTGTACATGGTCTCAGAGTAAACCCTGGGAGAATTTGACTAACCTTGCCAGACACAAAAGCCACATTTTTACTTATATAGGTCTTGTTTTAACTTGGTCTTAAACATCTAGCAGAAAAGTATAACCACGAGGTAGAGAAAGTAATGTCATATTAACATGCTGAGCTGTATAAGGCTTAGCTGTAAGAGGCTCAAGTCAACAACTTCAGACATTTGCCAGTTCTGCTGACAACCCACTACTATGATGGACTATTGGACTATCTTGGGCTATTTTTCTGAATGCAAGTACCTATAATAGTTGTACTGGAATCAAGTATGAAAAGGTCCTTTAAAGAGTTCTCCAAGTACAGCTTCTCTAACAACAACGGAACACCTAGCTCTGACAAAACAAAATACAACAGAGGGACATAAATGAAGAACCATTTTATAATAAAAAAAATACATGTATATAAAAAATAGGATAGATAGACAGCAACTCTCTCTTAGTTCAGTGAGAAGAAAGGTCTGTACTAATACTGTCTAGACAAGAGATCATGTGCATCTTGTCCTCTAACTACTATGAAGACAACAATATGCAATGCATTAATTATTGTAACTGTCCTACTAACCTCCTTTGAAACTCTTTCATTGCTATTTTTTGGTCATTAAAATGAACAAAACTTTTTTTAAAAGCCAACGCTAAAAACAAAGAAAGAAAATATATTAAGTGTAGAAATCTCAAATGAGACTAAATTTTTTATTTCTTGGGAGTGGGTGCCAGGGATTGAACTCAGGACACTGCCCTTGCCAAGTAGGCCCTTGTGCCACTGAGCTATCTTCCCAGCCCTAATTTTTTTTATTTCAAACAGCAACTTTTTCTAATTTGTAGAACAATGTACTTTCATTCTACTGGATTGTTCTTGTTTCTTTCTTTCAGTACATTAAATGTTTTTATATATTACGAGGATAATTCTCAAGTGATTTAATATATTTTTTCTTTCCATTGCAAAGATTTCTAATTCCACACTAGTATGCTTTGTAAGCTTTTCAAGTTTCCAGAAAAATATTTAAAAGAATGTGATGCCGCTCTCTTGCTCTTTGCCGCCACCATGAAAGGTTGCCCTCTGCTATGTGCTGCTCTGTGTTGGACCCAGCTGAGTATGGACTGAAACCTCCAGTAACTCTTTTTGGAGACTACAGCCTATTTCTTCATGAAGCCAAAACTTGGAGAGAAAGAGGTGTCCCCAAATGTTTTCTTCAGTATCTGGCATGAATTCAGCTCTGACTTTAAAGACTTTTGGAAGAA
>NW_004524651.1:8377582-8387175 GCF_000260255.1 Octodon degus
AAAAAAAAAAAAGAATGTGATGCCAACACAGTGTGGGTATAAAACAAAGTGCCTTCGTGACAAAAGGATGTCTGGAAATATTACTTCATTTCTTTCTTTGAGCTTCTTAGAGTTAACAATTTCAGCATCGTAGGCATCCACTGCATTTACTCACTTTTGCCTTTATGGAAGTTTTCTGTCTCCACCAGGCAGAACTCATTATTCTCTGTGCTGCTGCCGGGCCTCAGTCCCAAGGGTACCACTTCCCTCTAATAATGAATGACCGCTGCATCCGCCTGCTGTACTATACCACCTGGTGGGTGTAGCAGACCTCGGCTTCTGATGGATTCCTCCAGATTCATCCTCACTGGCCCAGGGGTGCATGTTCTGTGCTTGTATCCAAGAGGTCCAAATAGCACTCCACAACCTGGCTAGCAAACATTCTGGGACACTCTTATGCAGATGCCATGGACTGTGCTACAGCTGTAGACATCTTCACTGCTATTCTTCTACTTGGTATTTTTCTATAAATTCATCCAGTGTCTTTTTCCTACCACAGTTCCCTCTAATGTACCAACACATGTCCAAGCTGGAATAGAGCTGAACCTGGTGCATGTCGCTTTCTGCTCTCAACCCTACAATCTCAGCAAAAACCTTCTAGGTAGCATGGCAAATGAAGTAAGGCTGTATTTCCAAGTGTAGAATATGCTCTGCAGAATAGGAACAAAAATGTGAACTGCCAGTCCTTGTTAGAAGTGGGAGGTACAACATGCAATGATTTGTCTTTTATTCTGGAAAAGAATTTCTGCTTATAAATCAGACTAGTGGATCTCTATAAATTGCAGTGACATGTTGAAAGTATTCTCTAACTGTGTAGAAAAAGACTCCAAGGTACTTAATACTTCTTGTTAACCGAGTACAAGTATGATCCACAAGATGTCGTCAATAAACATAACACTCTGCAGTGTGTCCAGGCCATCTGCTGTACGTCTTTACATGATATGTCACAACAGACAGAAAAGTTATCACGGCTCCTAGAGAGATCATCAGTGTGTGCTGTTGCCCTCCTCACATAGCTCCAGTCCCCGTGGGAAAGCACGACTGGCCAGGTCAGTGGCCACTGTCAGTGCTCAGGAAACAGCTCCCCAAAGCATGCTGCCTTAGCCCTGCAGGAGCAAAGCATCTATCTGACCTTCTCCTGTCTTCTTTCTCCTTCTCCTTCCTTGTCCTCCAAAGTAGGCCATGGAAACTACGGATCCCCCCTCTCCAACATAGGTTGTGGGCAACAGAACCCCTTTCCTCCAATGAAGCCATAAAACCCAGAATTACTCTAATATTTCTCCATTTTGCATAAGGAGTCTGACCATGAAGCCATGCTTTACCTACCTCCTCTGATATTAGATAAGGCCTGCATCTCAGAAGAGATCCTGTGCCCAGGAGAAAGCAATGCCACACAGAGAGACCAACACGAAGTTGAACAGCCGGCCTTGCCAGGTTTTCCATCCGGTTTTTTGTCCTTAGATCAGATTGGTTTTGTCTGTCACATTTCTGCACAGCTGTTTGGCCTTCAGTGAATCCATATATAACAGTGGATAGTGTTCTTCGGGGCCTTAGAGTCTCCATTTCCAAGCACTCTCAAGTCCTATAAACTGTGACTAAACAAATCTGCTGTGATTGTCAACTGTTAATCTGTCCCTTGCTCTAGGAATTTCAGGCGTAATGCTGGGGATGGGAAACAAAGGCATCACACCCTTCTGCCCCCATGTCACAAAAAGGGGCCCGCCTAATCTTCTCTAGCAAAAATACCATTTCTGAAATGACTTACTGAAAGTTTTTATGTTTTAAATAAGGATTGTCTTTGAGGCTTCTGTCTATCTCCTGTGAGTACATTGTGTTCTGATAACTATCTCCACAGCTCTATAGCCCAAGGCCCCTGTCAATCATTCCAGGATTTTTGGCCATCCTAATGGTTACAATACCTTGCTTCTGATGGTTATGTGTGGTCCTCGAGCCTCTGAGCCTTTGGCATAGCTCAAATCTGTATGTCAGAGATCGCAGTTCAACAACATCTCCAATTCCAGTCTTGGTCGGCAAAGAAGAACCAACAAGGAACTTAGTAATCACGTTGCCATCTCTCTCGCTGGCACGTTGCTCATTGCTTTAGTGAGTGGAATATTCTCTGGGTGTTCTCATGGAAACCAACTGACTGGTTGGTTTTTTGGTATTACATAGTGTATCCACTACATAATGTATCCACTCTAGTGTGCCCACTACCTAATGTATCCGCGTTTGTGTTCCTATATCCATATTTACCATGATATTTCTGGCATATTTATTTCTCTTAAAATGACCAATTTCTTATTCCAAATTTCTATGATCCAAACTAAAAGATGTAGAAACACATCCACAGGTCTTTGCAAGGAGGTTAAATCCAACACCCTTGGAGCTTGTGCCCATACTAATAACTTTTGTAACCAACTTATGTGCTTTCCCCCTTCACCCAGCTTGCCAAGAATCCAGAACCAAAATAACACTGCTTCTGTTCTTACCTGAAAGTCTTGGTTGCCATAGTTCTTTTGGTACACACTACATTTCTGTCCTGAGCAGATTGAGCCCTTCCCAGCTATGTGCGAGGCTGTGACCACAGCCAAGTACTGGGTCTAGGACTTGGGAGGTAAAGTTGAGATTCTTTTTTTTTTAATCTAAGTCTTAAGTTTTATTTAAATAACCTCCAGTGAGAACAGAACAAACCAATTACTATCACTTCTTTATAATATCAATGAGCCAGGCCAGGGAGGGCAAGCACACCTGCAGCCAGCTGCCAGCCAGTATGATGGGTGGGATCTCCAGGGAGGCAGCGCTGGCCATGGCCCGCTGCTGGAGGAGTATCACAGTGGAGTGAGGGTTCTTGATGGTCTCACCAGCGGACACAATCAGTCATGCAGCCTCAGAGGCTATTGTCAGGCATTGATCCGCACCATAGCTGGCTCTCACACAAAAGCTTCGAAGTTGTCAGTAATGTCCTCATTGTACATGTCCACCCCATACCACATGCCACCCTGGGCATGTCAAGCCTGTAGTTTGTTCAGGATATTTGTAGGATCAAAACCAGCATTGTGTCCATGCTAATACTTTGGTACACAGTACATGTCTGTCCTGAGCTACTCTGTTCTCCATGTTCCAGCTTCCCAGATCTAAAGTTGGGACAATTCTTAAGGAATATAGTTTATCCTATGAGACAAATCCTCTGCACTAACTTGAGAATACAGTGCAAACACTAATCTTTAATTACAAAGAGTTCATAGGAACTTGATTGCATTCAACCCAGCTATTCCCCTTCTAGGAATCTTCCTGAAAGAGTTAAAGACATCAAAGGCCTGGGGAGATAGCTCAGTAGAATAAGCACTTTCCTGGTAAGTGCAGGGTCTTGAGTTCAATCCCCAGTACTTCAAAAGCAAAAGCAATAACAAAAAAAAAAAAAAAAGAGTTAAAGACATCGTATTACAGTGATCCACACATGCCTATGTTTATAACAGCACGATTCATAATAGTTACAACTTGGAAGCAGCCTGTATGTCCATCAGTAGACAAAGGGATAAAGAATATGTGGTATTTATACACAGTGGGGGCCTGCATTGCCATAAAGAGGGATATATTTGAGTCATTTATAGGAAAATGGATGTACCTTAACACCATAATGTTGACTGAAATAAAGCAGATGTAAACTTATATATTACATGGCCTCTCTCATATGTCATGGTTGGTGTCTAGGTGTCCCCCAAAGCCTCATGCAGGGATGGGGTGGCTTATAGAGTTTGTGATTAATTCTTGATCCAGTGCTCAGATTATGGGTGTGAGTGCTGCATGCACCCTGGGGCAGATAATCTGCATAAAATTTGAGGAGGGAGAGAGGCTAACCAGCTGCCACAGCTGATTCCCTTCCCTTTGCTCTTTGCTGTTGTCCACAGCTGTGAAAGGCTGCCCTCTGCTGTGTGTCGCTCTGCCTTGGAGCCAGCTGAGAATGGACTGAAACCTCCACTAACTGTGAGCTAAACAAACCTTTCCTTCCTTCATTGTGGGTGTTGGGTTTTTTGTCCCAGCAATGAGAGAAAAATAACTGAGACAGAGGGATACATTTGAGTCATTTGCAGGAAAGTGGATGCATCTTTACACTATAATAAGTGAAACAAATCAGACGCAAGTTTAATATTACATGGTTTCTCTTACATATGAAATCCAAAATATAAATAAAGGGAAAATAAAAGATAAATAGAGGAGACAGGGAGATAGATCTTTTGCAAAAGGGAAGAGGATCGAGTGATAGAAAAGTGGGATGGGAGGAAGGGTGAGAAAAGTTGGAGTTAGGATGTCCTGTGCAGGCAGGAACTCATGAGGAGTGCGATCGTGTACTGCCAGCCTGCCCTGACGAATAAGCAAAAAAGATCTTAATGCTTCTGAGTGCTCCTTGTGTTAGTGACCAGTAGGAAAGTGGGCGGATGCTGGAGAAATGCAAGTGACCTCTCAGGGCAAAAGCCAGCAGCACTTCCAACCATGGCGGGAAATATCGACTGCAAACAGCACAGTCCCAGCGTCCACAATTCCAGAGGGTCTGGGGAAAATTGCAGTTTCAAATACGTGAGTGCACTGGGGCCAGGGAGACAGCTCAGTGGCACAAGCACCTGGCTGGCAAGCACAAGGTCCCAAGCTGGATCTCCGGTACCACATACACACACATACACACACACACACACACACACACACACAAAATTAAATTAAAAACTGTGAGTGCCTCACATATTTAGATCTCTAGGGGTATTTTACTCTTTCAAAATCAGGACCCTGATCTTGCTGCAGCAATCTTGTCAACTTTCAAATTTTAAATTTTTCTGGAACTGTGCCAATCTTACAACTAAAGCAAAATCTATATACAAAATGTAGGGAAAGAAAAAACACACACCACAGACACACACATACATACCTTCATTTACGTAGAATTAAGAAAAAAGGAAGACTGAATTGCATGACCATATTTACCGCATGTGTAGAGGACATTTCGAGAATTAATCAGCACAGGCTGGGCAGATAGGGTGGCAGTCTACGCACCTGCCTGGCAAGTGCAAGGGCCAGAATTTGATCCCTGGTATGGCATGCGCTGTGCAGGCCCCAAAACCGGGCAAGGTGGCACACCCTTGTAATCCCAGTGCCGGGGAGGCTGAATCAGGAGGATCACTGTGAGTCCAAGCTGCATTGTGAGACCCTGTATCAATAAATAATAATACAACAGACTTTAAATAAAATAATTAATAAACACATGAATGAATCAATGACTATTTCTGATTTACCTATGCTGAAGAAAGCCGCATTGCTCCTCCATCCTCCACTAGTTCATCAGAATGAGTTCTAAGAAACAAAAGCCTCTCAGGATTGATCTAGCAAAGGCAGCTGTACAAGATGCTGGGCAAGAACTCTCCAGTTTGCACCAATCTCCTAAGCCATAAAGATGTAGCCTAAAACCAGCCTCTGGTCAATTCCAAGTCAATGTTCAGAGAAAAATCACCGTAGGATGTTATTAAACTCTCAACTGAAGCACTCTGTTCTGACCACCCTTCTGCTTCTGCGCTCTTCCTTATGTTTTAGATAAGGCTGTACTTTAATCTGAGCAACAGATTTGATGATAAAAATAGATAACAGAACAACCATTTTTAATTAGCTCTTGCTTTTAAAATCTGTAACATACGTCTTATTGTATATTGCCCTGTTTCTGTCTTTGTTTCTGCTATTTGTTTCTGCTTTTGTGTTTACTCTTCAAAATTAAATTAAGTTCAAAAAAGAAGCCCCCCCTCAGCCTCCTTCTTCCTCCTTCCAGGTAGAGGTGTGCCCTTTGTGTGAAGGTCGCCTGCTGTTCTGAAAGCTCACGGAGCCCCTTCACACGACTTTGAAACCCTCTAGAGATCTCGGTGCCACGGGAAGGCAGCTCATCCTATCAAGAGGAATTTTAAAATCTTTCCCTGCAAATTCTCATTTTCCTTAGTTCACAAGCTCAACCTGCAGTTGTAAAAACTTGAAAAATTCAATGTAAAATCCCCTGATAGAGAGCAGTATGGTCAAATAAAAAGACTCAAAATCCTAAACATTCAATACCCAGGTGAACCATGGCTTGAGAAATTTAGTTAACTACTTCTTCATATAGGAAGGCAAGAGAAATAGTTACTTAAATTTACCAACTTTGCAAGAGATACAAGATTGTTAGAAGCAGTATTCATCAGAAGTGGATGACCTGGAAGTCCTCAGCTTCTAGGATTTGTTTGCCAACACAAGCATCATTTTGTGGCCTCCCCTGGTCCTAGGGAATACAAGGTCATTTCCTTATCGTGGTAATGTAAGGCTGCATGGCATGCATCTCTAAGAGCATTAACAGTCATTTTCATGGATTTTATTAAGTTGTCTTTACTCTTTAATAAAAACATGAAAATTATGCTCATTAAGAAGATGCCATATGCTATTTCAGAATATGCACATATAGCGTTTACATCAAGCTAAACATGTCTTCTAAACATTTATCATCTCCAGATATGGAAACATTTCAAAGCCTCTCTTCTAACTTTTGAAATGTACAGTGTATAACTGTCACATGGAGTCAGCCCAGTTGCGCCCCCAAACTCCTTTCTCCTAACTGCAACTTGGCAACCACTCATCAGTCTCTCCCCATCTCCCTTCCCTCTGCTCTCCTCTGTCTCGGATAACCCTGCTGTATTCTAAACTTCTGGGAGATCCACGTTTTCAGACTCCACCAATGAATGAAATCATGTGGTAGCAGTCTTTCGGAGCCTGGCTTATTCCATTTTGTGTAATGCTCTCTGGCTCCATCCTTGCTGTCACGAGCGGCAGGACTTCATTCTTGGTGCTCATGCCTGATGCTGCACTGTGGCAGATCCTGCATCTCCTTTATCCATCGGCCAGCTGGTGGGCACTTCCCTTGTGGTGGCGACTTTGAACAGCGCTGCAGCAAAGCGGGAGCAAAGAGGGTACCTGCCTGCCAGTGGGGCTGCTGGACCCCCCAGCAGTTTTGGCTTTAACTTGTGAGGGCCCTCCACACTGTTTCCCACAGTAGCTGTCGTCGTTCACGCTCCCCAGCAGCGTGAGCGGCTTCCCTGGCCTCCTTATCCTCCTCGGCACTGCTGACTCCAGCCTGTCTGGTTTGAGCCTTTCTCGCAGGCGTGCGTCACCATCTCCCCTTGCTGGTGCTCAGTGATGCTGAGCATTTTACATTTCTCTGCCTGCTGCCTTCTTTGAGAAATGGCTGCTTCGGTCTTTTGCTCATTTTAAAATCAGGCTCTTTGTTGTTGTGCTATCGAGCTCGTGGAGCTCCTTATAAATCCTGTCTATTAATCCCAGGTCAGACATGTGCTTGGAGAGCTATCATCCCATCCTGTGTGGTTTCTTTCACGCTGATGATTGTTTGTGCTATGAATTCCCACCATGACCATCCCCAACACTCACCCTGAAGTCCCGCTGAAGCCTCATGAAGAAGGAAGGGACAGTAAGGTTGAGCAACATTCGGACCACTCGCTTACTCTTTCCCTTATCACATTCCATCAATCAAAGCTCATTTGAATTTTCAAGGCTCCCAGCATAGTGGGGGGCTGAAGCAAATGGATCTCAGGCTTGATATCAGCCTGGTCCATGTAACAAGATGCAGTCTCAAAACAACAAGCAAAATGGGGCTTGGGATGCAGCTCAGGAGGGAGCCCTGGGTTCCATCCCCAGCACCACAACAAAGCGACTCCTGCGTGGAGCACAGAGAAACACCAGGTAGAACAGGAGTGGTGCTCACTCACTTCTTAGGGTTACAAAGCACGACTTTAATTTGCTCACAGTACTGGGAGTACTTTATTAAGGTGACAAGAAAAAGGGAAAGCCATCGCTGTGATGAATTTCTTAGGAAAGGAGAAGTCTTGCAGGATGACGAACCTAGTGTCCACTGGGAAGGCACAGAGTGCCCAGGTGGAAAGCGAGAGGAGCAGGAGAGAAGGGGTCCTGACTTAGCAGGTGAGGACACCAACTTTCCCTCCCAGATGTCCTTCCTGGAGGTGCCTCTTGCTGGCGTCAGCACTGGCACAGTTCATTTGCATGAGAAACTGCAGTACTGTTCTCCTACCATAACTCACTGCTCGCCTGCCTAACTCACTGCAGCCTCCCCAGCTCCATCTAGTCTCATCCTAGAGTTCCTGCCTGCAGAGGCAATCAAGTGAGACAGACGAAAAGGGACTGAAGGAAGAGCCAACCAAGGGCTCCCGGCCTGCTGCCAGGTAACAGCACTGACGAGATGCTGCACCTCGCACCCCGACCCGTCCCGATGTGTCCCAGGAAGACGTCCTCTACGCAAGCGAGAGAACTGTTCTTCTGTGAATGTGCTGAGCTTTGGCATTTCTCTAATTCAAAAAGAGTTGCTTGCTTCTCCGCAGGTTTTCTTTTCGTCTAAATGTAAGCAGGGCCTCAATATAAAATAGCAACAGTCTGGTGCAGAAGAACAGAAAGGACAGTTAGAGAATCACAGAAACTGAGTGAGTTGGCGTAAACTGAAGTTACGCCCAGTGGAGAGGCAGAAGTCACATGGTTGTCTTAACAGAAAAGCTGCCTGAACATTATCATGGAACAGAACACTGAGGACCCGGCTAATGAGAGCTGAAGAGGATTCAGAAGAACATGGGAGCCACAGAAAGGAGCTAGCAGCGCAGCCCTGGGACCAAGCCCCTGCAGAAGGCCTCCTGCCCCAGGGCTGACCTCAATGGGGAGGACAAAGCACGGCCTTCTGCGTGGTGGGGCCACACAGAAGACGTCATGAGGCGTCTCACCAGAGGTGCCAGCTGAATCCATCTCTTTCAATGCCAAGAGAATTTGCTGGCCTCTGGGCAGCTGGAATTGGAAGCTGGAGAAATTATGGCCTGTGAATGCCCAGGCTGGGAAAACCCATACCTGCCAGATCCTAGCACTCTCTGAACCTGAGCCCCTGCAAGGTTTGAGACTGTGAACTCAGAACAAGTCCAGGGCTTGAGCAAACCACTGTGCTGCTGGAGCTGAACTTTGGGGACGCCGATTCAGGACCAAAACTCGTGGGAAAAGCACAGAGGAGGAGTTCAGGGAGAGAAAAATGCAGTGAGCCGCAGGGTACTCTGGGAGGTCTTGGGCTCCCGGTGCCCAAGTAAAGCAGTCACTATGCCAGCTCCAGGCCGTGACCTTTCACCGGGGCCGTGCACCTTGGTGCAGTGCTAGGGTAGAGTACCATTAGCTCACCCCGCCCCCCACACTCACGCACAAATCCACAGAAACTCAGCGAGCTAGCCGCTGAAACAGCAGTCCTTCCTCAAAGAGTGACCCTCCAGCTCCCTCTACTGGCAAAGCTTGCCCACGTACTGGCTGTGAGGATGGAACCACGGTGACCCGCCCTAAGGCAGATGGTGAAGAGCTAATGCCCAGACGAGATAAACTGAGAACTGGCTAATAAATGATCCTAATGCTCAAAAAGATGTACTTTTAAATATAACACCAAAATAAATCATGTTTCCCTGAGATAATTTGGAAAACTCATTTAATATAGAATATTTGGTAGGTAA
>NW_004524651.1:8387275-8394266 GCF_000260255.1 Octodon degus
AAAATAAATCATGTTTCCCTGAGATAATTTGGAAAACTCATTTAATATAGAATATTTGGTAGGTAACAAATACTAGCCTCGGTTTGTAAAATAATATGCAAATTTTTAAAATACGCGTGGCTCGCCCCGTTATCAATTGAATTTCACAAATGAAAGGGGAAAAATTAAAATCTAGCGCTGGTCACAGCCGTGCACGCTTCCTTTCTGTTTTTGACCTCCCGTCCTCGAAGGGCAGATGGTCAAGCGCTGCATTTGAGTCTTTTCTCGCTATAACCTCGCTCAGTGAGTCACTGAAGCAATTGTTTTATCTTAATTTTTACTTCCAACAGTTGAGAAGCTTATTAAGGAACACCATGATGGTTATAACAGTTTTCTTGCTTGCGCTGCTTATTTCTTCTTTTATTGCTTGGAGACATTATCCAACTGGCTCTCTGCTGGTACCATACCCACAGATTCAACCAAATGTGAACACAAAATATTTGGAAAACAGTGTGTTGTACTGAACATGTACTGAATGTCTTCCTCGTCAGTCTCCTCTCAACAATACAGTATAACAACTGTTATAACCACCATGTATGTAGTGTTTACATTCTACTGGGAATTGTGAGTAACCTAGAAGTGATATCGAAAGCATACAGGAGGTTGCGCATGGGTTGTACAAATGCTGTCCAACTTTATGTAAGGACTCAGCAACCTCGAATTCTGATACCCGCAGAATGTTCTGAAATAAATGTGCCGGTATAGAGAACATCTGTACGCTATTAGTGGCTTTAGCTTAAGCACTTTATTACCTCAAATTTTGTTTTAAAAATTAGTCATGCTACATTTGATCAAATTAAATTTCCTTAGAAGTATACAACATATCGTATAATCAGGCAAAAGTCACAAATGACTTATCAAAGCCTCCGTCTTAAACAGCCTTTTGGATTTGTACGTCAAGTTGCGTCAGTCTGTGAGGTATTGATGTTCTATGACTGCCGGCACTTCCACCTTGAATCATAAAGCAAGAAACTGATGGTTATTCCGGAAGGCGACAGTGGTCTCAATCAACTCCCTCATTTATCATTTTAGTACAGTTAGATCGGGACCAAAAAACACTTGGATCAGTATCTTTGGATCCTCTTATTGGAAAAACATGGTGTTGGGATACATAGATTCTCTGCCCCTCTGAGCAGCAAGCCGGTAAATTGTCTGTCCTGGGGGCTATATTAATGTAGAAAGCAGAAATGCACTGAAGCAAAGTATAAGACACTACATTTTTCAGCAGATCTAAACAGCATTTTCCAGTTTGGTTTTTATAAAATTAAATTTGGTCTCCAGCTACTTTACTCACATGTACTTTTCCTGATTCCAACTTGTTGTGGGAAGGAACTGCATTATGGAGCTCTCCTCCTAAGCCTTGGCCGCTCACAGCAGGAACCACAGTCTCAAGAACCCAGTGTAGCCCCAAGTGGGAACACAGTGCCTGAGAATGGGAAGCGGCCAGCTCAGATTTGTGTGCCCGGCTACAGAGAGGAGGAGTTACAAAGTCTAGACTTCAGAAGTTCAAGTGCGGGGTTGTTGGCAGTAAATAATGACTTCCTGCAGGGTGTGGTAGGTGTCTCTCTGGGAGTCTCATGAGAGATAAGAATGCTTCGGTGATGGTGTTGATTGGACTGAGCTGAGAGATGCTTGCAAAACTGAGAAAGCACACCTCTGGCTGTGTGTGGGGGAGGGGGGTGCAGAAATGATTGGCATGGGGACAGCCACTGATGGAAGAGACCCAGCCCAATGAGGGGTCTTGGCCAATCAGATGGAACCAAAGCAGAAGGAGGAAGAAATCCATCAGTCCTTGCTTTTTGACTCTTCCCCTCCCCTCTTCTCTCCAGTTCTCACCAGTTCCCTCCTCCCTCTCCCCCCACCTCTGCCACCCCAGCTTCCTAACGCACATGAGCAGCCTTCCTCAGCCTCCATGTTGTGTCTGCCTCACCTAAGGCCCACAGCAGGGAGGCCAGCTCAGTCTGGCCTGAAATCTCTGAAATCATGATCCAAAAATAAAAATAAAGCTTTTCTCCTCTAAGTCATTTTTCTCAGGTATTTTTTTTTTTTTTTTACTAAAACAGAATGCTAACACATCTCCCTCCTGAAAAATGCACATTGTCACATTAACACAAAAATTTGCAAAACACAAAAGCTTCAGGGGGACCACAAATGCCCAAAAGCCCACAAAATGACCCTCAGCTCTTCCACGAGTCCAGGATAAACTTCAAATTAATGTCTATGTTTCTTGCTTCTTAATTGATACACTTTTCCTTTTACTTCATCTTGCCACCGATTCTTCCTATAATGTCCCTTGGTTTGGGATGGTCTACCTAAAATTCTGCATCACAGCTTGCTTGCTTCTTGATTCTCAGGCCCCTCTCCTAAGTTGTACAGACATTTTTCTGGCACTCCGTGGCGACATAACACTGCTGTAACACATAAACTATGCCACCGCTAAGAGCCAGCTCTGAAGCCAGACTTCAACATTGCTGAGTGGAATTGAGTTTTGAAAGCTGAAGATCTTACCTGGCCTTATAGTGTATGAAAATGTACTCAGACCTAAATATGGGTAGATTTAATAAATTCGGCACGCAGGTATGGCCAATAGCATTAAGATGTCTGCGACAGAACTTTGTGAGAACTTTAAGTTTAATTCATATATACAACTGACGAACAGTGAACAGTTGGAATAGTTGTAATATGAGCTGGCCCAGACCCTGCATTGCTGGAACTTTCACTGAGGACAGACAGAAGGCTGCTCCGTCTTCTGTTTCTGCACAACTCTTCCTTTCGCTTGGCCTTTCCGAGCTGTGATCTGTTTTAGACATTTGGATGTAGGTTGGAGGCTGTTTATTTTATTGGATGAAGACCCTTGTTGGGAAACACAAATACAGAAAAATCAAGAGTCCCAAACTTGGAAAGTACATCAGGGATGAACTTGTCACTCACACCCTGCTGTGTTTTCCAGAAAATGAACTCTACAAAGGGGAATTGTATGTTGAGAGTGAGTGAGGGTCAGAAGGTTTTCAGTGGACTGTGTTTGAGAAAAGTTTGCTCTTATGGGAAAGTTGCAACTGTCTGTCTCTTACCTAAATTCATCAATTGCTCATATTTAGAAAAAGAGAGAAGGTGAAAGAGGAAAAAGAAAAAGAGAAAGAGAAGTGATGGAGAGAGCCATGCACACTGGTAAGAACTGGTCCAGATAAGTATGAAAGCCAAGAGGGCTTGCACCAACTCTGCATGCCGGTGTGTGACTCAGTCCAGAGGATGCAATGGTCTGGGAAGTAGGCAGGGCAGACATCGGGGTGCGTCCCGGTCTGGATTTGAAAACCTAAGAACCAGGGGCACTAATTTTACTACAGCAGGGCAGATGGTGTCCAGCTCAAACAGAGCACAACTGCCTCTTTGCTGGTGCCACCGCGTGGTTCTCACTCTGGCCCTTGGTGAACAGGCTGAGGCCTCCCACCTGGGCAAGGCCAGGTTCTCACTCAGCCCAACCCCTGTGCAGATGCACCTGCTCGGGAACAACCCCACACTCCTGGAGGGAATATTTTGCCTGTATCTGGGGTCCTTTCATTCTTCCAAGTTAGCAAAAGCACACATGTCCTTCACAGAATTGGTCGGTCAAGAGCTAACCGTGGATCAGACAGAGTTTAGGCTGCATTTCTGTTTCTCTGCCTTTCTTTGTCTTTTATGGCACTGACTTGTTATAAAGCCACACTAGAAGGTCACACGTGATGTCTCTCATCCAGTAATAGTGGTACTGACTTTGCTTATTGTTAATGTGGTAACCACCGAATCTCTCCAGTAAAAACTTACCACTATTCTGCCTTTGAATTAGTAATTAATCTGTAGGGGAAACTGGGACCCAACACATATTCTACTCCCCATCACACCTTACTTAGTATTTGGGGAATTCATGGATGACATTTGCCAGAACCCATTGTAACTATGGCTGTTACTCTCTTTTCCTTGTTTATGGGCACTGAACTCTGCTACAACTTGGAAAAAGTCCTCCACAGGCCACTGTGGTAAATGAAGACGTGGTCTACATGGTGCGACTTGGGGAGCAGGTGTGACCTGTAAAAGACCGGACTCAGTTGGAGGTCCATTTGGAGGCAGCATGCCCTCGAAGGGGCACTGGGACCTTGATTTTGATTTCTATTTCTGTGAGGGAATGCTTCCAGGAGTGAACGCTTCTGCTGCTGTGTGTACCCGCCATGAAGAACCGCCTCAGCACCAGTCCAAAAGCAATGGGGTCCAATGACCATAGACTGGACCCTCCAAACTGTGAGCCAAAATGAGATTGCTCTCTTTTTAGGTTTTCTCACGTATTTTGTTCCAGTGATGGAAACCTAACTAAGCTGCACTCCATGCAAGCACATTCCACGGCCCTGCATTCTGAACTTATGTGTTGCTAAATGTATTTACTTACTTAGTTTTAACATGGACTATGGACTCTTACTATGATTTGGGGGAGGGTCAAACTGTTCTGGATTTGGTCAGTTGGAGCATCTTCAAGTTGGCTGTGGTATCCTTTTGAGATATTGCTATCCTTTTGCAAGCACTGCCTTATTTTCCGACCCAACTAGATGTTCCGGATTCATCCTTGCGGTTTCCTTGTCCTGGCCTTAGAATAAGACACTTCTTCCAACCAGTCTTGGTTTAAGAATTGCATATAGAACTGAGGGCTGAGTGTTTGTCTAAGTCTTAATGGTGGCCTCTGTTGTCTTCAGAAACTGAGCAACCTGCTTCCCGTCTCCTGTCCCTGTCAGCAAAGACTCACGGTGAGAGGAAGTGGCTTATTTCTTCACGGTCCGTTTGTGTGCTTCTTTGATTACTACTGCCTCTAGTCCTGCCTTTAAATCCATATAAAGCAGAGCTACTGTTATTCATGCTGTAATAATAAAAATAGGGGTAGGCAGATAACACTTCAACATAGTTTCAGTTCTTTTGGGGAGGTTTTAGGGGTTTTTTTTGTTTTGTTTTGTTTTGTTTTGTTGGTAGTGGGAATCAAACTCAGGCCCTTGTGCTTGCCAGGCAGGTACTTTATCACTGAGCTATATCCCCGATCCCTGGTTTCAATTATTTTGAGTTTCCCAATGGGACAACTGAATCTCATGTTAGATCTATTTTTAATATATTGAGAAATATCCACATTGTTTTGCAAAATAGTGTACAAATTTACATTCCCACCAATAATGTGAGGATTTCCTCTTCTCTACATCTTCATGAAAACTTCATCTTTTGAAATTTTGTTTTTTCAAAATAGAGTACAAAATAGTATTAAAACAGAAGAAATTATGAATGATGCAGCTTCACTAAATGAAAATGATATGCATTTCACAGTACTGGTTGTGTTGCATGGTGTTCTCTTCAAATTAGTTGTTCATATTACCAGATATATACATGCAAAACTGGAAGAAAGAAAAAAACAATTATAAGTAATTAAAAAGAAAAAACTGAAAAAGAAAACCCCCAACATTAAGCATTAACATTACGCATTACTTGAGCATTTCCACACCAGCAGAAAGTCACAGTACAATCATCCAAACCAGCCTGCGTAGACACATGCTTCTCTCCACACCCGTCCTTCTCCTGATCTCAGTGATTCTGTCCTTTGAACAGGTTCATTCCCTTTGTGTAAAAACTTTATCTTTTACCTTACTCCTTCTTTCTCCACTTTATTGATAATGGTCATTGTAGCAGATGGTGTGAGGTGATGTCTTGTGGCTTAAATATGCATTTCTCTAATGATTAATATAGATAAGCATTCTTTTAAGAATCTGTTGGCCACTTGTAAGTTCTGTTTTTGAGAAATGTCTATTCAGGATTCTCATTTTTAAATCTTTATTCAGCTATTGAATTGTCATAATTCCTTATATATTTTGGTTATTAACCTCATACTAGATGAATGGCTTGTAAATACTTTCTTCCCTCTGTGGACTGTCTCTTCACCTTGTTAACTGTGTTTTTTTCTATAGAGAGGCTTTTTAAATTGATGTAATCCCACCTGGCCATTTTTCCTTTGGTTTCCTGTGCTTTTTATTCCTATCTAAAAAAAAAAAATTATCATTGTCTAGATCAATGTCATGGAGTTTTTACACATAAGTTTTCTTCTAGTAACGTTATAGTTTCTGGTCTTATATTTGAGTCTTGGACCATTTTAAGTTGATTTTGGTACACAGGGTGATGTAAGGATCCAGTTTCACTCTTCTGCATACATCATAGTGCCTTATTCATCCTTTACAAGGAAAGCGGCTCCGGCTTTTGCAGCAACATAGCTGCACATGGAAGACATCGAGTTACATGAAAGGAGCCAGGCACATGGAGCATATCGGCTGAGCAATGTGCAGGATCTAAACATTCAACTCACCAAAGTGGGTAGTAGGATGATAGTTCCAAGAAGCTCAAGGTGGAAAGAGGGAAAATAGAAGTTGCTATTCAAAGAGTACAAAGTTTCAAAAAGGCAGAAGGAGTAAGTTCTGAGACCTACTACCCAATAGGTCGACCATTACCAATAACAGCGTATTTTAAATTTCAAAATAACTAGAGAAATAAATTTCAAATGTCTCACTCCAAAAAACAATAAGCAATTGATCCAGTGGCCAAGCCTGCAGCAGGTGACTTTTTGGTGGCACCGACAGATCCAAATTCTACACTTGATCTTAGCCAAAAGGCCGAGAAGCAATGACAGATCCAAATTCTAACAAGCAAAGGTCTAACAAAAATGTCCCAGACTTAAAGAAAATAACATATCCAAAGGTATGATCCTATAGGAGGCTTAATAAATAATGGCCTCTGATAAGGTCAGTGAGACACCCTCAGGTGAGGGTTTATCCTGAGATCCTGTACCTCAGATTGTAGAAGCTTTGTCAGTGTCAGCCATGTGGATGAGTCACAGCCATTGCTTGGCCAATGTGCTCTCTGTGAAAGCCTGAGAGAATATTTTCTCTCCATGTGACTCTCC
>NW_004524651.1:8394931-8403476 GCF_000260255.1 Octodon degus
AAAAATAAATAAATAAGTAAAATTTTTTAAAAAATAAAGTGATCTGGAACTCAGCAAATGAGAATAGAACCAGTTATGAAAGCTGCCCACTTTTGTAGTTCCGTTCACCATGACTGTGTCCATGGATGGATCATTGCTTTGAAATAGGTTGGGTGGATACAGAAAGCTGCTCAACTATTTACCACAATGCTAACACATATCCGATGTACAGATACACTGAGATGTTGCTTACCCGAGCCATGTTTGCCTCCTCTTCTCTGAGCAAATCCCCATTCCTTCAGATAGCTACCTTTGCCATAAATGAACCGTAATTAGAAGCAGCTATTCTGAGCTCACAGCCCTTGGCTGTGATTGGTCTGATGACGGACAGGTAACCTAGTTCAACCAAAGAGATGTACAGAAGTCCAAAGTGAGTTTGTTTTCCTGACTAAAAAGACAAAGCTCTACGCACAGGAAAGCTTTGTGACTTTTTCATCTTGATAAAGACGAATATGGTTCCGTCATTGGGGAATAACAGATACTTTCTTTTTTTCTTTTTTATGCAATTTTATTTAAACTCAAAGGTAATAAAAATGTTGTAAGCCTAAAAAAAAAAAGAAGAAGAAGAAGAAGAAGACTCTTTTTCAGCCTAGTATGAATGGTTAATCCAGCTTTCTAAAAGAAATTAATTGGTAAACCATCCTATGAAAAACATAAGGTTCATTTTAGGGTTAAATTAGAAATGACAAATTTTCTCAGGAGATATGGACTTTATAAATACTAGCAGGAATCTTTTCTTACATCATTTGAAACTTCTGGGTTCTTCATTCTCATCACTAAGCCAAGGTTTGTCTTTCCAAAAATGGTGCAGTCTTCCCGTGGTGGATAGGAATTCTCAGGGAATAATGGAAAAGAAGGGGACAGGGCTCCCCCAACTCTGCCATGTCTATCTGGCTTCATCTGCTCAAGAGACGGCACCAGGAAACATTCCAGGTGGTGTGGATGAGCCCGGTCAGAGTCCCCCAGACACAGACAGGAAGTGGGAACCTAGCGCACCTGCTCCTCCTGGAGGTTCTTAACCTCCCTAGGCATCCGACAGAGCATCTGCAACGGTTGATACATGTGTCAATTTGAAGTGTTTAGGAGTTTAATTAAACATTCTGGCAGGGGGCCAGGATCCCCACTTCATAAACATCCTCAAGAGGAGGGCAGGAGATGGGGTGAGTGTTACTCATGGGGCGGGAAGGGGGGCTGCTCACAGTATGTAATGGAAGGAAAGAGGCTCGCCCCTGCCTTTCTGCTCACGTTCCTTCTGCTGTCTCCTGCCGCCTTCACGGCTGCCCCTGTGCCGCGCTGCCCCGCCGTGCAGCCCTCTGTGAGCCACAGAACCCTTCCCTTCCTTCATTTCGAGTGTCAGGTATTTTGTCCCAGCAAGGAGAGAAAAATAACCAAGACAATATCTATTTCCCTATCTTTCTAAAACTCAGTCAGTGACAGCGGCTTCCCCATGCTGTGGTAAGCACCAAAGGAGTCTTTGCGAGGAGTTCCTGCCCAGCCAGCACCTCTACCAGGTCGATGCTCCTTGAAGGCCCCTTTCCAGAGACCTCAAGATGCACACGCTCACGTTCTCTGTTCACGCCCTGCAGCTCCTGCAACCCTTCAGCCTTGAGTCTGCGAAGCCAAGGCGGTGTAGCTGGAGCCAGGAGAGTTGTCACTGTGCCCTGAACTGCCGACTGGACTCAAGGTAGACAACATGCGCACATGCGCACACACACTCTGCACTAAGGACCCAGGGCCCCACACATTCGAGGCCAGTGCTCTACCACTGAGGTGCAGCCCCAACCCTCAACGATCTAGTTCACAGAGTGCACACAGTTGTGGTTACAGCCTCCCAAGGTTTAGCAAGGGTTTTGTGAATGGAAGCCAGCCTCAGGCCCACTCTTCAGCTGAGAAAGGGAAGCCAGAACACAGAGGGAAAGGGTAAGCGTGGGGATGGGCCAGGAACAGTTACAGCAGGAGGGAGGGGGCGGGGTCTCCCACACACACCGGAAACCGGAGAAGACAGCTCTTGTGGCTGAGGGTGCCCAGCCCCATGGACAAGGTGTGGCTGGCCCTCCCTCCTGTCTTCCCCAGTCCTGGGGCGTTCTTGGGTGCTCTACATTGACCTAAGCAGAAAAACAGGGCAGGAAGAGGCAGAACCCTACTCTCACCATAGCAGACAGTCCATCAAGGTGGTCCAGGGACCACTGCAGGCTACTCGGGTGGCCTGGCCTGAGTCCACCCAGGAGCTGAGTGACAAATGAGGCCACCTCAGACACTGGAAGCAGCAAGGCCCCGTGAGGAGACCGGTGGTCCAAAGTCCCAGCCCTCCAAGATCAAACAATTGAATCATGGAAACCCTAAAAAGCCCGACAAAGAACTCACTTCAGTGCCAGCAGAGACCAGGCTTTTCGAAGCCTGCCTGCCACGTGGAGGGCTTTGACAGCTGGGTAGAGAAGCAGCAACCACAGGAGACATGAGACACTTGCCCCTGCCCTTCTCCCTCTTTCCTGTCACTGTTCTTCAGAAAAAAAAAGTGGGTTTCCAAGACAGACAAGTTACGGGGACACAGAGCATGTGCTGGACTGACCTGGGTCTGTGCGGGTGCTCCTTAAACACAGAAAAGGGAGACGCCGCCGAGCGTGGGATGATAGGATGTTCTGAGCTAATGGCACCCTGTGTGTGAGATCTGGAGAATCAGACTGCAGCTAAAGGGAGGGTGGAACCAGGACAGCCTTCCAATGCGTGTGGCTGCTCCTGATGGGAAAAGACCCGGACACACGGGTCCTCACAGGACAGTGCCCAGTGGACACACCATGCTGGCACTTGGGGGAGCTCGGCGCAGACACAGAATCTCAGGGCCCAGTCCACGCACCTGGAATCAGCATCCTCACTGCCTACATGTTTGAGAATTCTCCAGAGACCCCAAGCCCTGCCTAGGGGATTTAATATGCATGTATGTTCCTCCTCCCCCCCTCCTCCTCTTCCTTCTCTTCCCTAGGGAGGAGACACTCCTCCATAGTGTCTCTAGGGCTCTCAACACAAAGTCTGCATCAATAAGTAGGGATTTGAGGACCCAAGCCAAACAAAGTGCTATTCTAGAAGACTGCCAAATCGCCACTTGGGAAGCCAGCTGGCTACAGATGTTCCAGGTTATCTGCAAGGACCTGAGGCTGGGAGTTCTGGTCCATAAAGACCCCAGTAGAAGCCAGCAGAGCAGGACGTCCCAGCCAGCTGCCAGTGGCTACAAGGTGCTTGGAGGTAAACAGTCAGGACTCCAAGGGCCGTGAGGAGTAGGCATCAAATCCCTGCTGAGAACTAGAGGGAGGAGCTTCGCGATCCCAGAGCAGGAGCAGGCTGCTACTGAAGGAAGACACTGTGCAGCTGCCGGAGGAGCCCTCACACCTGCAGTGGGCCTCTGTGGGTGGGCGGCGACCCCAACCAATACAGCTCACACAGCTGATCCGTGATGAGTAGCTTGGGGCAGCTGAAACAAGGTATTTTGATTAAATTCGAGTAAATCTCTGAGGTCTATTAAAAAAAAAAAAAAGTCACAAGACCAAAGGTCACACAGCAACCTGCCGTCCTTTGGAGTTTTAGCATTTGTGTTTTGGGTAGCAATCAAGATTCATTATGGTTGTGAAAGACAGCACTCTTGGCTGGGGCTGCCCAACTCCGAAGTTGGAGACTGTGTGAGAGTGGAGCAAAACTGACAAGAAATGGAGTAACAGGCCAGAGTGGCCTGCGTTCCTCAGGCACTAGTGGCCACCCAGGAACCCAGAACAAAGCCCCACTTCCACTTTCACATTGCTTCTCTCCCACGGGGCAGTCCTCCATTAGAATCAGCACAGAGCGAAGCTACAGAAGCAGAAGGATGATAGGCAGCGGTCAGGGGGGCAGAGACCTCACAGAGGCCTCTCCAAGTGCTGCCCTCCACTGGCCTCCACTTGAAGCTGAACCTTCCATGACCACAGTCAAACCCATCAGCCTCCTCTGGGAGCTCAGCTACGATCTGTTTCCCTGGGCAGCCTAGCTGCACAGAAAGCCCACGATTGTCCAGCTTCACCCCAGGAGGTGGCCTCCTCTCTCGCCTTGGGGCTGCATGGAGCAGAGCACAGGGTGGGGAGAGCAAGAACCACAGATGAAGCCCCTGGTGGGGTGTCCTGAGCAGGTCCCTCTTTCTCCATAGAGGCCACCATCTCAGCCACCTTGGCTGCTAGTTTAGAGCCAAGAGACTGGCATGACTAACGCAATGACAGCTGAGGGCCACTGTGGGAAGCGACCCTCTCAGGGTGCTGCAGGCAAAACTTTGCCCTGGCTGGCTCTTTGGACACCAGAGCCGCTGGCCTCCAGCAGTTGGCCTTGGGCCGGCCTTTCTGCCCTGCTGCTGTCCTCTCTGGCCCATGGGGACACCTTTGACCCCCCCCCCCCCGTACACTGTGTAATGTAACCCTTCTTTCCTTTTATCGCTCAAGTTCATTATCACAAGTCCTGGATTTGGCTTATTTCAGGCGTAAACCAAATGCCTGGTCCTCTGTGTGCTACACACCACAAGGCATATAGAGGTGTCCTCGGGTATCCAGGGCACCGATTCCTGGTTGCCTCTGGATTCCCCAGTCCGGGGATCCTCCGATCCTGTGTGCTGCGAGTCATCTTTAGATTGCTTACAAAGCCTGACACAATGGACACGCTATGTGAGCCGCTGTTATGCTGCGCTCGCTGTGCAGAGTAACAGCAAAGGGAACACATATGGCTGCTGCTCAGAGGCAGCTGGGTTTTGGATCTTTTTATCTGAAGTTGGTAGTCTTTGGTTGCAGAATCTGTGGAATATGAAGGGTCAACTGTCAAAGATCCTGCATGTTTCCCTTAAAATTCCTCGTTCTTTAAGCTGAGCAGGGTGGCAGCTGCCTGTAATCACTGTATTCGGGAGGCTGTGGCTGGAGAGTCACTGTGAGCTTGAGCCCAGCTTGGGCTACATACTGAACTCAAGGCCAGCCGGAACTGCTGAACTGCATACTGACACTGAGACAGACAGACAGACAGACAGACAGACAGACAGACAGACAGACAGTCTGACACCAGATCACACCAGGATCATGACCACAGTCCCAACAGCAGCTATGAATCCCTCAACTACGCTAAAATTCTGTTTCTTCAAGTAAAACTTGGGATGATAATAGGGAAGGACAAAAGAAGGCAAGGCATTCAGAAGGTGTTCTTGTTTTTATCCCATGGAAATTCAGAACTGTAAGGATCGCATGTGACAAAGCATATGGTGGCATTTCACAATGTACAGCATAAGGGCTTATTGTGGACATCCAGGTTAGCGTAGGAAACCAATTTTGTTCACAAAGAAAGCATGAGAAAAAAAAAATACATGTGTTAGCAAAAGTTGTGATGTCTAAAAATTGTGCCATTATGTGGTATTCTAAATCAATGAGAGAGAGAGAGAGAGAGAGAGAGAGAGAGAGAGAGAGAGAGAGAGAGAGCTCTTTAAGGAAGACTGTGAGAAATTATTCAAGCAAATTATTAAAAAGCAAAGAAGACCAGGCATGGTGGTGCATGCCTGTAATCCAGCACTCAGGAGGCTGAAGCAGAGGATCATTGTGAGTTCAAGGCCAGCCTGGGCTACAAAGTGAGCTCAAGGCCAGCCCGAACTGCATAGTGAGAGCCTGTCTCAAAAAAGAAAAAGAAAAGAAAAGACATCAGGGACACATAAGTCATTGCCTCTTCCAAAACTGTTGTGTCCCAGGAAGGCTCTAATGAGGACTGTTTGTTCCTTCTTGTCCAACCCCCTGGAATTTCTAGTTCACCCCCCCATGAGGATTTCTCACAAATTCTTAAGCAAATGTGACTCCAAAGTTTGTGTTCTTGATGGGTCCGTGTTGAATGCACCATTGATATTTAGACCTCTTGTGGTTATTAATTTTAACAAGAAATATTGCTGCTGATTAGGGTGATCTCGCTCAGGAACTTGCTCTTCTGGCTGAGTATCCTTTGGTCAGTTTGTATCAATCATTCAAGAAGGGAATTCAATTATTTCTGAATGAAATCTATTTTGCTTCCCAAATATATTTCCCTTCTCAATCTCATGATGAAAGTGGAAGCTGGCTGGCTCCCTCTTGGTGGCAATCTGCCTGCTTCCACCAGTTTTGGCAAAAAGCAAGCACTATTGTTTTCTTACCCAGAGCTAATGGCTCCAGGTTTCATCTAGCATTCAAAACAAGAAGCTTCAGATTCCCTGCCTGGGTGGCCACACTCATACCTGGCTCCTTGCGGATGGGAGACAGAGCCGGGTAGTGAAGGAGGGCGCCAGGCATGGGACGGGTGGCACTTGTTCACCTGCTTCCTCAGGCAGCATAGATCCCAGGCCTTCCAGCAGAAGAAAACTGCTTAAAGATTTTCTTCAAAAGGTTGTCACTCCATTTCTGAGGCGCCAACATTCAGACACAGGGTAGGTAGGAGCACAAGTGTTAGGAGCAGCACTCTGTGTTGCATTCAGTTCCACATCATTTCTCAAACATGTCCTTCCACCTTTGGAAATATTTAATGAAGTGCTCACAAGGACCCTTCTAGTGGTAGAATGTTCCCCTGGAGGGTTGTCAGCCCACTGGATTCTCCCAAGAACAAAGCCTTCAGAGCCCCTGCTGGCCCAGGGACTGTGAGGGATTTGTGTGTGAGGCTTGCAGTGTGTCATCAGCCAGGGCGGTGACGCATGAGCCCCACCTCGAGGGCCCACCTCGGCACCTTAAGAGACAGCAGTGCCTCCAAGGCTCGGCGCAAGAGCAGCACAGCGCCTTCTCCGCAACTTGGTAGACAGGCCGGCTTGCACCGGTCTGTTTTGTGAAGCAATCACAAGATGCCACAGACTGTATAATTTGGAAATGGCAGAATTATCTCTTACACTTCTGGGAGCTGAGAAGGTCAGGAGTCCACATCTGCAGGGAGCTTTTGTTGGGAAATCTCACGGGAGAAGGACAGGATACGAGATGGGAGAAAATGGGCGAGCGCTAAGCCAGCTTTCATAAGGAACCCAGTGCAGAGAAAATGACAGGAGTTCCTCCTGCTCTCCCAGCTGGCTCACCTCTTAAGGCTCTACCTCCCAACACAGTGACAGTAGCAATTCAACGTCGGTGTGAGTGCTGGGGCAAGGGGGCACAAACAGCACGAGGAGCGCGAGCCTCAGAGCACGGCTCAGCATGTCTGACACAACCCTGCCTAAGCTTATTACAGACATTCATAACCTGCTGCATAAACTTAGTAGATATCACTCCAAGTGCTCCCACTGCACCTTCCCAGTCATGTGAGGCAATGCCGTAAAGCTCAGTACACGCGTGTGCACACACACAGGATTCTGCTTCTCTGGAGCACTCTGCTATCCCACCCCATCCCCAACCCCCAGCATCAAGGAGTGGGGCTGTGGCTCAGTGATGAAATGTGAGGTGAGCATGCAGTGGCCCTGGGTGAGGCTAGCTGTGCAACCCTAGGACTTCTGTAGACAAGAAGGATGGTCTTGTCTTTGCTGCACCAACTCCCTCTGCTAAAGAGTACAATCTATTAAATGCCATGGATCATTTTGGGAAGTAAGTTCTTGGCTTCTGTGACGGTAGTCACAAATACCATTTTCTCTCAGAAAAGTACAAAAAATAACACACAGTCACCAATCAACAGGGCAGGTCTTGCGTTTCTACTTCATTTTATAAATCTTGTTGGCTACATTGTGTCAACACTTAAGACAAATACAAAGATTATTTTTTAAGAAAATCGCCTATTTGAGAACTATGTCAGGTTTCAAGACAGTAATGAAGACGGTAATGACTAAAGCCTCCTGAAGAGCAGATGCCACATGAGTCACAAGGGCACACCAAGCCTCAGGGATGTGCATGATGTCAATCAAAATGTAAATGGTAACTTTAAAGGACTTGACTCATCCATCCCAGTGCTAGGATTAGAACCCAGACCCAGAGCTGACTGGGCTCACAGAGCTTCGGCCGGGTGGAGGAGCTCTCTGCCCCAGCTCTGCCCACAGAGGGACAGTCCAGGAGCCTCCTGACCTCACCATGGCCTCTTGGGCCTAAGAGACCTTTCCAGGTGCTGCTCTTGAAACACAAATGGACAATTTTGATATGCTGGCAAATCCAATTCTTAGGTTTCATTGGTATTGGTGATAATGCCGGGTCTCACTGTGCGCTTCAGGCTGGCCTTGGACTCACTGGGTAGCCCAGGCTGGTGTGAACTCCCCGAGACCTCCTGCCTCAGCCTCCTGAAGGCTGGGATCACAAGTGTGTACCACCACTCAGGTCAGATCTGATTCTTAGTATTCTAACAATAATTTAAAATCACAGAAGTTAAAAGAGAAATACACCATGGTGTCATCCAACATAGCTCCCAGGATCCCCTGAGAGCGTCTTTACAATTATGTAGCACTTTACCATTTAGCAAAGCGCTTTCACACAAATTAAGTCCTCTTATCCCTGTCAAGCTCTAAGATGCCAAGCCAGTAGACTATATCTTCATTTTGCAATTG
>NW_004524651.1:8419567-8448176 GCF_000260255.1 Octodon degus
TGTTTTAAAATTTATATAATAATAATAAATTTTTAAAAAACAATAAAAAAAAGGAACACAACCTCCAGGTCTCCCAGGGGAAGCACAAGTGCCCTGGGTAAGCCAGAGCTATCTGCAAGGAACTGGACTGCGCTAGATTATCTCAGAGATGCTTTAAAGATTTAACAACATACAGAGCCTACATGTATTTATAAACTTATGACCGAGTGGCCTTTAGAAGAGACTGTGACCAGTCACAACACTCCTGCCCTCTATTGGACATGTTTAACAGAGAGAAGCACGATTGGCGCTTCCTCTAGGCCAGCTCCTCCTCTACCGGAAGTAAGTGGGCCGCCACCCCTCCCCCCCAGCCACCATGTCTTCCGCAGCAGAGCATGTCGGGAGCCCACACGCAGCAGAGCATGTCGGGAGCCCACACGCAGCAGAGCATGTCGGGAGCCCACGCGCTCCTCGTCTTTTTTTCTTCCTGCGGTGTCCTGGGCGGCCTGCTTGCTCTCCTAGCCGGCAGCCTTTTTCACCTGACCTTCTCCTGAGCTCTGTCTCATTCCCCAGGCCCCAAGCCTACTAATTCAGCCCTCCACCCCTTCCCCATCCTTCTGGTTTACAGGTTCTTACCTAAAGTCCCTGACCTCGCCTGGCCGCTTCCTTGCCCTCTGCTCTGACGCGTCACCTACAAGGACAGCTGTCGCTGCCTTCCAGCACTCACCCCTCACCTTAGCCACCTGAGGCTGAGCCTGGTGACCTTTGCAGACTCTTTCCAGGTCGTGCCTGCCATCTAGTGGACGCACGCAGTAACTTCCGGGAGTCTGTGCGTGGCCACCTGCCTGGGACGAAAGATAGTGTCCCCTTCTTAAAAAACAAGGTGCTTACATCAAGCCTTTCGAATGCAAACCTCTACTGGTCATTCCAGTCAAAAGTGTGGGTTACAGTTCACCTGCGTGTTCCCACTGGAGGTATTTGGGTACCTGCTTTACAAAACATTTTCTACAAACCCCTTTATCCTGCAAAGATTTTTAGCAGTATGCTTTTTCCCGGGCATGTAATAAATGTTCTGGAAAATTGAGAATCTAGCTGTTCAGCTCATGGACCTATAATTAACTTGGTGGCAGTTTATCTTAATTGCAAGTCAAGTGCTGGAGCCCTGAGCTTACCAACAGACTAGATTCCAAAGGCTATTTTTAGTTCCCTGCATTTCATGAGAAAATTAAGCTTGCAGCCTCCAGATGTAGTTCCACTAAATAAGAATGGGAAGCCATCACTGAAAGTTTTCAAACAAAGCACATTGTTATTTTCCTTCTGACATATGTTCTATAGGCAACATTGTTCTCTGTCTCTCTCCCTCCCTCCCTTCCTCCCTCTCCTTTTTTTCATTAGTTTCACACCCAAAAACAAATTAAATATTGCTGTTTTGCCTTGATCCCAGCACTTCACATACACACGAGGAATCTGCGTTGGGCTCGTCTTGGTTTTTCTGTTCACCTCCAGGGAGCTCCTCCTCTTCCTTCCATATTCCATCGACCTCCTCCCCACTGGGCGGCCGGAAGCCAGAGTGGGCTTCCTGTCCTCTGGATTCCAGCTGGCCCCCGAGAGGAGCTATCAGGGGAGCTGGCATCCTAAATGGAAGGTGCGTGTCTGCTTGAAATTCATGTGGAAATCCTCACCTCTGGGTAGCATTTGCAGTGAGGAAGTAATTAACATTCAGTGAGTCCGTGAGGGCAGCGCCGTTGTCCAATATGATTACAGCCTTCTAAGAAATGCTGAACACCAGCACCCCCCACACACCTGATGAGGGAGAGGCCACATGAAAAAAGCAGTCACCTGAAAAACAGGAAGAGCTCCCTGGCCAGAGGCTGAGTCCTGCTGGACCCGGATGTCAGTATGCAGGACCAAGAACGGTGCAAGGCCTCACATCTGTAACACATCAGCGTACACACTCTACCTTTCCCGGCTCCTCTCCTTTGGCTACTGCTGTATCAGGCTCCCAGAAGTCTCCCCCAAGTGGGCGCTGTTTCCTGCTCTCCTGGGCCGCATGCACCGCCCTCCTGCCATGGTTCCCTTGTACCCCACCTCATCTGTGTGAATGGCCCATCCCCGAGTGATCTCCATCCAACCTTGGAGATTGCCCTCTGTTTCCCTCTGGAGCCGGGGTGCCCACAGTCTCTGCTGAGGGCTAGGAAGGAATCATTGCACGCTTTGCCTGGGTGTGTCCTGTACCACCATCTATCAGACTACGGTAGCACAAGAGCAGCCAGAGATTTTTGTAAATGAGTGAGCAGGTCATTTTTCAATAAGACTTTACTTATAAAAACTGCAAACAATAACCAGGTTTTTGCTTGTCTGTTGGTTGGTTTTCATCTTTTTTGGAAACAGAACCTTGCTATGCACTTCAGGCCAAGCCTTAACAAAAACCAGTTCTGAGACCCAGCCCGTGAAACCTGAGCAACACACGCTGACCCACTGCTACACAAGAGGAAGTGCTTTAAATGCACAAAGCCATCTGAGCTTTCCACTTTGGCAGCAAAAATGAAAGCAATCATTTCTCACTGTGCCTAGGAGTCCCAGCCTCATTTTGAATTGGTGCTAAGGAACAGTGGCCCGGCTGGGCCAATATTGAAAAGTATTCCATTTCGCCAATCCCCTCTCCTGGTTTCTCTCCACTTATTACTTGTAACACAGACACCAGTTTCCTCCCTTGCATGCTTCGCTCTTTGGCCCTCAGAATCCCCTTCTGATGTTAATAATTCCCTCATGGAAGTGGGCAGTCGAGGTGGACTGTTGGTGAGGCTGAGATCTCTCTACTGCCCCTCATTCAGATCTTGACAGGGGCCCAAACAACACTGTATGCTGCCGTAAAATCTGCAAAACTGCAGTGTACTAACCACGAGGCTAACCCAACCCAGTCTCTGTCTCTCAAGGCAACATGGGGTGGCTTGCTGGGCACTGTGGCTCGGGGAAGCTGGGTCAGCTGCACATATAGGTAGAATTTCATAGAACACACCTAAGGGCTCATGGGTCATTTTGCTAAGAACCCACCCACCCCCCATCATGTTGAAATTTAATTCTCACTGTAACAGAAGTAGAAGATAAGATCTTTCATAGATGACTCAGTCAATAGGGAAGGGTCTAGAGCCAATGTGATAGCTCAGTGGACTAAGCACCTGCTTAGGTAAGCGCAGGAACCGGGGTTCAATCCCCAGCACCACATGTGGTGCGGGTCTTTCCTCTGGGTCCACAGAGCCAGCCACTGAGCCCAGGGTGGTGGTGCAGACCTGTAATCCCAGCCCTGGGGAGGCTGAAAACAGGAGGATCACTAGTAGTCTGAGCTGCATGGTGAGACCCTGTATCAAATACATGAATTTAAAAGAGGGAGGGAGGAAGGAAAGGAGGGAGGGGGGGAAAGAGAGAGATCTGTTCCAAGTCTTTCTTCTGGAATTACAGGTCATATCTCCTCAATGGACTGCTTCACACCATCTTCCCTCTCTGTATGTCTGTTTGTGTCCAAATTTTCCCTTTTTCAAGGACACAATCACACTGGATTAGGACCATCCTACTAACCTCATTTCAACATGATTACTGTGTAAAAAACTGCATCTTTAAAGGCAGTTGTATTCTGACATATTTGGGGCAAAATGTTCAGCATATGAATTGTCAGGGAAATAATTCAACTCACAATTCATGAAAATTATAGATTTGAAAATTATTTGGAAAATAGGATTGATGGCACTTTATGGAGGTAGGTGTCAAATTAACTTTATATCCACATTTTAAAAATACCTAGAAGAACTTGTTTATGAAGAGAAAGGCTGGGCCTGACTCTCAGGTCTGGGGTCTCCAGCTCTCAGTCAGTGGTTCCACAGAGGTTGGGGGCCACCACAGCTCACCCTGTTGAGAGCACATGAAAGAGCAAAACCACGCCCTTCATGACCGGGAAGCAAGCAGAACCAGGGTGGGCCCAGGGTTCCGCAGCTCTGCCAGCCACACAGCCTCGTGACCCCAGCTCTCCCACCGGCCTCTGAAGGGAGCCTTCCAGGCATGGGCCAGTGAGAGACACCGAAGATGCTCTCTGAGAAGTTGGGGAGAAGGCGGGTTGGCGGCAGAGAGGCTGACTTTGGTGTCAGAAGGTAAGAAGCGCAGGACTCTAGGCAAGTCGGGGTGCCCAGCAGGTGAAAGTGGGGAGGTTCAGTTATGGCCCTGACACATTGCTCTCAAACCCTTGTGCGGAGGGCGTCCCCTGCAAGGTGATGGTATCTGACGATGGAGCTTGGGGAGGCGGTTAGTGTTAGATCACACTACAGCTGTGGATCCTTGGGCTGAGACCACGACCCTATAAAAGGAGGAAGAAAGATAGCTGACTCTGTCTTTCTGTGTCTTCTTAAGCATGCAGGACAAAAAGACCATCTGAGGATGTGGAAAGGTTCTGAAGGAAAGGGAGGAGCCTCCGCAGGTGGGCATTTCCACCTGCGATGCTGCTGTGCACAGCTGGGAGGGTCGAGGACGGAGGGTGGGCAGGAACAGCTCCGACCTGCTCTCAGCCCTCAGCGTATCGCAGCCACTCCACTGGGGGCCCTGGGACAACACTGCCCACTACCCGAAACCAGCACTGGGGAGAAATGGCTCCAGCTTTGTACCCTGTGATGCCGCCGAGTCACTGGCCGGCCAGCCCAGGCGTGGCCTGTGTGCTGGAGCAGCAGACGCATCTGTGGAGCACTCTCAGCTCACTGCTGTCCTCCAGATCCTGAGATCTGAGCAGCACCCTCCACAGCTGCCAGAAGACAGTGCAGAGTGCTATGGAAAGGGGAGTGGCGAAGTAGGGCCCACCACCCAGTGCGCCCGGAAGTTTGCCACCCGAGGAGGGGAGGGGTGTTCTGGGCCCAGCCTCTCAGACTCGCCCCCGCTGACAGCCCCGTAGCCACCAAGGCCACCAAGCCAGGTGTTCGGTCTGAAGAGGGTGCAGTGACTCTGCCCCGCACTACGATGCTCCAGGCACTGAGCAGAGGTACAGGGACTGTGGCTCTTCACTCCCAGTCGTGTCTGTTGTAGGCTTCAAGGTCAAGGACTCTGTGATTCTGTCCAAACAGGATGGAGAGAAAGAAGACTAGAAAGACAGAATAATTCTGGGTGCTTCTGAGGTCACAGGTCGAAAGGTAGGAACATTTAGCTGGCACCCCAAGAATGCCGTTACTGTGGCCTGGGGGAATAAGCACGTGCTGTGTAAGCTGGCCGAGTGGGCACACCTGCAATTCCAGCTACTCAGGGAGCTGAGGCAGGAGAATCTCAAATTCAAAACCAGCCTGGGATGGGCTGGTGAGATGGCTCAGTGGTCTAAAGCACCTACTTAGAACAAGCTTAGCAAAGCACAGGGACCGTGGTTCAATCCCCCAGCACCACATGCCAGCCAGCCCGCCCCCTGGTGGGCTGAGCTGGCCACACACACACACACACACACACACATAAATAAATAAAATTAAAAAAAAAAAAAAACAGCCTGGGTAAGTTGACAAGACACAGTTTCAAAAAAGTAAACAAAAAGTTGGGGATGCAGCCCCATGCTCCCTGGATTTGATCCTGGAAAAGTCCTGCTCTGCAGTGTGCTGGTGGTAAATCATGCAGCCAAAGGCAATTCAGTCTGGCTGAGGCGTTGGCCCTCGTCCCATGATAGACGCTGGGCTGACAAGCTGTCTCTCCACACATCGAGCACCGTTCACAGTACCTCTGGTCGCATGCTCAGAGTGGCACGTTGTTCGGGTCTAACAGTGCTGCAAGGCACTCTGGGAGCCGGGACCATTCCATCCACAGCTGAGCCCTGCTTCCAAGAAACAAAGAAAATGCCGCCAGCCGGTAAGTATTCAGTTTGTCTAGTGCCCAGGTAACAGTTCCTGTGCCAGTTCTGGTTGTTCCTGTCCCCAGTTGAAGTCATTCTGCTCCTGTACTTCCTGCTTGCTTATCCCGTAGAAGCGCTAGGCCACCAGACATCAGGGCCTGCTATTCGGGGAACGACCCCCATCAGTGCCTGTGGATATAAATAAACCTGCCTCCAAACCTGGGTGTCATTTCGGTGGCTCTGCTTGCCGTGGCAGTCACAGAGCTAGAAGCATGCAGAAAGCCACATAAGTACCCATGGCTGGTTTTGAGGGCCTTCCCAGGCCCTGACACACCGTTAACAGCTGAGCCCCGGGCCCCTGCTCCCTGTGGCCCATTAACTTAGGGTCTCAGCTCTCCATCCGTAAGCTGGAGGAGCTGGATGTGGTTTGTGTCCACGTTACCCCTGCTCTAGACTTCTATTCTGTCCTGAGGTTACAGGCAGAGGGCAGGAGTGGGGAGTGGTGACCGGAAAGGAAGACCTGATTGTAATTCCAGAATATGTCACCAGGTAGCAGCACTGAGCTTCACTTTGCCACTGTTCCAGCCCCCACCCCCACCCCCCACGCCTTGTCTGCTCTTCCTGCAGGGCTCCGGCTGCCTAGAGTTAGCAAACGGACAGGCACTGTACATATCTTGGAGCGAAGTGCTAGGCTCTGCCCCTGTCCTCCAATTATTATTGAATAATTTGATTTTTCTATAAAATGATCTTGCAGTCACTCGGAAAAAAGACCAGAGCTGCTCTGACGGCGCTGCACTTACTTCACCACTTCGTGTTGTTCGCGTCTCATCCGACACATGCTGAGGGGAGGCATGTGTGACTGCTTGGGGTTGGCGGGGCCCCTCTGGCTTTGTTGTTGGAGTCGATCTAAGGATTTATAAACACAGACACTTGCATGGGGGCTTTTCCCCTCTCAGCTGTGTGCATGTGAGAGTGTGAGCAGCCACACTCCCCCTCAGACTGTAGTCTCACAACACACTCTTCAAGCCTCCAGGCCTTCTACCCACTCGTGCGCTTTTCCGATACAAAGACACGATCCCTTCATTGAGTCAGGCAGCAGGGTCACTCTTCTGGCTTCAGTTAATCCTGACCCTACAACCTCCAGGCCCAGGCAAGCGCACATGAGATGTGAGGCCTGCAGGGACCCGTCCCCAACACACAGATGCATTTAGGGGCCCATGGCTTCCTATCCCGCCTGCTACCTGGAAGGTTACCGAGTGCTGTCTGCACATGGCGACCCAAGAGAAATTGGACACAAGATGAGCCTGGCGTAAGAACTCCCACTGTGAATGTCAGCTCTGAGCTGCGTGATTTCTGTAATTAGAAGGAAAATAAATTACTCAGCTATAACAAATGATAAACTCGAAGCCTTTATATTGAAGTGGATGCCACTTGAAGATATACCCATAAGTGAAATAAACCAGACACACTTGTGTAAATATCGTATAGTTTCCCTAGTATAAGAACTCAAAAGAAGAAATACAAGTAGAAAGGTATAGTACAACTAAAAGGAAAGCAAGAACTTGAGGACTAGACAATGAAAAGAGAATGAGGAGAAGAGCTAGGAAACATGACAGGGGAAGCCATACAGTTATCTGTAGAAGATGAGCAAGGCAATGATCCTGAGACTCTCCAGAAGATTTTTTAATCTTGCAGTTAATTGGAAAGATTCTCACCCAACTAACTATATATATACAGACACCTGTGCACTAGGCAACTGCTCTGAAGTTATCAATTTGTAATAGTAGTTTCATGCTTGGAGTGCCTGTCATTCTGGTCTTCTGAATACGGGCTGCTTGTCATGACATGCCAGTTGCTGCTGCGCTGTCTCTTGGGTAGATGATTGTTCAAAAAGAAGGAGGTGGTGAATGAAGGCAGGAGACAGGAAAAGGAATTTTGTGGGACTATCCTGCTACAAGGTTGTATATGGTTAGATTTCTGGACTTATGTGTAAACATAAGAATTATATAATTCTTTATGTCTATTTTTAAAATATATTTTAATTTTTTAAATGTTTTTTCATCATATTCTGTAGGGACTTAAAGTTCAACATATCAATACTTGATGAAAAATACCTGTTCCATGTTATCCCTCAGATGTTTGATATTCAGACAGATAGTGAGGTTAAGCTTAACAGCCTAGGTTGTATGGTAATAACAAAAGCTTCTCTTCTGGAGGGTTAACAACCTAAGTTTGCAGACCAAAATTAGAGAAAAAGGAAGGCCTCAAGGAAAGCCAACATTTTGGCCCTAGCCTTCCAAAGTCAATTTAGACTCAGGACATGAGTTCTTGTACTGTAACGTCATGTAACTCAGTAGTGTCCCAAATTTTCTGATCAAGGAGATTATGGTGCCAAAGAGGAAAGTGATCGATGATGTAAGTGTGCCTAAGGAGAGTCACATGGAGAGAAAACCCTCTCTCAGGCTTTCATGGGGAGCACACTGGCCAAGCAATGACTGTGACTCATCCACATGGCTGACGCTGACAAAGGTTCTACAATCGGAGGTACAGGATCTCAGGATAAATCCTGAGGGGATTTCACTGACCTTATCAAATCCAAAAGCTACAACTCTTGTTGCATAGGTCTTGCTTTACCTTGGTCTCAACCATCCAGAAGAAAAGTATAAAAACGAAGTACAAGCAGTAAAGCCATGGTGTTATGTTGAGCTGTAGGGGACTCAGGTCAACAATTTCTGACATTGCCAGTGAAGAGGAAGACCCAATGCTATTATGGGCTACTGGACTCTTTTAGAATATTTTGCTGAGTTAACACACCTATAATATTCAAATGACAGAACTAAACAAAAAAGGGGATACAGATGAATGTCCATTTTGTATCTGTGTATTCAAAATGGTTAGGATAGATATATAGTTACATTTTCTTAATGAATAGAGGTTTTTGTTGTAATAGTGTTTGTAAATAGGATATCATGTCTGCATCTTGTATAGAAATGACCACTAGGAAGACAGTATGCAGTGTGTTAATTATTGAAACTGTCCTACCAATTTGATTTGAAACTGTCTCATTGCTATTTGTCTGTCAATAAAATTATGGGAAAAATTTAAAATAAACACAAAAAAAGAAGGAAAATAAAATCGTAGACACACATTTTTCTCACAGCAAAATGCTACTTGACAAAGCACCATGAGGAGCTCACCCATGATGGCACATGGACTATCATTAAAAGGGCAAAGATATTTCACTCTGTGTATAAAAACCCACCAGAGTGCTAGAGGCCCGGGGAGATGACAGTACTGCAAAAATGGATGACGTTGAGCTGTTTAAAGAAGGATCAGTCAGAAATCTACCAATGAGGAGGGCCAGTTCTTTCTAACATCTGCGAGACATCCTTTGGGACCCCAAATACACACACTGTGCACCTGGAAGATGCTTTTGTTTATCTACAGCTAGGAAAGAAATATTGGCACTCACCTGGGCATCTTAAAATTCTCTTCAGACTGCCGCTCACAGCGCTGAGAAGGGGAGAAGGCAGATGAGGTCTCGCGTTCCCTGATGCCCACAGGCCTTCAGCTTCATCTTGGCCTTCGCTCCCTCACTCACGGGAGGAATTTTCGCGATCCTAGATCCTAGCGAGCTCATTCTGAACTCTTGGCCCAGTTCAAAGGTGACACTCATCACTGCCTAGGTTTTGAAGTATACGCCCGTTGCCGTTGGCCTCTCATTGTTGGAGAAGACGTCATAGATTCATAAAATCACTTCAAGTCGACCTCCCGTGATTCAGGAAGCAGAAGGCTTACCAAATGTAACCGAGTGAAGACATGTCTGGAAAGGAGGCGGTTCTGGGTAAAGCTGCCCCAGCTAAATGCACGGAGCCAAACACATTTTAGAAATGACAACTAAGTGAAGGAGGTTACCTAGCACATCAGAGCATCGGCAACACACAAGTTAATATTTCTAAAGCTTAAAGCTCTTAACTGCAAGTAATACAATATCTCACAAAAGCGCTGGTGCAAGAGACAACGGTTTTAATAAATAGGATAGATGGTAATACTCAAATAAAATGTATGCAGCCTTTTGCTTAACAAAATTAATTGGAGCATTACTTCATATCTATAATCAGTTCATCCCAATTAAAACTGCATGGTGTTATCTGAAAATGAATAAGATATATAATATTTCAAATATTTAATATCATGACATTGAATAAAAAAATTCTGGCATGAAAATCAAGATTAGGTTTGTAGGCCTGGGGAGATAGCTAAGTGGCATAAGCGCCTGCCTGGCGAGCACAAGGCCCCAAGTTTGGTCCCCACACGCCATGACACTATGCCAGCCACTGCAACCAGGCATGGTGGCACATGCCTGTAATCCCAACACTGGGGAGGCTGAGACAGGAAGATCACTATGAATCTGAGCTGCATAGCAAGACCCTGTATTAAAAGAATAAAAAATAAAAATTAAAAAAAACTCTAAAGATTAGTTTTATATATTCATTTACTTATAAAACAGTCAAGGGAATTTGGAGATGACATCGGAATTTTTGCTTTTCTTAAAATCTTTATTGATCGGTACATAGCAAGGTGAATATAAACATCCTGGGCATGAGAAAGCGTCCTGGAGAAGATCCGTCGACATCCTCCGCTTGCTCCAGCATCATCTTCCTGTGCGGGTTTTACACACTGCAGTCCTGAGATGTCCCTGCTGTGGAGTAAGCGACCTCAGTTCCATGCGCTTTAGATTTTCATAACATCCAACAACTGCTGACAGGGTCATTTTTCATGGTCTGTCACAGCCCACTGCTGTCTGCTCTCGTCGCTGTGACACAGAGCTGCCCCCCCATGCCACTTCCACAGTCTGGCCTTTTGCATATTGCCCTGCCCTGAAGGAGACGTTCTTCCCATTACAGTGGCACAGAGGAATTACGGAAGAAGGGACGTGCCAACAGAATTCCTTCCGGCTGTCCTGGCAGCTGGAGCCACTTAAGTTCTGCTGCACATGGGCACAGATTTTGCTGAGAGCCAGTGTGCGCTCAGCCCAGGAAATGGGTGCCAACTCGCAGAGTGAGGATCCACTGGGAGAGCCTCGGCTGAGGCCATAAGAAGCTCTAGGCGCAACAAGGGCAGCAGCAAGGCCTCTGAGAAGTTCACGCGGATGCTCGGGCCAGGATCCGGTCCTGAGCGCATTGGTAAGGATTCACTGCAAACATGGAGAGTGGAAAATCAATCAAGACTGAAATAAGTGGAGGAAGCTTGTCTTAATTCTCTTTCCCCACATCTAAGGAAATCCAAGCCACAAAACAGCTATGCAGAGAGTCCGCTGTGAAGGAGATGGAGAGGCAAACACACAGCCATGCCAGCTCACCAGCTCGCCCGCACCTCTGGGGGACACTGACAGAGCGGTGCTGGGCAGGCGTGAGGGCTGGGGGCCAGGCCCGTGGGCGTACTCCACGCCTTCCACTCCAGTTGCTGTGAACCTGATGCTACGCTTTTAAAAGCAAAGCTTATTTTAGAACAATATTTCATGCTTATATCTGGTCATCTGAACAACTAATGTGAAGATAGCTATACGCAATACAACAACCATTGTTGAATTCCTAATATCTTGTTTAGGGAAATTCTGTATCATTTCTATTTTTGCTTTGCTATTTTTTATTCCTTAAAAAAAGGAACAGTAGATTCCTTTGAAAGCGTTTTCCGTGCAGGCTCTGCTCCTGGGGCAGTGTGCTCCTGCTGCTGCCCTGGCAGCCCTGGGGCTGGAGCTATACCTGACACACCCTCGGCCCTCTTCCTGAATACCCAGGGGTGACTGCTTGTGCTGTTGCTTGGGGAGCGAAGCCCGCATTTCCTGTCTTGCCCTGTGCTTATCTCCTGAAGAGCCGTGACGGGACTGGAGAGGAGCACATCTGCAAATGAGCTGCCCGCAGCCAGCCCACTGCCAGAGCCCTAAGGGCTGGGAGCGAGGAGCTGCAGCCGGGAAGCCAGCGCAGCCTCAGAGCCGGAGGCTGGGCTGCTCAGGGTGCCCTTTGCTCCCCCGGGACCCCAACCTTTCCACAAGCACAACTCACATCCACAGCTGTGCAGGCAGCCTGGCTGCCGGCAGCCAGAAACTTCCTTGTATACCGCGCTCCTGTAGGAGAGAGCCCTTTGGTCCAAGGAGCACACCGTGCTCTGAAAATGGAACCACATCACCAGCCATCGAAGTTCACCGAACAGCTCTCATGCACACTGCTGAATTCTCCCTGTTTAGCACAGCTGAAGGAGAAGCAATTCACCTTCAGCACTTGTTGCAAAATAAATAGGATATTCAGAACCACATTCATCAGAGTGTAGAGCGAATGAGAAAAGATGACCTGCCGAGGAAAAGGCTATTTTGAAATTTTCAGTTCCAGCTCAAGAAAGAAACACAGGACCAAGGAGAGCAGAAGTGCTTGGTTATGGCCACTCGGCCACATTCTGCTCAGGTCACCGCTCACAGGTGTGCCACTCCTTAGTGCAGGAAGAAGAAGGGCCAGAGAGGTGCCTGTCACCTGCAATGGACCCGAACACCTCGTGTGTTCGGAGATGGGGCTTCGGGAAGTGATCAGCTATTAGGGCACTGTCCTCGCGATGGCTGCGCTGTGCCGTGAGGAGGCGGGGCCGGGTTGGAGGAGCTGGCCAGTGGGGGTGTGGCCTGCAGAGGAGGGCTCCCTCCCGCTTTCTCCTCCTCCCGCTCCACATCCTGGATCCCTGAGAGCCTTTCCAGCATCCTTCTGGCCTTGGAGCCAGCAGACCATGGGCTGAAGCTGGGAGCCACGCGAGCCCCCTCACCTTTAAGCTGCTGCCACCCGGCATTGTGGGTAGCCTATGCAGAAGTGACCAAGACACATTCCAGTAGCACAACTGGCCTTGCCTGCTCCAAGGTGCTGCCTTCTGAGGGTTGCTAGAGATTCAGGCCGAAGGCAAGGAAGCTCTCAGGTTGTGAGGGATCCCAAGGCTTGATAGCTACCCGTAGTCCACCAAGGAAGTCTTGGACCCTCAGGGACTGCTGGCCCACCTCGTGTGCTAAGCATAGGGAGAAGAATATTTTTACAAGCAGTGGAAAACCCTTGACATGTCCAGGATTAGTCTCTAGAAGACACAGAGAATGGGTGCTTAGGAGAAGAAATCAGAAAGACAATCGAGAAGTAAGGTCATTCCCCAGGGAAGCATCTTTCCTAGTGGTCTACCCTTAGGTCTTTCCTCCCTGGACCTGCTATCAGCCAGATGTAAAGTCCACAGTGACCTAGCAAATAGATTGACTGAGACGGGAAGTTCAGGCAAAACATTCTTCTCTGTGTTCTGAGATGGGTCTCCTGGGGATGACTGAATCACAAGGTGTACTCATCAATGGAGCTGTCTGTGGAGAGATTCATGGCTAAATGCGCTGTTGGGCGGGAGAGCCTTGTCCATAGATGTGGGCCCAGACAGTGTACTGGAACGGTGCCTGTAAGCACGGTTTCTGCGTGTTTGATGAGAAACTTTTTTTTCATGCAAATAACAAATAAGCAATATGTGCCTGGATGCAGCTCTGTCACAGTTGGGGAAGGTGAGGAGCAGAGATGTCTTCAGATGCGCAGGAGCATCTCCAAGTGTATGTGCCAGTCTTGAACCAGGCCATGACTAAGGTGCGACTCTGCCCCATGGGGCCACCTCTAGAAAGGGAGGAAGGCACGCCCAGCTAAGTCAGAACAGACCTGCAGGTAGGACACAGCAAAGGGCATCTGACTCAAGAAGCAAGTGTGGATGCATCGGGGAAACTGAGAGGGATCAGGCCAGGCTGCCTCGTGAGGCGTCAAGTTCCGCAATCAAGTGGCTGCCTTTCTGAGTCTCAGGTTCTCCTTATGTGTATCCTCTACCTTTCAAAAGTATTATAGGAATATGTATTGAGTAATTAGCTCACACCAAAAGTAGCTAATAAATAGCAGTTATTATTAACCAAGAGAATTTGGCAAGATAAAGTCTATGGCACAGGAAGTAGGCAATATTAAAGTCATGAAAATATCAAGTGTAACAGTGAAATCTAGTACTAGGACTAAGTTGTAGGCTGGGCCTGCAGCTCAGTGGTAGGTTGGTTCCTCACTATGGCAAAAAATAGTTAAGTTGCACATTGATTTTGGAAACAATCGTTTGTGGACACCACAGTGGAGGACTTTTAGTAAGCGCTGCTTCTAGCGCTGCAGATTAGGAAGAAGTAGAAAGGAAGAGTCCTGAGGCGATGGCGGAGGAGAAAGGGATGCAAGGGCAGGAAAAAGGGGCTTAAATTGAGGGAAATACTGAGGATCTTACAGGCTGTCAAAGGCCATAAGTGGGGAAGGGCAGAAAAGACAGAGCAGGAATAACTGATAACTTGAAGTTTTTGGATGAAAAAACTCCAAGTTTGAAATAGGATCAAATCTAGGACCTGGGCAAGGTGGCCTCGGCCAGGAAGGAAATGCATGACCTTCTGAAAATTAACCAGAATAGATAAAGGTTGCTGAAAGTGTTAGTGGGGAAGAGCAGGCTTGAAACACCCAGAGATTCAGTGTTAAAAACATGAGGACTCCAGCAAGGTCATAGTGGCAAGTCCGACACCCAGCAGAAGAAAAGACTCCACACAGCGAACAGAGAGGAGAGAGAAACAATGAGCCATGGTATTAGCGTTGACATGCTTACGTGGTAAGGGAAAGAGCCAAGCTAAGAGCAGGGCACAGAACATAAGAGGAGACTCCGGCTCTACTTTTCCACTCCCTAAGTCTGTTTGGGCATGTAATGCCTCACACCACTAACTTCTTAAACAGTAGAGCACAAATCCAGAGGACACTGTCCATTTTCAACCGGGAATGTTCTTGCAGAATAGTAACGACACTGTTCATAAGGCGTTGCTTCTACTAGACACCCACGTTCTGCCTGCCAATTAAAGAACATGCTGGAATACATACTGCTTCTGGGACATCGCGAATTATCTTTTCCCCTAGGAAAATGTTAGATGATTCTAAAAGTATACAGACCATAGCAGGACATTTCATAGCAGGACATTGATCCAGTCTGTTCAACCCCTCTAGAGGTGATGCTTTTATTTGAAGGTCTGTTTTAAAATTTGCACTCAGCATTTCTTGAGCGGTGCTCTAAGTCAATGCATTTCAGTATTGACTCCAAAGGAGCTGAAATTCAGAGTGAAGAGAGACATGTACAAGAGAATGAATGGAAAGTGGAACACAAGAGAGTGAAGCGGGAGGCAAGGGGCGAGAAGCAGGGACGCAGCGTGGGATGAGCGTGACCCTTCCGGATGCAGCTGCCAGACGGAGCAGGCCTGGTGCACCCTCTAGGCTTCTTGTAAGGCCAACCTCAAGGCACAGTTACACATTCAAAATGGTGCAGCAGTCTCCTTGTCCCTGAATCTTATTCAAAATGAAAATGTGGAGGCCCAAGAGTGTCTTACGGGAAAAAATCATTCAGCTTTTAGTTGTTCATCCAATTTTTCTCAAAAAAAGCTATTGGCAACTGGAAAGGTGTTCTGAGTGTGTAATTTCCTAAAACCAGGAGGGGAAAAGAACAGGCTCTCACCACATGGACCTGAGCAGGGAGTCATAGACCCTGACATAGCCATCTGCTCATCGCTGGGCGGAGCTCTCAGAGGGCCACTGTGGCTCAAATCAGCTTCGCCATGGCTCAGGATGGCTGAAATGCAGATGTCTTAGCTCTGTGTTTGGGACCAGGGGCTCATCTACAACCTGGAATCTACAAAAGGGATGTTCTCCAAATTTGGCTGAGGAGCAAGCTCGGTGCTCCTAAAGAGGGACAAAAGCCAAAGAGATGGCAGCTGCATACTCAGCAGAAGCAGGGACACTGCCGTGTGACACAAGGGCCCCCAGGTGTCTCCCTACGATTGGGGCCTGTGCTGAAGGGAGGCTTTGGCCTCTGTCTGGGGGCTTTTAGAGCCCCCTGAAGTGCATGAGGCCTGCATGGCCATGCCGCGTGTGCAGCCCAGTGAAACAGTGAGGCCAAGTCGGCTGAAATGTGGGACAGGAAGCAGTGCTGAGAGGGGCTGCCGCGTGTGCCGTGTAATTCCCGAGTGTGTTTCATGACTCACGGCTATCAACACCCACCTCAGCTGCACCAGGCCTAGCTGTGCGTGGACCACCCTACCATGAGGTTTTCTACCTTGCAAGGTATCGATTCAGGAGTACCCGAGTGAAATTGTCTTTCTTTATTACAACCAAAAATCTAACTATTGAGAACTGGCTCTTTGCTTTAGTTTAAACAACTGCAGCATCCTTACAGCCTTAAACAGAAACAACCTCACAGGGCCCTGAAAGGCGACCTGGCTGGATAAATGAGGAGTCGTCCTGAGTTTCGTGACTGAGCAGATCTCACCATGTGGAGCCTGCTTGCGCTTCTGTGTCTGGGCTAGAAAAGGGCACCTTTGTGCACACTGACCTGTCACAGCACTCGCAACTTCAGTACGGAGGGCACTTCAGAGCCACCAGGGTTCCTAGTCTTCTCTTACCTCCTCACCCAAATGGAGCCATGAAGACAAAGCCCAAATAAACATTATAGAAATGTGTGAGTGTCCTACTACTGGCGACGCCATCAGCCGACAGCAACGTCTGCGGAGTGTGAGCTCTAAGCCCCCTTGCTCCCCCTTCCTTCCTCTGTCCCTCTCCTCCATCTCCTCCCTTCCTCCAGCCTTCAGACCTCCTCACCTGCACCGCTCGCCCCTCTGCTGTGCATGAGCAGCCCCAAAACTGGGCACTGCTTCGGTAGATGACTGCTCTGCGGCCCCGTACAGGTGACCTCTACTGAGGCAGGGTGACTCCTCTGACCATAGGAAGGGGCTGTGGGGACATCAGCCTGCTGCTCCTGGGACACTCGGGCCCCTGGCCTTCTTGGGGAATGACATTTAGGATACCATACAGCAGAAAGTTGTTCCTTTGCTGGAAAGAACAGGGACGTCGGTGCATGGTTCATCTTGGAGATGCCAGGTATCCAGTAAGAATTCATGAAATCCACAGCATTTACTACCACGCCCACCCTCAGGAGAGCCGGGAAGAGCCCAGCAAGGAGCAGGACACAGGGCTCTGTGCCAGAGGACGCTTACGCTGCAACCATGGAGAGAGGCCAAAACCCTGTGTCACAGCGACCAGAAAAAGCTTTTGTTCCTCTTCATTTACTTCACCATAGAGGCTCACACGGTGACAAGCATGGCTGCAGAAGGTGAGCTGGAGTCCGGTCAGAAGACCGGGAAGATGCCTCCCAGCCTCGCCAGCCGGACCCTCGTTCAGGCTGAGAGTCTGCTCAGTGCAGAGCTTTCCGCTTTTCTTCTCCCATGTTGGACCTGGCGTCCAGCTAGGAGCTGGAGAGAGGTCGCAGAGGCGGCTTGGCCTTGGGTATCACCGGGGTGCCTGAGTCCTGAGGGCAGAGGTGACCACTGCCACCAGCCTCTGGGCCACCTCTTCTGCCCACCGCATGGCCATCTGTGTCCTCAGGCCCCATGTCTGCCTTCTGGGCTCCTCCTGCACCACATGTGGAACTCGCTGGAAGAATCCAGCATTTCTAGACTCCTTTCTCTTGTTCTTCAAAATTATGAAACCCCATCAAGAAAGCTTTCCCAAGCCAGCTTTGAACTTGGAAAAGCCTGTGGGTCTGCTCGTGGAATCCAAGTGCCCGGGCTGGGAAATGCCCAGAAATCAGCTGTGAAGGAGGTTTCTGCCATGCAAGACAGATTACAGAGGCCCGGGGACGTGGGTGGCGAAGGATTTACCACGGCCACAGGAAGAGAGGAGATTTGTGGGACACATTGCAGACAGACAGACAGACAGACAGACAGACAGACAGACAGACAGACAGACAGAGGGTCAGAGGGGAGAGAAGGGAGAGGGGAGAGAGAGACACCAGCAGGCGCGTTGCCAGGGAGGGTCACAATGCCTAGGAAAAGCCGGACCCTTTCTAGGGGAGCGGTGACCTTGACACAACGTTGTAGATAAGGCGCAAAGGTGTGGGAAAGGGAGAAGAGGCGGCGCGATGTGTCCTCCAACTCCTCGGGCCAGTGATGCGCGTCAGCCTTACCGTAGGGCCAGTGACGCGCGTCAGCCTTGCAGGAAGGCAGGGCGCCAGGCGGGCAGAGCACGGATGGCTGTTCTTGCCAGGAAAGGAAGGCCCGCAGCGGGTTCCCTGCAGGTTCTTGGAGCCGCCGGTTCTGAAGCAGAGCACATGACTCTCGTGTGAGGCCAACGGCCTGGTTGCTTAGTGCTCCAGTTTCCATGCAGTCAGACAACAGAAACTCTCTGCCCAGCAAACTCTCTCCTTGGAACCTCTTCTGGAGGAGGCCTCACCCTCCTACAGAAGATTTCTGGTGGTGTACGGAAAGGAGTAATTCATCCATAATTTGTTTTGTCTTCTTTTTTCAATCCTTTTTCCTTTTTCTCTCTTCTTACTTTCTTATACATTTTTTTTCTTTCTTCTTCCAATTTTGCTTAGTGAAATTCTGTGTCATTTGTAATTTTTCTGTTTTAATACTACTTTGTACTCTCTTTAAAAAATAAAAATATAAAAAACCACTTGAAATGTGCATGTAGCTGACAATGGAAAGCAAACAAATTGTTAAGAGAAAATGTTGCACAGTGTCGTTTATAATACATATATCTATGATGGAGCCCGCTGCGAAGCAGCCCTGAGCAGCACTTAACTAACCAGTGGCCTTCCATGTTTCCCGTGAGTCTGCCCAAGGCCTGGGCCCTTGCCTGGAGATGGGCGGCACACTCTAGTAAGTGAACCTCTGGGGGTCACTGGTCCCTGCTGGGGCCTGGCATGGTGGGTGGAGCCACACGCCTCAGCATAAGACAGGGTCACAGCCAGGACACCTGCTCCAACCTCAGCCGGGTGAAGGCTGCAGCCTCCGGCACCTCGCTCCTGGGTGGGTAGCCTAACGCCTCACCCAAGAGTCCTGAGCAGTTCCGCCCTTCATAACTAAGTAAGTACAGATGGGCGTCCAGAGTCGGGCTTGAGAGCCCAAGAGAGCCGCAGGCCCTGTGAGGGGGCTCTGGGCCTCCCGGGAAGGACAGGAGGAGAAAGGCACAGAGAACGACCCAAGCGTCCATCTGCCCCCTTACTCACCTTTGCCGTACACTCCTTTGGGAGACTGTGGACCCGCTCGGCTAGCAGTAACCAAGGGATACTGTTAAACTGCTACATAAATATTATAAATATTATGTATTTATCTAACACTACCTAAATTTTTTATAGATATATGCCATATATAATATTTTATAATATATTTTTTATATCATATATAGAGATATGTATTATGATATGCTATGATATATACTATGATAGACATATTCTACGCATGTATATATTATGTGCTGTATGCTTCGTATTATTTATTTGGCAGTACTGCATATAGAACCCAAGGTCCTCACACCAAGCTACTTCCCTGGTCTTTTATTAAGTTTTGATTTTGAGACAGGGTCTTTCGAAGCCTCCAGAGTTCCCAGGCGGGGTTTGAACTTGTGGTCTTCCTGCCTCAGACTGAAATATAGACTTTTCTAACCTTCGCCCACATGTGCAAAACATAACGCCTGCACTGCCCATGCCAAGGTGGTGCCTGCGCCAACGCACCCTCTCTCGTTCCTTTCCATCCCTTTCCCTCCTCTCTCTCCCTTCCCTCCAGCAGTGACACCCTTCCCCTTTGAGAAAGACCTGTCTGCTCACTGTCTCTGATCTACCTTTTATTTTGCTCTTTGCTGATAATTTGGGTTTTTCATAGTAAAGAAGCTGTATGCTATATTTAAATTGGAGAGGCAGGCCTTGAGTGGGTCACTGCGTGTTGCTCTTGAATGGTGGTGTTGGCGCCCATCTCATCTCCGTAGGTGAGCAGGGTGCCTGCTGGCATCTCCACCCAGAGCTCCATGCTCCCTCTCCAACTCCACTGCTGTCTCTCCAGGGGACCCTTCTGCAGGTTCTGGTCTATGGATGGACACCTCTGGGCCTGAGCTCAGCAGAGGACTTGTGACCATGTCCACAGAGGAGGATGGAAAACCTCTGGTTGAAGGTGTCTGTTCTGCAACCTTGGGTGGGGCCTTCTCCTGTCTGGGACAGAGGGAGCAGAAGGCGCTACTTTAGCCCTGAGATTATTTTGAATGGAAGGTGGCGGAGAGGAGGCAGATATAAGACAAACTGTCTGCCCTCCCCCTGCTTGTCTAAAAGTGAAGCATAGATTTGTCAGTTTCCCCCACCCCCACCAGGAAGGGCACAGTCAGCAGACAGCAGGGGACAGTGCCAGCCCGTTTCAGCCTGGCGGAGCTCAGGCCTCTGAACAGACCTTCAAGCCTTCTGCCCACTCCTCCCCCTCTGTCCCCTAGATATTCAAAGTGCCTTTTTGTCTCATTGCTACCCTAAAACTGTACTGTCTTCTTGTTTTTATTGTTAATATTTTTATTAGTATATGCTTGCAGTTCATGCAGCTTGCAATCATCTTGGGGAGAGGTTACGTGTACATGCCACACCTGTATCTCTTTTTCTAAATCCCTTTCCCTCCCACCTCTCCCTTCTTCCCCAGTTCCCCTATCCTATTTTCATTCTTGCTGACATTATCAATCTTAGCCCATGTTATGGGACCTGATGCTTACATTAATTAAAGATGCCCTGGAAGCCCAAGTCATTTTCCATCATTTCCCAGATTTTGCACATCTCCCAAATCTCATTTGGACTAAAGGATTCCTCTGCCTTATTGTCCTCCAGATATGCAGAAGAGATCTCCTGCAGAAACTTTGCTGGTGGGAAATGATCACGCATAATCCCGTGGTGAGACAGACAGACAAAAAGAGACAAAGACCAAGGTCCCACAGTCCCACTGAGAAAGAAAGATTCAGAGAGACAGAAAAGAGACAGAGACAGAGAGAGAAGGAGACAGAGTCAGAGGCCATCAGGCCAGTTGCCATCACGTGATGTTGGAACCTTGCTTCACAAACTTACCTCATTCCATGATTCTGGAGAAGATGGCCATGGTTGTGCTCATCCCTTGACACAAATATCCTCCTGGGCTGGCAGTCGTAACAAGCATAGCACACAGTCCTCTGAAGTGTGTAATCCTTAATGAGGAGAACACATACTGCTTTACTGGCTTACATATTTGCCATCCTAAATTCCTTATCATTATTTTAGAGTGTGCTCTTGCTGATTTTTGGGAAAAAAAAGAAAAGGTTGACTGTAAAATAGTGTGCACATCTTGACTGCCTCATTTTTCTCTTGTGTTGATTTAATCTCGTGGCTCTTTGTGTGTCCGTCACGATCCTAGGAGCACAGGCCCCAGCCCTAGCCCGTAATCACCTATCTCTGCACCCACAGCAGCATGTGGCTCTGTACCAGGCTCGTGCAGGGTCACACGCTGCCATTACCGGAGCATGTGCCCTGTGGTCATGGCTTGTCACTGTGCAGAGACACACCAGCAGTGTGGCTGGCGGCTTGCTGTAGGCGGATAGCAAACAACAGTGTGCAGTGCACACGAGGCATGGCAGCTTGCAAGCGTAGGGAGGCTTTGCAAGGTCACCTTCCATGTTCAGTAGAAACTGAGGAGCGCTTGATTCATTTACAGAGGGTGTCTCGGCTGAATCGAGGCTTCGCACATTCAGGTCCTGTCGCACTTCTAATCCCAGTGGTTTGTTTTGTTTGTTTGATTGTTTGATTTCAGACTGGTTAGTTGTCATTTCTTTTGAGCCTGGGTTTTGCTTTTAACTTCTGGCTAACATACAAAAAGCAGAGAAAAACTAGTATATCATAGCTTTATTAGAAAGTAGGCAGAATGAGGCAGAAATACGCCATTCCCACTAAGCCAGAAGAACGGGATAAGACCGAAGAAAACAAAAGAGCAAGCATGTAAACGACCCCCACTAGTCTCAAGTATTTCCCTTCCTGAAGATCCTGGAAATTCTTTCCAACGGCCAAAGCTCCACCTAGCGTCAAGAGGGAGAAGTGCGTCCGCTCTCCGGTGTGGACTCTCCCGGACCAATTCCCCGCTTCTGGTCTTGAAGTCAAGCACGCCTTAAATCGCACCTTCTTTAGCTCCTTGAAAGACAGAAACATTAACCGGGAGTTGTAAGGGATGCCATTTGGGTCAGTAGCACTGACAACGTCAAGAATCATGAAGAAATTTAACTCTTTCTTCATAGTAAGATATTGCAGTTTATTTATTTGTCAATTTAGGTTAAGGGATTAAAATCACTGATGTAAAAAAGACCAGAAATATTCTTCAATAGAATATTGGTTAAGTTAATACATATACTTTCAACAGAACTTTGTGCTACGCAAAGTTAAAAATATTGAAGTCACATGTGGCAGTTCACTCCTGTAATCCCAGCGCTCTGGACGGCCAGACACAAATTTGAACCCAGCCTGAGCAACTGAGCTGTTGCTGAGATGGAGCTAGCCGTGGTGCTGAACTCTGGGCGGAAACAGTCCCGGGAAACGTAAATTCCTGCTCTGCCATTTATTAGGCCCTGCTCCCTCCTGTAGTCTTAGGCTTCACGCCTGTACAGTGGGACTAGTGATACTGTTTAATACGGCCATGATGAGGACCCAACCACATTATTCCTTGGAAATACTCTGGCATAGTGTAAGTGTAGGGGTCGTTATTCACCGCTGTGTGTCCGTGCTTCCTGGACGTGGCGGTTGCTTTATCTCGCATCTGACTTCCTACTAAGCAGGTGCCAGTCTAAGTAGATGCTGCCTTCTCCCACTGCAGCCCCTTCCCGCCCCTCCTGCAGCTGTTTCCCCATCTCCCTCCATCCCAAGGCCCATCCTTTCCACAGAATGGAAGGGTGTGTGGAGTGCAGCACCCACCTTTTCTGGAAAAACTATTTTCTCAGTGGTTTCCCATCAACCAATACCTTATACAGTATGAGGTTCTGCTACTGAGGGGGAGCCTTCTGAGCCTGCTGTATGCGCCATCTGTAATCCCAACCCTAAACCTAAGCTGCACAAATCTGGATCGTAACCCTTTCCATGCCCCCAGCTCTGGGGTGCACTCTAATAATGGCGTTTGAGTCTGGCTCCTCCAGATGGTTAATATGGAGCTTATAAATTCTCACAATCTATGTGATGTGTCTTTGAGAGAAGGTTTTTCTTAAGAATTTCACAAGTATCCCCGGTGTGCACTAATAATTCTTTGCAAAGGGATATTTAGCTGGGAATGGTGGCACATGCTTGTAATCCCAGCACTCAAGAGGCTGAGGCAAGAGGATTGCCATGAGTTTGAGGTTAGCCTGGGCTCATAGTGAGTTCAAGGCCAGCCTGGGCTAGATAGTGAGATCCTTTCTCAGAAAACAAAAGAAACAAACAAACAAACAAAGAAGGGATATTTAAAGTCTTCAACCCAAGTGACATTCAACATCATACAGTGGGTTTTTTTTCTATTTCATTGGGTGGTGAGAGCAGTACTATGTTAAGCTAATCAAAAATTACTCCAAGAGTCTGTGAGTTAATTTATCAGGATGAAGTCTAGAAATATCACAGGGCTGAATTCAGATTACATTTCTGGACTGAGGATTGCAAGTGTCTCCCAGCAGTCTGTGGCATCCTGGTCTCCAGCATCCATCCTGCTGTTGGGATGTGGTGGGGCCCAAGAGACAGAGCCTGGTGGGAGGCCACAGGGGGCCCCTTAAGGGGGGAGGGAGCCGTGGCCCCTCCATCTCCCTCCTTTTGTGTCTTGGCCATGAAGTGGGTGGCTTTGCTCCACTGCCAACTCCCTCCTGATGTGCTTCCTACCAGGAGCCCAGGGTAGTGGGGCCAGCTGACCATGGGCTGATCACTCCACAACTGGGATCCAGAGTCATTTTCTCTTTATAAGTTGATCCACTCAAGTGTTTGTTATAGCAAGGGAAAGCTGGCCAGCACAAAGGGCACTAGATGAAAACAACTGTCAAAAACGTTTGGCCAAACTTAAAAAATCAATATATAACTATTCTATGTTGGATTAAGTTACACATCATTAAGGATGCTATATAGCACTGAAACTAAACCAAACTTTACAAAATTTTCAATTTTATTCTTTTACAAAGAGAAGGGTACTCAAAGATCTTCTACAAAATATGGAGAGTAATAATAAGAAAGTGATTGTTGCACAATGATTTTACATTCTTAAACCTGAAGAGTTACATTGTATGGGGCTGCAGATGTGTTTCAAGCAGCATCATTAATAAGAGTGGAATGCAAAGTATACTGTAAAATTCAGAGAATTTCCAGACATGGGGGCACATGGCTATAATCCCAGAATTTGGGAGGCTGAGGCAAGGAGGATCATTGAGTTTGAGAGTGGTCTGGGCTACAAAGTGAGTTCAAGGGTGGCCTGAACAATATAACAAGACCCTGTCTCCAAAATAATTAATTAATTAATTAAAATTTGGAATGTTTCAAATTTCAGAAGTAGAAACTACAAATTGAAATACCTGCTATTAATGACTAACATTATAGAACACATTACTAAAGATATGGTTTGTGTATACTACTTATTTTATTTTATTGAGAAACAAATAGCAATGATATAGTTTCAAGACTGAGTAATGGGACAGTTTCGATAATTACTGCATTGTACATTGTTATCTTCTTAGTAGTTATCCATAGTACAAGATGTAGACAGGATATCCTGTCTGAACACTATTAGTACAAATCTTTCTTCTCTTTGAATTAAGCGTAAGTAGCTGTATATCTATCCTAACTATTCTGTATGTACAGATACAAAATGGTCCTTCCTTTGTATAACCTTTTTTTTAGTCCTGTCAGAGATGGGTATTCCATTGGCATCTAAATACTATAGGTTCGTAAATTCAACAAAACAATCCAACTCGGTCCAGCAGTCCACAATAGTACTGGGTTATCTGCAGAAGTTATTGATTTGAGCCTTTTACAGCTCAGCATATTAATATGGCTTTACTTTATATACCTCGTTTTTATTCTTTTCTGCTGGATGGTTAAGGCCAAGATAAAGCAAGACCTATATAACAATAAATGTAACTTTTGTATCTAATAAAGTCAGTCAAGTACCCTCAGGATTTATCCTGTAGCCCTGTACCACAATTTGCACATCCTTTGTCAGTGTCAGCCATGTGAATGAGTCACAGCCATTGCTTGACCAATTTGCTCTCTGTGAAAGCCTGAGAGAATGTTTTCTCTCCCTGTGACTCTCCTTAGGCACACCCTACAACACTGATCACATAGCTCTGTGGCCCAATAATATTCTTGATCAGAAAATTTGGGACATAATTAAGTTACATGATGTTGCAGTACAATTCTCCTACTTCCTGAGTCTTCACTGACCTTGAAAGGCTAGGGTCAAAATGTTGGCTGTCCTTGCAACCCTTCTATTTCTCTAATTTTTAGTCTGCAAACTTAGGTTGTTAACCCTCCAGAAGAAAAGTTGATTATTACCCTACAACATATGCAGTTGGGTTTAACCTCACTATCTGTCTGAATATCAAACATCTTAGGCATAACATGGAACAGGTATTTTCCATCAAGTATTTATATGTTAAACTTTAAGTCCCTACAGAATATGGAAATAAAAATTTAAAAAATGAAAAATATTTAAAAAATATGAATAAATAATTACATATTTTTACATAGAAATTTAGAATCTAATCATATACGGATTGTAGCAGGACAGTCCTGTGACATTTTTTGTGTCTTTTTTTCATTTATTACCCTTTTTACTAAAAAAAACCTTTTACTTGAGAGATAGTATGGTAATAATTGGTATGTCATGATAAGAAGCACGTATTTAGAAGACCAGAATGACAGGTATTCCAAGTGTGACCCTTCTATTACACATTGCTATCTTCAGTGCAGTTTCTTGGTTCACAGATAATCAGTATATATAGTTAGTCAGGGTGAGAATCCTACCAACTAACTGCTAGTTTCAAAAACCTGCTGATGTTTCTCAGGATTATTGCCTTACCAATCCTGTGCATATAAATGTATGGCTATTTCAATAAAGACAGTTGGGCCGGGGAGATGGCTCAGTGGAATAAGTACTTCCCTTGCAAAGCGCAAGGGCCTCAGTTCAATCCCCAGTTCCACAAAGGGAAAAAAAAAAAGACAGTTATTGGTAGTAGACACATACTCTGTAAAAATAGGACATAACAATTCATTTGTATATTTCATTTTTATTTATGTTATTTTTTGGTAAAGACATCTGCTAACTGTACTGAATCAGGAATCAAGATCCCTGAGTTTGTGTACCTGTGGGACCATGTATGCCAAACTTTATTCCAAGAAAGTCCTTAATAACTGGGAAGCTTCAGGTTCTATGATGAAATATGACAGAGAAACATCAATTAAATCAAGATCAGTGGGGTGCAGTACAGAAAACTCAGACCCCACAACCATCATCAGTTATGAGGAGGGTCACTGTGTACAAAATTTCCCAAACTGATGAAGGCCGACTTCTCAAAGCATCTTATGGGAATAGAATGTTCAAGCTGAGAAATGCCATACCGTAAAGAGTCCTCAGACCTGGCATTTATGATTATAGTCAATAATTATAAAATACTCAAAGCAATAGTACCACCTTTCCTACCACGGACTTGTATGGTCTCAATTGATAAAGTTAAATTTTCACAGAAAGAATGCATCATTTTCTTCAGACTCTGAAACTTTTATTAAATGACCCCAAGCTCATTTTCAAACTAAGTTCCAAGGCAATATTATCTTGAGTTAAGCTGATTTTCTTATTAGTTTTCATTCCAGGAGCTATTAAAGTGTATTTCCTGATGGGCAATAATTCATTGAGCTTAAGCTTCATGTTAATTCACTTACACAGAGAAGCAGCGAGGCGAGGAGAGGGGAATGGAGACGGATCATCCCCGTTATGATTCAGTTAGCTAATCTTGCATCCATAATTACAGGAGAAAAACCCTTTTAACTGTATCCCATATTTGAAAGAAACACTGAGATATATTCCAGGTACAGCACAAAAGGAATAGCAAACAGATCGGACTCCTCTGTAACTGTAAACATCTCCCAATAAGCACTTAAATTACTAATACATACATCCAGGAAGATGTCTTATAACACTAACCCACCACTGATAAGGCAAATTAAAAAGTATAATCTAAGTATGTAAATAATTTTTAAAATATCAACCCTGCCATTGTTTTCTTTTAATTTTTTTTTACTTACCTAGCATTCCAAAACTAGTTGCTTCTTTGCCAGATATTTGATAGTCACTGGCTGTGGATGCAACTGTCTCTGAGTCCGTGAAGCGCCCCACAGATAGCAAAGCCCACACACACTCCAGTCCCTTACATCAAATAAGGTAGTGGTGCCTAGAGCGTACGCACATCCTTCTGTATATTTTGAACCACTTCTAGATGGCTTAAATGACTTCTACAAGGCAATGACTATGAAAATAATTGTTGTGGTGCATTATTTGTGGAATAGCAAGGAACACAGTATCTGTATGTGCAATAAGAAAGTGGATTTTCCCCAAATATTTTTGGAACACATTTAATTAAATTGGTAGATGCTGAGCCTGTAGTCACAGCTGTCCAACTGTGCTGATTTATTTATAATACTTCAAGGTTTTTTCTTCCTAATCTAACCTTCACAATAACCCAGGAACAAGACAGGGAAGAGGCTGCAATCACCCACACTGAGTGAACCTTGTGGCTTCCCATGACGGTGTAAATACGAAGCATTCGCCAACCACCCATGCCTACGGGCTTGATCGCCAAAGCTGCAGTGCTCAGAGATGGGGCTGAGGGAGGTGGCTGCAAGTGAAGGCGGGATCAACTCGTGGATGACTGCAGAGCCAGCTGCATGTGCCAGCGGGTGGGAACAAATTGGAGAAGGTGCACCACCTGAGACACCTTTGGAGAGTACATTGCATCCCTGAGACCTTCCTCACTCGCTCTGCTTCCTGCCTGCCATGAGACAGAGGGGTTTCCTGCACACCCTCTGCTGGCCCATGTCTCTACCTTGGAGCCAACCAACCATAGGCTGAAACCTCTGGATTTGTGAAGTGCAATAAACTTCTCTTTTAAGTTGGGAGTGTCAGGTACTTGTGCTGACAAAGAAAAGCTGGTGAAGCCATGGGAAAGGTCAGATCCCCTTCTCACCTTCCCTAAAGGAAAAAATGGAGCTCTCGCTTTCTGCCTCCTTCCAAGGTGCCTCCTACTCCACACTGGGCCACACAGCAAAGCTATGGTCACAAACTGCATACAGAAGAGTGGTTTTCCTTAGGGTCTGATGTCACTGTTCAAAAAAGGGATGTCTGCTTATCTCAGGGACCCCAAGGGACCTCAGCCTCTGAGACTGTGAAATAAGCGAACTGCTACCTACCTTACAAAAAATTAAGAATCTACTTTATTAGTATGTGAGAGAAGCTAACCGTGTGCTTTGGGATGTAATAACTGTGAATGAATGAATGGTTCTCTTAATAATTCATCTATTCGTCACACAAATACATACAGAGCACTCACTCTGGGCCACCTGAAAGTCATGATCACAACTCATGTGGTCTCCTGGGTTATTTTTATTATATAATTATTGAAGTTTACAAAAGCACTTGACCCCTGAAAAGAAATGACAGCAGAAGACTACAAACTAAACTGGAAGCAAACATAGGACCCAACGGGAGGAGGGGTGGAGGATACCCAGCTTTGCCAGAGTAGCTTAAAATATCAGGAATAAATCAGGTAAATTCAGCTTACTCTACTTCCATAACAACATTGGGCCTTCCTCTTCCAAGCCTTCAAGTCGTCTCTCCACACCAATTTCTTGGGAGCAGAATGTCTGTGATGC
>NW_004524651.1:8449361-8450684 GCF_000260255.1 Octodon degus
GGACAGGCTGGAGAGATAGCTCAGTGATGTAAGCACCTGTCTTACCTGGCAAGTGCAAGGTCATGAGTTCAATCCCTGGTATAAATTAATAAATACATAAGCAAGCAAGTGAAGGAATTTTATGATGTTTACTTATAATGTAAGCGTTCTGAGGTGTGTGAGAACTATAATTTATGTTTTTTAAAGACAGAAATTCCTTTCATATCAAAGACATTCAACAGTAACCCTGAATTTGAGGGCCCTGATTTTTTTCAGATTCTTTATATGTTCTAGATAGAAGGCCTTTGTTGCAGGGACAGTGGGCTATAATTTTTTTCCCAGTTTCTGGGTTTTCTTTTTAGTCTGTTGTAGATTTGCTTTGAAGTGCAGAAACTTTTCAAAAAGATGAGATCCCAGTTGCTGATTCTTTGAAGTATTTCCCATGCAGTTTGGTCTTTGTTCATGAACTCTCTACCTATCTGTATGTCTTTAAGATTTGTACCTACATTTTCCTCCAGAAGAGTTAGTGTTTCTGTTTTAATATTTAAATCTTTGATTCATTTTAACTGTAGCTTTGTGCATGGTGATAGGCATAGATCTAGTTTTAGCCTACAGCATGTGGAAAGCCACTTTTCCAAGCACTATTTATTAAAGAGGCTATGATCATAAGGAATCTAAACCCTGGACACTTCAGACACAGCTTTTTGCAAGGATCCAACAAACCAATTTTCATGTAGCCTATAGCTGGTTTCTAGCCTGAGGGGCCTGATTCTGGTTGCATTTTCAACCCTTCCTCCTGGACCTAACCTCCTGCTCAGTGGTTGTTCATCCATTGGATGGCAATGTTTTCTGTCCTCTTGAGGGGAGCCTGGATGGCAGCAGAGGACACTGGTGCCCATGAGCACCACGGGGAGAGGCATGGCAGGAGATGCCACAAACCTAACAAGATCCAGAGATCTCTCTACACAGCAGTAGGTTCACTCTCAAGTCAAAGAATACATAAAATACTCATGTGTATATGTGATTGCACACATATTAGCATCAGGCCTGAAGTTCTTTGATAGCTTCACTTGAGGTATGGGTTACTGTTCAGTGCCTTTGATATGAAAGGAATTTCTGTCTTTAAAAAGCATAAATTATAGTTCTCACACACCTCAGAATGCTTACATTATAAGTAAACATCATAAAATTCCTTCACTTGCTTGCTTATGTATTTATTAATTTATACCAGGGATTGAACTCATGACCTTGCACTTGCCAGGTAAGACAGGTGCTTACACCACTGAGCTATCTCCCCAGCCTGTCCCTCAGTCTTTTCATTACCTGTGCAAAATAAAAATCAGG
>NW_004524651.1:8451609-8464116 GCF_000260255.1 Octodon degus
AACAGCTTCCCTTCCAATTCACGCTGATTCTCTAGTTGCTAAATATCCCATTAAAGTATCCTTCCTTTTGTGAGATCACTTCTGTTCTGTGCAGTTTTGTGTCTTATTAATCCTGTCGGCTTCTATATTATATGCATGTACATAAACAGCCTCATAACCCCTCCCCTTTCCTACACTCTAAGTCTATCTTGAAAATGAGGGCCTGGTACCTCGGGTTCTCAAAGAGGGGATTTGTGCAGTATCCTCTACCCTAAGAACGTTCATCTACATGTACAAAGGCTGATCAAATCATAGTCTGAGTGTAAATAGTCTTTCAAATTATTACAGTAAGAAGCAAACTGCCGCGAATTACCTCGAAGCCCTCCCCACAGCTTTGCACATGCTTGCCCACTATTCCTGCCACTTTTTGGAGCACTTCTGGAGCCCTCTTTCCTAAGTGTCCTTGCAAGATGAGATTAAATGTAAGGTGAATGCTGCTGCGGAGCACCATCCAGCAGAAAGGCAGGTTCATAAAAAGACAAGGCCGTGTCCTGCTCCACCGTATTCACCAGGATCTGGCACAGTGTGACTGCTGGCTCCTCCCCAAAGTCAAGACGACCATGAAAGGAAAATGTTCTGAGTGGATTCAGGACATGGAGGCAGTGACAGCACAGGTAAGGACACCCACGCAAGAGGACTCCAGAGCTGTTTCGGAGAGCAGCCAGGACAATGGGGCGCATGTGGGCGTTGAGGGGAGGACTGAGGGGGATTGCTGGCAATGTGTCGTTTTCTGTAGTGAAGTTCCAAGTACATATATCTTTTTTAAAATTTTCTAATTCACCATCCTTTTTAGCACACTGGATACTCCGGGATGGAATTGCCTCGGTCAGTGAATGGCACACTCTGTCCCTGGAGGGGGTCGTCGTCTTCTGACTGAGTCCTGTTGGTCCACTGTCTGTGGCTTACAGGCTCTGTCCTGAGGGACGAAGGCCCAAGGCAGTCCTCAGAGGTCTGTGACTTCCATCAGGGGATGTGGCTTCCAAGAAGTTAGGTGGAGCTTTTACCGGAAGAAGTGCTGAGAGAACCGGACTGGGCGGATCATCTCGTTTCCGCAGCGCTCGGGTCCCCACGGGGTCAGGGCTTGCGGCACGCCCACATTCTCCCGCAGAGCGCGAGAACCTGCCTCGGTGTAGCTCCGTCCTCCAAAGGCTGAAGCAATGAAGGAAAAGGCAAATAGGCTGGAAAGGGGATGCACGGGCTCCCTGTAACTGCCGCACTGCGTGGAGAAATACCTGTCATGGCTGTCCAGCCGAAAGGGAGGACGCAGCCCAGTGCCGTCCACCCTCTTCGGGCCTGATTTCATGATGCCAGCCCTCACTCCTGTCTCTCCCAGCTGACTGATACCAAGCGAAGCTGCGCTAATAATCCTCCCTCTGAAATCATGAAACACACCATAAAGGCAAACTCACCTGTGTAGGGTCACTATCTAATTAGTTTGCAGCAAATGTCATCATCTGCTAATTTACAATGGTTCAATAACTATGCTATTTCAACATGAACTCTTAATTTTTGATAAATTTATCATTTGGTAAAAATAAAGTGATTGAAAACAAGTCACGATATCAGGCTAGTAAAAAAAAAAAAAACACTTCATGAAAACAACAGCAAAGAGTTTTCTTCATGTGGGATTCTGCTTGATCTTGTTTTCTGGAACAATAGCAACCTTCTAACTTTCAGGCTCATTTCAGAACAATTCTCCGTGGAAATTACCAGGCAATCCACACCTTGTGTCTACACTGGATCCTTCTTCCTTACCTCAATGCTGCAGAGCTCCCACCTCTGAAGAAAGGTGAAAGTGAGTACGTGCTTTGCGTTTTTCTGTAATTACCTCTGATGAATAACTTTATGAATCACTGAAAATTGGGCCTACTTTTTTCTTAGAACCAAGACCAAAAAACGGACTTAATTTTATCTTGAACATACGTGTTTGGACTTAGGAAACTCTACCATGTGCAAACACACCCATGTGTGTGTTGCTACACTCCGAATGACACCCCTCTCCACACGTGTTCACATTTCTGTCTCTTTTCCTCAGCTTTCTTAATCCCTTCTCCTCCTATAGCTGGCCGTGAGCTGCTTAGGGTCTAGGAGGAGGCAGAAATGTAGTGGAGGTGGGAAAGACACTGTGGGACAAGGCATAAGGAAAAGTTTGTGGAAAGTTGAATGAAAAGCCAAGGGGCACCAGGAATTGTAATCCAGTAGCTGGAGGTTCCTTTACTGCCTGCTGTAAGCGGCTTTGATCCTGACAAAACATCCTCACTCTAGAACACTTTGTATCAGAAGCAAAATCAATAGAATAAGCAGTTGCTCGAGGCTGTCTCCAGTGTTTCAGCTGAAGACAAATCAAATCAAAGGGAAACAAATCAAAGGAAAAATTGAGATTCAGTTCTTATATTTGATCCTGGTATCATAAATATGGTCTGTAGCAGTCTGGTATGTCTGATTGGTAGAGTCTGAGGATTTCTGCCTCTGAGAAGGAGGTAGCCTAATGTTCCTACCACTGAAACAACCCCCCAAAAATGTAGATTACAGAAAAAAGTAGGCCATAAGTAAAAGAGCAAGGTGTGTACAGTGGAAATTAGGTGAAGGAGAACTCAGGTTGAGAGGTCCTTCTACAGCAGCAACTGATTTCCTAGAAAGAAGGGAGAAGTCGTCCTGGTTGATTCTTGGTGAAGCCTTCAGGAAAATAAGATCAGCAGAGACATTCAGATGACTTGAAAGGAAACAAGAAATGCCCAACAGGAGCCCAGCTCTCCCTTAACTTTAGCTGAACAGTGAGACTTTGAAAGTCAGATTCATGTTTCCCATCACCTCATGATGCTTAGGGAATGAACTCTTTTGAAAGAAGAGAGCAGCTATGAATGTGCCCGCAAAGCAGACGTCTCCCAGGACTCTAGCGACAGGGTAAACTAGTACTACCACGCTGGAAACCTCTTCAGCAGAAGCTAAGAAATTAAATGTAGATGCGCCCTGATCCGAAGATTCGACTTCGGTATATTTACCCGAAAAAGATGGTAAGCCCCCTTCCAAAGAAACATGCCAAAACATTTTGAGGAACTTTATGGGTGATAACCGAAGTAGGAAGGTGCTCTACTGTCCAATGGTAGACTGGATAAATAAATAGCACTATATTTAAATAATCAAATACACAGTAAATAAAAAGGACATATAAACCCTATGTATAAAGAAGCATCCCAAATGATATGTGGAGGGCAATAAGAAAAAAAAAATACACATGATGCCATTTGTATAAAGTTCAAAAGTGAGCAAAGCTAGTGTATTGTTATGTAGCCTATAATATTTGTAGCCTTGGGGTCCTAACAATTGTAGAAGCGTAGGGAAGTTGTTGAGGTGGTGGAAATGCAGTGCTTGCCACACTATGCTTATGTGCAAAGCTCAAGCCAGTGTGGCGGTGAACTCCTGCAATCCCAGCACTGTGGGAGGCTGAGGCAGGAAGATTCGCCTGGGACATCTGGTTCCTTAGCAAAACACTGTCTGAACAAAATAATCACCTGCACACTGAAATGAAACTTTGAAAGGAACAATACAAAACACACAGATTCATTTACTTTTAGAACAAGAAGGAAGCTTAGTGGCTCCCTCCACCACCTTGCACTTCACAGCTGAGTATGCTGATGCCCCAAAGCACTGGGAAGCTTGTTCCTGTCCTACAGGCGATACTGGCCTTCATTCTGCAACTCGTGACCAAGTACATGCCCACTGCTGCAGCTGGCTTAGCATGCAGCTTAGGGAAGGAGGACATCACCTACTTTAACAAATCCAATGGTCTTCTGTAGAAATAGAGACGAAGCTGTAAGAAATGGAGATGTGATTGCGCATTGTGCTCAGGGCTGTGGAAGATTAGCACGACCACGTGCAGTGCTGGGCCTGGAGCTGAAGCTCAGGTCATTGGCTCAGAGCCGTCTCACAACCAACAACACAGTTGCTTTTGGTAAAAGGTGAAGTTCTCCAAAGCTGGGAGAAAATTGCCTACTGGTGGGAATTTATCTTTCTAAATTTCAAAGGGCAATCTTTCCCTTTAAAGCATAATCAAAATCATAAATAAATGTGAAGGGAAGACTCTATCCCAAAACTTGCCCCAAATCCTCATTTTGGGCAAGCAAGGCACTGTATGGGGCTTGAAACGTATTTCCTGTGACCAAGTCTCAGGTCTTGGGATTTGCAGGTTGTGTGTCCTGGAGATACCTTCTTCCTCGCTGTCCCCAATACTGGCGGCCTCCAGTGCCAGTTTGGTATTTATGTGGATGTGACAGCTATAAATTAGCTATCTTAGAAAACAGAACAAAGATAAATTAATCTCAAGACATCCAAGATATCCATAATAAAATTAAAATGCACCACATGTCTGATTTCCTAACCCACTTACACTCGACCACTTTGTTTGGAGAGACACCAGCTGGGGCTCAGATCTGGCCAGGGCAGACTGACTGTGCAGGCAGCCGTTTCTGATTCCTTGCCACAAGACTCAGGTCCAGGGACTTCATTTTCCTGTGATGAGAAGTCCACATCACCACTGTCCTGAGTCTTGCTGCCCTGGAGGATCCTGAGAGAACTCAAGCAGCAGCAATTCAGCCAGGAATTCTCCTAGAGAGCACCAAGCAGGGTGCAGAATGAGAAGGGGCCACTTCAGACACTTTGGAGGGCGGGCTTGGAGCTGGGGTGTTTGTGCCCCAGCTCCCACCCAGAGCTGCCTGGGGGCTCTCCTGAGGCTTTCTCCCCTGCTACTTCCAGCTGGCCTCTTCTGTAGGCAGAGCACACAGATATAGGTAGAGAAGGCTCCGAGGCAGAGAGGGAAGCACTGTGCAGCACTCAGCCATCTGTGCACAGGACAATGGTGAGCACTGAGGACACACAGAGGGACTGGACACCGGGCGCTCTGCTGCACAAGTGACTTAGCTAGGGGACGCTTGTGCAAGACCATGAGCCGGCGTCGACCCTTGGGCACAGGCGTCAGGCACAGGGTGAAATGCCTGGCTAGACTCGGCATGAAGTTGGCAGAAGCGTCCACTGCACTCTGGCGGCTTGCCCTGAGAAACAGACAAGCACTAGAACAATTATTCACTCTGTTCTCATATTAGACTTCAGGTGCACAGTAGCCAAAGATTGCTGGCCAAAAAAATTGCTTTTGGGGTTGGAAAATCGCCCTGGGTCTTCGCATGCAGCAGCAACCTTCAGCTTCAGCAGAAAAATGAAGGAGTAAAGGAATACGCATGGCACCCAGGAATTATTCCTACCCAAAAGGACATGGAAAACTACACCTATACTCAGTTCCTCCTGGATTCAAAGAAAGGAAAAAAAAACTAAGCATAAACTAAAGAGATTGCTCAAATGGAAATAACTTTTCATTTCTTGTATTTTTTTAATTATTTCTCTAAGGTTTAGAAAGGAATTTATAAAATCTAACAAGAGATTGCATTCATGTTTATTAATTAGATTGCTCAGCTGGATATCATGTAATTTTGCTTTTCTTTAATAGATGGGCTCACTGGCATGACATCATTTCCCTTGTCTATGTCCAGATTTTTGTTGGTTATATTTCCATGTTGTCAAATATGACAACCTATATTCTTTTCTGGGTTATAATTTTCGCAGTTGTGTTTTACCTGTTACTTTTAAGAATAGACTCTGCTCTTTACTGACCCTAATGGAGACTCCTAAAGCCCTTATTCACCTTTTAACTGGCTCAAGTTCATGGACCAAGAATGTCCTCACAAAGGGCTTTTGAGTACTTATAAGGCTTCAGATGTTTCTGAAGCTTGCTTTTGGGGGACATAAAGGGAATACTGGCATATGTTTATTTTATTTGAAAGTGATATCTTGGCTGGGAATAAAATCATTGCTTCCCACCTTGCCTCCTTCACAACTCCTTTATCATTTTTCTTCCTTATGTTAGAGTTCTGGTGTAGGCTGCAGCCTGAAATTTCACTTCAGGAATGTCCTGCCTTCAGCCTGGAAAAGTTTTCCTTTATTCTGGAAGTAATGCTTTTGAGCACGGTGAACATGTTTTTCCAGAATACTGTGTATGGATGCAGTGTGCGCACGTGTGTAGGTGAATATTTCTTCCCTTGCTTTCCTTTCTCATTTCTGTATGCTGCAGCCATCACTTCCCTCCCTTCACCTACTCCCTCCTAGTGCCCATGGCTGGTACATGACTGCAGGAAGATAAGGGTTAGCCTTCCACTCTGTTCCTTCTTCACCCCAGGTCAGGAGTGTGCGCTCATAGCCATATTATTTCTAATGAATGGCACACAACTGAAGAATTTCGCATGCTCTGCTGTGATCTGTTGCTGTGTTCCCTCCAGATATTGCTCTTTCTTTTCTTGTCCACTGCTTGAGTTGGAATAAGTGTCCCCCACAGTGCTTGTGCTAAACACTTGGTCCACAGGGCAGTGTTACTGGCAGGTAGGAGATGACCTGCAGAGGTCCTCAGTTCACAGGACTGCATCCTGGAAGGGATGCGGAGCCCCAGGCTCTTGACCCTGCTGTGTTTCCTGGCTTTTGATGTCAGCCCCTGCTGGGTTGTGTTTCTCTGCCCACTGTCCTGTTATGGCTTAGATCTAAGATGTCCTCCGCCAAACCTTCCTGTGTTCAGAATTGGGACTTTTGAAAGATGAGTGGATTGTGGGGAGCTATCCTCAGCCATGATTTCATCCACTGATGAGTCCAAAGCCAAGTGTGCAGCAAGAGCGCGGGGTTGGCAGATGGGGTTGCTTGGGTTCTATATCTCACCCCACGGCTCCTCCCTCCTCTCACTGTCCCCCAGCCACTAGGATTGAGCACATTTTCCCATCATGCCCCTCTTCAATCCTGTTCTGACTTTGACCAACCATGGACCAAAAGTGGAAGTCAAAATAAACCACTCCCAAATTGTAGGTGTTGGGTATTTTGTCCCAGCAAAGGGAGAGTGACTAGGACAGTCCCAAAACCACAGGACTGTCCAAACTTGGCACAAAATGCTTTTCTTTTTAGAATTGCCTCAGGTAAACTGGGTTGCTCAATGGCACAAGCGCCTGCCTGGCAAGCACAAGGTCCTGAGTTCATTCCTGGTACTGCAAAAGAAAAACAGAATTGCCTCAGGTATTTTGCTACAGTAATGTTAAGGTAACTAATATAGCTTCCTCTTTTGAGCTTAATGGTATTGAGCCCCTTCTGTTGAGGAATAATTGTGATGACTGTTTGGTACTTTGGTTAAATTTATTTATGCTGAAAAGTATTCAGGGAGCTGGGGAGATAGCTCAGCAGCCTAAGTGCCTGCCTGGCAAGGACACAGACTCAGATTTGACCCCGGTATCACAGACCATTCCACTGCTCTAGTCACCAAAATTGGGCATGGGGGAGCACGCCTGTAATCCCAGCGCTGAGAAGGCTGAGACAGGAGGATCACTATAAGTCCAACTGTGTAGTGAGAATCTGTACCAAATAGATAGACAGACAGACAGACAGACAGACAGATAGATTTTAAAAAAGGAAAAAAGCATTCAGCTAGATAGTTTTATTCTTCCATCTTAAAACATATATTCCTAAAATTCATACCCTCAAACTCTTGAGCACACTGCCACACTAGCAAAGCTTTCAGTCCACACCCCCGTGCCTGGTGCTGCTCACTTCTGCTCCAGTTGGTTGCATCCCTTCCTGGAGACTCAGTGCACCCTCATCTGAAAAAGAAGAACGCAATTTTCTACTCTTCACTGTGCAGTTGTGGCCATGAGCTAGACGAAGCAATGGTGCTCACATTTCTCAGAAAACTTCCCCAGCCAGGAAACACACGACATTGTTGCATGTCTAGCCTGTCCTCACACAACCTGAAGAATGTGCTCCAGTGGCTGACCTTCCTGTCGGGCTGAGGCTGCAGGTGTTTAGTGAGTTATGCTTTGTCAGAGCCTCCGTGCTACCACATCTCACTAGGATGTCTCCATAGTGGATGAAGCAAAAGGCCCCTCTTTTCTGCACTGTTCTTTCATGAAGACTTTGAAATAGTCTTGAAGGCCACCAGGGACTCATTCCTGAATGGCATAAATCCAGGGATTACTTTTAAATATCTAATTCCTGCACTCCTAACCTGAAATCTCACCATAAGGGAAGACTGAGCAGCTAATTATCTTTTAAAGAAACTGAGGAAAATAAGGGAATGAGGCCCAGGTGCCAGGAAACTGTTCCGGATCTATTTACAGCACTGCCTGTGCAGGCCGGATGAGTACAGGAAAGCAAAGAAACATAAAAGGATTTTTTTTTCTAATTCTGCCCCAGAGACAGGCAAAGCGGAAGACAAGCAGCTGAACTCATGGAGCTGGGAGGGCCCTGTGCAATTCCTTGCAGTAAATCAGAGAGATAAAAGACATTCAGTAAACATCCCTGTAAATTCAAGTAATAAAGGCTGTGTGCTTGCAGGTAGTAGCACCCAGCAGAAGCACACCATCATCCCACACCAAAGGAGGATCCGGGGGCCTGGGAGGCCCATGGCCTCCACCTTTGTGCTAACAGGCTTGCACTTTGATCACTGTTTTCTTAGGATTCAGCCCATATGGCACCTGCCTGTTGAATGCAAGGGTGTTTAACCTCCTCCTACTCCTTTGAGAAATTAGCAATCCCTCTGTCACTTTCTGTGGACTTGGAGTCTCTGAGAGATCCTAATGGACACTTGAGCATCCACATCCTCTTAGCCATCCTCGCTGAGTGCAAAAGGCCACTTCTTTTTTTTTTTTTTTTTTTTTTTTTTTCAGAACCAGGGATTGAACTCAGGCCCTTGCGCTTGCTGGGGAAGCACTAATTCTACTGCGCCATCTCACTGGCCCCAAAAGGCCACTTCTTAAAGCACGTCTGCTTCCATTCAGACCTCAGGAGGCACCATCCTCAGAGGGCCAGTGCGCAAGCCCACAGAAGACACCTTGCCGGCTCCTCACAGCCGGCTCCTCACAGCCAGCTCCAAGGCCAGAGGCCTCTGCAAAGCACTGTGCTCCGCACGCAGGAAGAGCCACACACACAAAGGGCCGAGCAGCAAGCTGTGGAAAGACCTTATTCACACAACATGTTTCAAAGCAGGGTAGGTTTTATTTATAAATAGTATTTAGATACAGACCTTAGTGATGTTCCCCAGGCTCCCCAGTTTGCTAACGCAGTCACATCAGAAAGGAAAGGCAGCGTGTTCGCGCGCTTCTGCCCTCTGACGGCAGCCAGGACACCAGAGCTGGCTGTGTCCAGATCCCCGGCAAGCTATAAGCATCAAGTTTGCTTCTTGGTTATGTTTCTTTATTTTTAGTTAGTGCACATCTCCAGTCCAGAATGCTTACACCCACCCTAAGGGGTGGGCACAGGTACTTACATCCTAACTTTTTTATCCCCCTCCTTATTAGGGGCCTGCCTGCATGATTTTCCTACAAAGCTTCATTAGCACTGCGTAGTATGCAACTCTATTGTGTGACTTAAATCCACTCTCCTGGCACAAGGTCTGAAAAAATATGTTTGGAAAAACAGTATCTCAACCTTAGCCCTTTTGGCTTCCTCCTTACCCACCTTCTCCACGAATTAATTAATTCCTTTTTTTTTTTGCATTTAGTACAGGGGATAGAGGGCCTATATGGTCTCTGTACATAGATAGGACTGGTAGTGATTCTTCTGTTTTCAGCCTCCCAAGAGCTGGGATTATAGGCGTGCGTCACCATGCCCAGTCTCAATCGCCATCTCAGTGCACCCCAGGGGTGGGGCCAGCATGGCAGGCCCGGGATTGAACCTTGGCCGCTGTACTCTGCTGAAGCAGGCGCTTTAATCCATTGAGCTCTCAGGCTGGCCTTAAATTAATTAATTCTGTCTGTGCACTGTGTCACAGAGTCTAACACTCGATGAGAAATCCTTCTTATTTGTCTGAGCTTAGCCATAGTACCTATTTTGGAAACCATACCCCATGGGAATTTTAGACCTGTGTCTTAATATTAACTATATTCTCTACGCCACTACTGTGCCTTAAAAAATAAAAGAACTATTAAATACAGATATTGGTACTCTGAAGGCTGCAGCTTTATAACAAAGGTTAAATTCTCCCTGTCCCCAGTGGCACCAGCTTAATGTCTTTAGTGACACACAGGAAACAGGACTCTGAACGACTCCAGGAAGACACGCAGGTGGAGGAGCAGGAAGCCATCCTGCCTGACACGCATGCACACCTCTCCTTGCACGCGCACACAGCCCTGCAAACGCCTTCCCAAGGCTGTCGCTTATGACCTTCACCACATTTTCATGTTTCAGGGAGCGGGAAACCTGGCTTTTCCATTGTACATGTTATGACACGTATTATTTTTATATAATGGCAAAACACAAGTTATCATTCTGTGTATGGGCAAAGGCAACTTCCTGTTAGTAAAATACTAATACGAACCCGTAGCCTCGTGGCCACGTGCCATACTTCCAAGGCCCCCGAGTTCCTCCCAAGGATATTGCCTGCCACAGACAGCCCCAAGAGTGAGTGCGTCGAGGGCCAGGACGGGCCGCAGATTAGGGACGTAGGGTCTTAGTTATTCTCTGTGGGGCTTCTGACTGGCAGAATGAAGTCAGCAGCTCACTCACCCACACTCACTTGCTTTATTCTATTTAACCTTGAGACAGAGAAAAGAACTCTGAACTATTCCCAGTGGATCTCTGTCCAGAAGATAAACATCAACTGTGAAATCACTCAGAGAACCAAGATGAAAAGATTGAAAAGGTAGGATGAAAAGCTTGTACTCCTCTCTTTAATACAAATATATGCTTGAGACCCCAAGGAACTGGGTCTTAGAATGTCTCTGCTTAATTTGATCTTGGGCCTGGGCTCATTTCATAAAGGCCTACAGCTCTGTATTTCAATGGAGCTAGAAACCCCACTACTTCGCCTTTCCAGCACATCATTTTAAAATATTTATAGAGAACACAGAACCGCACTCGGTATTTCAGAAAACAAGAAAAGAGGAAACCCTGCTGGCTGAGCTGACAGAAAGGGTGCATCAAAGGCGAAGTAAACAAACAAGACTTAGGATTGTCTTTTAAAAGAAAACTTCTAACATTGTACTGCAAAGCTACCGTCGCGGCCCCGATGTCACCTTGGGGCCCCGCGGCGTCTGGGGCACCGCGGGGGATGTGAGCAGAGTCAGCGTCCGGGGCTCTCCGGCGGAGCAGCGCTTCTCGGTCAGGGGCGAGCGAGAGTTCATCCGGGACACTCAGGTTTCCTCTCCTGGCCACATTCGGCAGCGTGTCCTGCACCAAGAGGGGCGCTGCAGGCGGGGAGGAGGCGAGCCCAGCCGCCGCTACTTCCTGTCGTGCTTCTTGGCGAGCTCCCGTGCAGCCAGCTGGCAGCGGCCCCGGCTGTGGCTGGCTCTGTCCTCCGCCCGCCTGCTCTCCCTGGAGACCTGCTGCACAGCCTGCAGGATGGCTGTCTGCACGATCTGCCTGCTGGCCTTCTGCAGCTTCGCCTCCTCCGGCTCGCTGCCAGCTTTCTCACCTAGCCAGACACACGAAAGAGGGGGGCACAGAAGAGGAATTAATACCAGGAACTGCGGCGGCGGGGGTGGGGAAGGGAGACAGGTGGAAGGAGGGTGGGCTTGAGAATGGGCTCCAGGGGCCCGGGAAGCTTTCAGGAGCCCGGGATTGTAGACACCAACCGCTACAGTCCCCCCTCCCTGGCTTCCAGCCAAGTCTCCAAGTTCATAATCCCTCCATTCCAGGGCCCTGGGCCACCAAAGTAATCACAGCACAGTCCTGGCCCCTGATAGATACCCCGGCATGAAGGGGCAGCCTCGTGTTCCCTTGGCCCATTTCACCTCGAAGTTCCTTCCACATGGAAGGCAGACGCAGGACTCCAAGGGCTGAGCCATTTTTCACCAGAAGCAGAGAGCAGGGCACCCACATTCCAGGCATTGTGAGGGAGAAAGCAAGCCCAACTTCAAAGACATTACTGAGTACCACATCGCACTGGCCCTGGACCAAGTGTTTGCTGAAAATAGACGCTTTGAGCATAGTCCGACATTGATCAGATTTTATTTGCAGCAGAGCACATGCCTGCTGTAGGTACATGGAACCCTAGGTGCCAAAGTGCAGATAGTTGGCCCCTGAGCCCATGTCAACCTCAGCTCTCCATCATGAGGGACAGGCTCTGAGGCAGCTCATTGGACGCCATCTTCTGAGATCAGAACAGGATTGGCAAAATTCTCCCCTAGAGGACCGGGGAGTCGGTACTGGAGACCAGTAGGCCAGCTGGTGGTGTCCAAAGTAACTCCTCTGCTCTGCCAGGGTAACACCAAGTTGGGGCATCAGAAAGTATGGATATTGGGCCCATAGGTGGAAACGTGTCAGCAGCTCATCTAGAATGGGAGAAATTTTGTCATTAGAAGGCAAGGTAGGGGGGCCAGGGAGATGGCTCAGTAGAATAAGTGCTTGCCTGGCAAGCGCAAGGGCCTGAGTTCAATCCCCAGTTCCACCAAAAAA
>NW_004524651.1:8464216-8466098 GCF_000260255.1 Octodon degus
GTGGAAAGGGAAGATGATCAGTGAACTCTGGAAAGGGCTTTCAGAGAGGGCAGGCAGACAGAGCCATAAAGCCTTTGCTCTCTCCCTATCTTACTGCTTGCAACAAACCTGGAGGCTGCCCTAGGAGAACCCTGAGAGAAGAAGCAAGTTTCAAAGACACTGGAGGAGAAGGTTGGAAAAAGGCTGGAATCCCAGTGACCACAGGTCACCGTGCCACTCCCCAGCTGCCATTTCCAGGATCCTGTCGTGTTAGCAAGCTCAACATGGCTGAAGGCAGCTATTGTTGTCAACCACCTTTTATTATGAAGCAAGCTCGACCTTAACTCATACCTGGCAGAATGATCGAACACAAGGGAAACTTCAATCCTGAAAATTTTGGATTCTATCTATTTACATTGAACATGATGAATAGAATGGGTATTGATTATTCCTTGTTCAAATCATGTTGTGTTTTCCTTGCTTCACTTACGTTGTTCCCAAGGCCATAGAGGTGAAGTGGGGGAGGGGTGTTCCATCAGGACTGATTCATCAGCCACGGGATTTATAGGCCCAAGAGAAAGGCATCACATAAGAGATAATTGAGTCATTCTGGAAGGCCAGACAGCTCTTATCTCTTTAGACATTTAATTGTCATTTATTTTGCATTTCTGTACATTCCCTGAGGCATTTACTATAGAGGAACAAGGCAAGATTATCTCATTCAAAACAAAGCACAAAACAAAAAAGGAGGTAAATTGAGCCATCTGGACCAAGCCAAGCAGAGAGGAGTCCAAGCAGACTGAAGCTGCGAGGGGGCGGAGAAGAACACTTTGAATGTGCTCTGTAGGAAACAGGGAACTGCACTGGACAGGAGACGCAGAGCCCTGGAGGCAGGGACTAGGAATGTGTGTTGGACACCTGTGTGGGGTCCTGCCTGCCAAAGGCAGTCATGTCATCTTGACAAGGCACCTCCCTTGCTCAGCCGGGCTATAGTCTGTGAAGTGGGTGAGCAGTAGCTATCTAGGGAGGCTGCTATAGTCTGTGAAGTGGGTGAGCAGTAGCTATCTAGGGAGGCTGCTAGACAAGGGCGGTCATGTCATCTTGACAGAGCCACCTCCCCACTCTGGTTCCTGCCATACTGGGGGCACTGAGTATGTGTCCACCGTTGGCCCTCGGTGTGTAGATGAAGCTCTTGTACCAGAGCAGCTCTCCCTGGGAGCATTGTCTGTTGCTGTCCTCTGTAACAGTCCAGGAGTTCTACTGTGTGGGGTGGCCCTCTTCCCCAGTGACCTTCTCAATGACTGACCAGTCCCTGCAACACAACCCTCATCTGCCTGAGCAAAGCAGGACCCACACTAGAGCTGGAAAGAGGCAAAAGAGAAAACAAAGACCACACTCCCTTCCCAGCCATTGTCTGAGGGTCTGGGAACGTCACTCTGCTCACATTCCATGCAGGAGACTTGGGCAGGCCACAAGGGAGGCCAGGAAACACTGCTGGAAGCCAGGCAGCCTGACATCCTGCTAAAACTCAGCAAGCTTCTAGTGCTGGAGTGAAGGATAATTACAGATTATTTAAAAAATGATATTCCTACCGAGGCCAGGGATACAGTGGAAGAGGGCAGCTGTGGATCTGCTGCTGAGCGAGCGCTATCTGGTCCTCCACACGGCGCAATTGAGCAGACATGCACAGACTCCAGCAGAGTGCTTGCTGCAGGAATGAGCATCTCTGCCTAACTGCACATTTGTCAACCCAAAAGTATCTCTACTGTCTGGATATTTTGCTGTGATCAGACATAAGAAGGAGGAGTCTAGGGGTAGGAGTGAGCAGACGCTTTAAGAATAGAGAGAAAAGCAGCCCTATTCTGAGTTTAACTGTGACCTAATGTTTAAACTAAGTGATCGC
>NW_004524651.1:8467528-8468946 GCF_000260255.1 Octodon degus
CTAAGTGCCATTACTGCCATCACACTGACCCTTGGGAAGGTTTTGGGCAAGGTCAGTGCTGTCCTCTGGAGGCAGAATCTGGATGGTGATTATCACAAGATCATACAGAAGAGGCTGTGTCACAAATGCTACATATGGCAATTAGAGTCACCAGTGGCCAGGAGAAGGACCACTGCCCACTGACTGATGGGAACGGAGCACAGCCCCCCTGCCCCCTCCAACAGCCTGGAACCTTAAGGACAGTGTTGTCCTCATCCATCAGGCACCAGCACATGCAGCACAGAGAGCAGGACCTGACTCTGGTCCCTTTCATAGGAGAGTGGTGGTCTTTGCTCCATAACTGTTGGGAAATTTCTTGAAGAACCTGATGTGTAATTCCACCCGCTTATGCCAGTGCTGGACAGAGCCACCCAGCTGCCCTAGGTTGGCATGAAAATGCTGAGGTTCCAGCCTTGGGCTAGCAGCATGCTGTCAACTCCACTGACACACACAGTTCCACATGCACCACAGCCAAATTGGGAACAGCCCTGAATCCAGTGCCGATTCGAGCTGGAAGAGGCAATGTAACATCAGCAGGTGCGGAGGTGTCACAGTCACACCTGAGTGATGCCCACTGTTCCCCAGACACACCTACCCAATCACCTACGGGCACCAAGGTTCATCCTGACTCCACCACTGCATCCAGGCACCTTACATCAGAATCTAGCAAGCTACTGTCACCATCCACACAGCTCCTTCCTAATGCGCCTGTAGAACAAGGCGAGGTGATCCAGCACCATCCTTGGAGTACTGATGTGCATGAAACTGTAAATTATAACATCAAGTCAACACGTTTTGTTGATTCATTCATTCATTAAAAGGGTGACAGCACCATGTGTGGTGACACACACATGTCATCCCAGCTACTCAAGAGGCTGAAATAGAAGGATCCAGCCAGCCTGCGCAACATAGTGAGCCTCATCTCAAAAACAAAACAAAAGTCACAGAGCACTTGGGCTGTGCTAGACACTAGATTAGGTGTGAGAGTTTTATATGTTGTGCAGATCAGTCACAGGTCCTGCCCAGTTTGGCCCTGCAGCTGACCAACAAGTCAGAAGCTATTTGCACAATCAACAGTTCTAACATGTGGCACAGTGGCTCACACCAGGGCAGGCCACGAGGAACACATGAAGGAGGGATGACCCGGGCTGGGTCAGGGGAAATGCCCAGATGGTGGGCTTGTGGGTGGATGGCATGCAGCAAAGGCTATGGGAACATGAAGCAAGGATGCACCCGGTCAGAAGGGCCCACCAAGGACCAAGGAGGGAGGCCACCAGAGCTCTGGGGTCCTGTGAGGGTGGGGAGTGGGACAAGATGTCCCCGTAGGAAGCAGCGCCAAAGCACGCTCAGCTCCAGCTGGGACAGGTCCTTTGGGCCCC
>NW_004524651.1:8475829-8477012 GCF_000260255.1 Octodon degus
CAAAGTGGTTAGCATAGATATATAGTTACATTCTCTTAATGAATAGAGGGACTTGTTCTAATGGTGTTTGTAGATAGGATATCATGTCCACATCTTGTACAGCAATTAACCACTGGGAAGAATGTATGCAATGTGTTAATTACTGAAACTGTCCTACCAATTTGATTTGAAACTGTCTCATTGCTATTTGTTTATCAATAAAATTATGGAAGAAAAATAAATAAATAAATAAAATAAAAACTAAAGCCTAAAACCAGGCATAGTGGTACATAGTGGGAGGCTGAGACAGGAGAGTCACACTGATGTCACTCAGAACAACAGTACTAGGTTCAATCCCCAGTGTGTGGGTGTGGGTGTGGGTGTGGGTGTAGGTGTGTGTGTCATGGCTTGTGTCTATTTGTCTCCCCAAAGTCTCATGCAGTCATGGAACAGCTTCTGGAGTTTATGATGGATTATTGTGGGTGTGGGTGCTGCACCTCCCTAGAGGCAGGGAATTCGCATTACCATTAAAGGAGGGACAAGAGGCTGGCTGGCTGCCTGGGCTGCTGCCACTCCCTTTGCTCTCTGCTCTTTGCCGCTGTCATGAAGGGCTCCTCTGTGCCATGTACCACTCTGCCTTGGAGCTAGCTGAGTACAGACTGAAACCTCCAGTAACTGTGAGCTAAATAAATCTTTCTTTTCAAAAAATAAATTACAGGAGGAAAGGGAAGGGGAAGGTGATGAAGAGAGGAACTAAGATGTGGCACAGACGTGTGCCAGTGGCGTGGCATGAGGAATATGAAATGTGCTGCAAACGTGAGTAATCAAAACACTTAAAGGGACCTGCACATATAGTTCCCTGTGAAGGTCCTGGGTCCCATGCCCAGTATCAAAAAGTGGGTGAGAGGATGTGAGGAAAACCCCTGATGGGCATGATTTATCTATCACATTTAAAATCAGAATTCAGTAACAGTACTTCTAACCTCAGACACTCTTGCTGGCCGGGTGCGGTGGCACACACTTGCCATCTCAGCGCTCAGGAGGCTGACACAGGAGGAGCGCCACGGGCTTATGGCCAGCCTGGGCTACACAGTCAGTTCAAGGCAGCCTGAGCTGCATAGAAACACTCTATCTCAACAAAACTGAAACAAGGGCCAGCCAGATAGCACAGCAAATTAAAGCCCCTGCTTAGGCGACTGGGGTG
>NW_004524651.1:8477687-8478870 GCF_000260255.1 Octodon degus
TTGGAAGAAGGCTTTGCCTTTTAAAGATGTCTCCCCTGTAATGTCAAAATATTTCAGCATTCTTTCCTGGTACAAAGTGAGAAGAGTGTGACGCCAGCGGTGCGCCTGTGAGTTAGAGCAGCGTTAATCTCCACAGGCTGACCTGCAGGCATTGTGGGACAAGCCGCCCTCTCACAGAGGGCTGAGGATGCAAATGTGCGCTCCGTGGGCCTGTGGTCTCCTTGCTCTCCGAGACTAGAGGCTTTAGACGCAGCGGTGGAAGGCAAGAGGTGTTGGAAGCTAACTCCTACAAGGGACTCGCAAAACCAGAGTGAGATTAACTTATTCAAAAGGAAAACATTACTGAGTTGAGAAGAACAGCAGAGGGAGTTGAGGAAAGAGCTTTATTTATGTATGCAAGCAGAAATTTTTGGACAATTATACAGTGCATTTGTGCTGGTCTATGGAAAGAAGCAGTTAATGCTTTGATTTGTTTTGTCTCCTTTCCTCAATTGTTTCTCCTTTCTGTCTTCTTAATTTCGTATACATTTCTTTTTTCCCTTTCTTCCAATTTTACATGCATATATCTGGTAATATGAATAACTGGTTGGAAGACACCACTGTGTATTACAGCAAATATTGTGAAATTTATGTTACTTTATTAAGTGAAAATCTCTATCACTTGTAAGTTTTTCTGTTTTAATTCTGATTTGTACTCTCTTTAAAAAATTAAAATTAAAAAAAAAAAAAAAAAACAGAGTGAGGACAGGACCGGGGCATGGTGTGTGTGCGCCTCAATTTCTAACGTTTCTGAAATAGTCGTTCATGAAACTTTTATTAAATGTCCAACTCTGCCATGGCAAGCTGAATTTTCACCAGCAGAAAAAAAGATTTCTCACAGCTTTTAAGTACGGAGAAATATTTTAAGATCTGAGAAGATTATTGAAAATAATAAATTTTGTCCTTTTCCATTTCCTGCTCTGGCCTAATTGCAAGAGTGGTGAGTGAGGACGCTTTTGCCTTGTTCCTGCTCTTGAGGGAAGTGCACTTAGCCCAGCAAATTCATAGACTATCGACTGTGGGCCTGTCAGATAGGTCCTTGTCACATTGAGGTAAAATTCCTAATTATCTGATTAGTTCAGGGGATTTTATCATGAGGGGATCTGAGGGTCATCAAATGCATTTGCTGCATCTATTGAAATGA
>NW_004524651.1:8480760-8482052 GCF_000260255.1 Octodon degus
TTCTCCGCTACAAGAATCTTGGCTTTTCTTCTTGTGTTGGGGTTAATTAGAAAACAAGAACAGGTGGCTGGAAATAGAAAATGAAGCAAAGAACAAGATCAGATGTTCTGTCTTCTTTCCTCCCAGTGATATTTCAGCAGGAAAAGGAAGCAGAAGAAAATAACTCCAGACTTCAGAAGTATTTGTAAGAGCCATATGACAAGGGACTAATGTCCCTTTCCCTTACTCTATGTCTCTAGAAGCCTTGGCTGCTAGAGTTGGAAACCTCAAGTCAAATTCATTGAGTTTCTGGTCTGAGGACGAGATATGGAGGGAAAAAAAAGGAAGGATGGAAGGGAGAGAGGGAGGGAGGGAGGGAGGAAGGGAAGGAGGGAGGGAGGGGGAGGGAAAAAACAGGGAGGAAAGAGAATTGATGTCTCTTAAGAGACCAATTAGCTGCCCTCACACAAAATCGCAAGTGCAAGTAGTACTTTAACAGTTTCTAGCAAGAAAATGATCAGTCATTTATGCTTTCTCCAGTGCAAATAATACACAGTATTCACATTTTGTGTCTTCTTTGTAAATATCACACTTCTCCACCACAAATTCTTTTATCATTACTTGTTAATTTTTTGGTATATTTAACCACTGCTCAGTGTATGGGCCAAATCTTGGAAGCCACCTGATGTCCCACAGCAAGCACACGCTCCCAGCAAAGGTAAATAAGCTTCCAAAGTTCCTATTACTCTCTTGCTTTTCTTTAACATTTAGCTACAAATTTATAGTGTTGCCTCTATCTGTGGTCCTATAACTTTTGCTGCTAGGCAGCATCCCTGCTAACGAATGGGTAAGTGTTGAAGCCATTCTCCCATTCCTAGCACTAGGCATGGCTCCGATGTGGCTATTTGGATGGGAGCCTGCTGCAGATATTCCTCCAGCCTTCCCTATTCTCATGAAGGAGTTTCCAGAATCTAGAAGTCCAAGCAGGCCTCCTGGTTGTAGAGAAGATGCCTGGCCAAGCTGATGTGTATTCCCAATTTGCTCTCCAAAGGAGGTGCTCAAGTTTACACTCACAATAGTGAAGGAGTGTTTTTGCTGCCCCAAATCCCACTGCAATCTCAGTGATAGTCTAGAATTGTTTAGAAATGTCATAGGTAGTCCAAAGCTGGGCCCTGGAGAGCTTGATGCAGAAGACAGTTGTGGCTAGAGGCACATTCATCGAAGGGCAGACCCCAGGACTGGGAAGAGTGACTACACCCACACACTTCCCCTCAAGATAAATAGCAGTGGTTTATAAATAAGCATCAATCATC
>NW_004524651.1:8482762-8492939 GCF_000260255.1 Octodon degus
TGAACGTCCCTTGGAAATTGATTTCTCATTGCAATTTCCCCTTTTATGCAACACCTGCTTGAGTGCCCCGTCACTCTTCCCTGGAGTTGCGCTCCTTTTCCTTACTGTCTTGCCTGCATTCTGGACACAACCCTTGGCAAACTTACAGGTGCAAGCAATATCTTTGTGGTTTAGGAAAGTCTGTGACATTCCATGTATAGAGCTTGTGCATTTTAACACAATGGAATGTATTCCTTCCAATCAGTGTTCTGCGCTGATTTTGAACCCTCCAGCTTAAGCTGAAGCTACTTTACCCTGGTGCCTTTTGAAAACTTTACAGTTTTGCTTTTAGGACTAAGACTTCGATCCACCTTGCTTATTGTGTGTGGTGTGAGATAAGCACACAGCTTCACAGATTTCCATAAAGACAGTGAATGGCCATGGAATTATACTATGAAAATTCTGCTCTTACAAACATCTTTGATAAATCAGGTTGAGAGGTTTTTAGTTTGACTATGTTTTGTTTTGTTTTTAGTATTGGGGATTGAACTTAGAACCTTGCACTTGCCAGGTAAGGGCTTATGCCACTGAGCTATCTCTCCAGCGCATCTTTGGTAAATCAAATCTCCACATAGGAGCCCATTGCACTATTTGGCTTTGACTAATTTTTCTGTGTTTCTTATTACTATTGTGTTTAAGTCTTATTTTACGGAAGAGCAGATCTCTCCATCTTATTCCTTTTATTAGCTATTCTTAATTCTTTTAATTCTATGGAAATTTGAGAATCCAAAAATCAGGCTTGAAAAATAAAAAGAAAGCCTGTTAGGATTTTGTTACCAAATGACTTTAGAGATCCACTTGGGAAGAATTAGCTCTTTACATGTTTTATTCTTCAGCTTTATGCCCGTGGTGTCTCCATTTATTTAAATTCCTTTTAATTTACAAAAGAAAAAAAATGTTGTACTAACTTAAAAATGTAGCTGGGCATGGTGATGCACACATAATACCAGCACTCGGGAGGCTGAGGCAGGAGGACAGCCATGAGTTCAAGGCCAACCTGAGCCATATAGTGAACTCTTGACCAGCTTAAGCTACACAGTGAGACCCTGTCTTAGGAAAAAAACATGACTTGTACATCTTTAAATAAATATATTCTGAGATATTTCACATCACAGCTAATGCAATTTGATCCTTGAATTTAACTTTCTATTTGCTGTATTGATGTTAAATATTGATTTTAATTTCAGAAAAATCAGTGCTTCTTTTGTTGATCCTACTAATCTGTTGGATACTCCAAACACAGTGACATGCTTCTCAGAGGTGACAGGCTGTCTTCTTCTCAAATCCTGCCTTCATTTATTTACTTACTTACTTTTTCTATACTGCCTGCAGACACAATAAAAGGCTGAGCAAACCTGGGCATTCCTGTATCGCTCCCATCTCAAAAGGCAGGGTGTTGCCATCCCAAAGGTGAGCGCTATGGGCTGCAGGTTTTGCAGGTCCCACTGAGTGTGAATTGTTATTGTATTACAGGGCTACCCTGGCCAGCCTCCCACCTGCGACCCATCATCCGTATCTTGTATGAACCTGCATGGCTGTGACTTCCATGCTTTCCACCCATTGCTGGGCTTGTGCTGTTCCATTTTGCTTAGAATTTTGCACCTGTGATGGCCTCCTCCTCACCTCCTGCTTCTTTTCTAGTAGTTTTCCTCCTGCTTTCATGTTATTCTCCACTGGCATCTTAATATTTAAAAAAACATGAGACAGTTAAATCTGCCTTATGTATTGGAACATCATGTTCTCCAGTTCCATGCATGCTCTTGCTCACGGTATGAAGTCATTCTTCTTGTGGCTGAGCAATGAATACTCCGCTGTGAATGTTTACACCGCACCTCCACCCAGGCTGACTCTGCATCTTGCTGTTGCGAGTCGTGCCGCAGCAAGCACAGGTGTGAAGAGATCTTCCCAGAATGCGAGTTTGTTACCTCAGGTGTATCCGAGGAGGGGAACAGTTGGATCAAAGGCTAGCTCTATCCTTAGTTTTCTGAGCAAGAGCCACACTGGTTTCCACACTGCCAGGTGGATTTAAATCTCTGCCCACACTATGTGAGGGTTCCCTCCTCCCAGTCTCTCACCAGCACTGACTGCTGCAACCCTGTCATGCCTGTTCTGGCTGGGGTGAGGTGAAGTTTTGGTGCTGTGTTGACATGGCTTTTCCTGGTGGCTAAAAGATGTTAGACACTTCTCATACAAGTATTTCTACTTGGCTTTTCTGTAAGAATAATCAGTCTTATTTGTTCTTGTGGCCTTGTTTGTTCCTTGAATACTTGGCAGAACTCACTCATAAAACCTAGAACACTGAGTCTGCTCTGCATTGAGGTAAATTTTGAAAGTTCTTCATAGTGGTCCTTCTAGGTGTTGGTTTTGGATTTGCTTAGTTTGATTTTTGTTTTGTTTTGTTTTGTTTTTTGGTTTCTGAGACAAGGTCTTGCTGTATAATTCAGGCTGGCCTTGAACTCACTGTATCCAGGGTAGCCTTGACGTCTTGGTGATCTTCCTGCCTCAGTTTCCCAAATTCTGTGATTAAAATCCTGCACCATCACACCCAGTTCTTTATTTTTTAATTTTTGAAACATCTGTCATTGGGTAACTTTTATTTTTTATGATGTAGGTTTTCTCTTTCTTCTTTTACCAGTTTTACTTGTCTAGTTATCAAATTTGTATCTTTGTTGCTCTTAAAGTTTGATGTTTTTAGTTCACTAATTTCTACTTCCGTTTTACTATTTCTTTCTTTGAGAGTAATTTTCATCTTTTTTCCTACTTTCTGAATATCGATACTGATCTTACTCAAGTTCCTTCCCTTTTAACATGAATACTTGAGGCTGTACACTTCCTCTAAATAGTATTTTATCTATGGTTCTTCATTTTGAAATATGTGGGGATTTTTACATATTTTATTAAGATTTATCTTTGACTCTTAGTTTTTTTACTTATTTTATTAAGATTTATCTTTGGATTATAGTTGACTCATAATTAGAAGAGTCTTAAGTTTCAGTATATGGTGAAAAGTAAGTTTTAATTTCTACTTTTATTTTTGTTATCTTTATTTGTTTTAATTTCTACTTTTATTTATTTACAAAAGAGACATACTACATGTGATTTTAAGGCTTTGAAATATTTTAGGGTCTACATGGCCAGGTTTTAAATATTTCATATGTTCCTGTAAGCAATTTGTATTCTAAAATTATTTAGTACATAATTTCAGATCAGTCTACTTGGTTAAATAACTCCATGTTTTCAATATTCTGAATCCTTACTAATTTTAACTGTTTTAGTGACCTACAAGGAGTTTTGGAAATAAATCAATCATGGCTATAAGGAAATTAACTACTGAATCTGATTCATAGAATTGTTGTAAGGCTCAAATGAAAAATACTCGCACAAATTAATGTATAAAGTGTCTTAACACAGTGCCCAAGGCATAGTAAAAAATCAACTTTAATAATAGTCATTCTCAGTAATAAATAAGAGCAATTAATATTGTGAGGCTGGTTGGCAGCACTTGGAGTGCTGTATGTGCCCTCTTTCAGGTTGTTGAGATGAGGGACTGGGAAGAGCAAGAGTCTGGGAAGTGGAGGAGGAAGCCCTGCGTATTGGGCCTTTACTGCTGCAGGGCTGTGAAGCTCTAGACAAGTGTGGACTGGAAAGAAAAGCTCTGCGCGTGCAGAAAAGAGCTGCAGATGAGGGCCGACTTGAGACCGAGCGTGGGAAGGAAATCAGAGATGGCAGACCCAGTCAGTGCGCACAGCCGCGATGCGCCCGCGACGTGCCCGCAATGTGCCCACGATGTGCCCCGGGGCCCACGCTGCCTCGCCCACCTACTTGCTAACCTCTCCTCTTGGCAAGAAGCCCCAGATGTGAGGAACCCAGCCCTAGGGGCAGCGGGCCCTCTCCTGGACGTGTTTCTGGGTGCGAGCCTCGGAACACCGCGCCTCGTGTGTCGCCTTTTTCCCAGCACAGAGGAAATGCCCATCCAGGGGGCTTCGGTGAGAGCACACCACTGTGCAATGATCGCTCAGACTTGGGAAGAGCTGGATGTGGTGCTCCGCCTATCAAATAAAGCAGTTGGCCTTATTCCAAAATCTACCAGGAGTTCAAAATCCTCATTTTGCTGATTTCTGTTTAGAAAGACCAGAAATAAACACTACCTTGTGCTCAAAGAGAGAGTGCTGGTCAGGCCCTGTTGCTGAGAGTGGAGAGCAGAGGACAAGCACAGGCAGGGGGCAGGGAGTCCAAGACAGGTGTGATCCAAGGGCCAGCCCCAGGCAGGTGGTGGCGGGTCTAGTCATCATTTAGTTCTCAAAAACTGAGTCTGGGGACTTAGTTCAGTGGTGTAAGCAGCTACCAGCTACCACAAGGACCAGCCCCAGAACTGGGCATGGTGGCACACACCTGCAATCCCAGCACTAGGGAGGCTGAGGCAGAAGGATCACTATGAGTGTGAACTGTGTAGCAAGACCCTGGATATAATAATAGTAGTAGTAATAGTAATAAATGAAACCCTAGGGTCAGTATTTACAGTGGCGACGCCCCAGCTCCACCCTCAGATTCTGACGTGGCCTCCTTGGAGGCAGCACATAGATCGATATATTCAGCCAAATAGCAGGAGCCTCTGTACAGGTTGCAGCAGCCACCCTGGGATACAGTGCTCATCATCCAGGCTCAGGGGGCATGACAGAGGGCAGCACATCCGAGGCCATCTCACAGTTGATCTAATTAATGGGGACAACACAGCCAGTGAGTCAAGCCCTGAAGCACAAAGCTGACTTTTCCATTTATTTAATCAGCCCGTTGCCAAATCTGTACTATACCTTGGGAAACACGAATTGATGATTAATCGCAGACAGGGTTTAAACCATTCAGTTCGAACCTCTGGGTACACCATCTCCAGCTCTGAGACCAGGCTGGGCTGTGGCAACCAGGGTCCTTTCCAGGGTTGTCCTCTTCCATTAGTTAAATTTGTCAGAACCATTAGACTCACAAACAATATGAGAAATAGTGTTTTGCTGAGAGGAAAGGGCGATGCTTCTGTGAAAATTTTGGGCTCACTGAGGAATAGAAATAAATCAAATACAAAAACAAAAAAAGAAAAAAAAAACTAAATCAAATAGAAAATATTCAAATTAGAAGGCTGGGGAGATAACTCAGTGGCACAAGCACCTGCCTGGCAAGTGCAAGGTCCTGAGTTCTATCCCCAGTGCCACAAAAAAAAAAAAAAAAAAAAAAAAAAAAAGTCTTTGTTTGACTGGGGAGATAGCTCAGTAAAATAAACGCTTGCCTGGTAAGCACAAAGACCTGAGTTTTCCAGTTCCACCAAATAAATAAATAAATAAATAAATAAATAAATAAATAAATAAAACAAATTATACTGTGTCCTGGCATCAAAGGCATCACTGGCCAAAAGCACCCCCAAATTGGGAGCTCCTATCCACAGAAAATGTCCCCTCATCTACATGCTGAGGGTTCTTCTATGTCACGTCAAAAGCAAGTTGTCTTCAAATAATTGATTTGAGCACTTGATTCAAAATAACAGGAATGAAATAAATGGCCTCCAAGAAGAAAGGAAATTATGGGACACTCTTGCAAATCTTATGAAGCACTGATACACTAGCAGGTGAATCAATGTAGGACATTTGCAAATGATGAAAAAGAAATGCTGGCAGATAATGCGATCAGTATGTGTGTTCAGAAGGCTGAACAATGTGACTCAGTGTCTTTCAAATCCATCTGCTATGCTCATGTGAATCACATAGTGTACTAGGCAGTCTATTTTAAAAAACCTAATAGTACAACAATTATGCCTTTTTAGCCAAGTAGGGGTTAGGCATAATTCTATCAGACAAACAGAAAAGACTCAAATATATGTTATAGGCAGATATCGCACCTGTAACTGGGATATATTCTTAACCTTGTGCAGAAAATCTAGAGCAAGATGAACAAATATGGTGGAGGAAACAAACCCTATGTAGGGCTGGGGAGATCACTCAGTAGAATAAGTACTTGTCTGGGAAGTGCAAGATCCTGAGTTCAATCCCTGGTACTGCAAAAAGAAAGAAAGAAAGAAAGAAAGAAAGAAAGAAAGAAAGAAAGAAAGAAAGAAAGAAAGAAAGAAAGAAAGAAAGAAAGAAAGAAAGAAAGAAAGAAAGAAAGAAAGAAAGAAAGAAAGAAGAAAGAAAGGAAAAGAAAGAAATAGAAACAATCCTTATGTAAATGTAAGATATATATAGAAATGATTTGATGTAAAATCATGTCACCCCAAGGGACAGGTAAATTAATTCATAACAAGCTGATAAAGGATGAAAATATTCACTGCTGCCTATATTTATTATCTGATTATTTTGCCTTAACAGGCCAGAAAAAAATAAAGTAGGGAAGTGATTCATTTATTGTAATTTGAAGTTAACACAATTCAGAGCCACAATTGGGTGGCAGTAAATAACAATTTTGTACTTACTTTAAGAGTAGAATTTTTCTCTCCCTGAAAAAAGCTATTTCCAGAAAAGCAAGTTTAAAAAAAAAAAAAAGTGTCATTTAACTTCTACTTCATTATCTCTAACCCAGTTAGCTCAGCCGTTTTTATAGGACAAGGAAGGACAAGGTCACAACCTCATCAGAAACAGTGCGGTCCAGCCAGAAAATGAAGCCCTTTCCAGGAATGCGGACGACCCCTCTGCTGTCTTCAGGGGTCTGCTCTGCCGCGGGGGGGAGGACGGCCTAAAGGACTGGATTAGTGGAGTCCTAGCACTTGAGAATGCTGGTGACACCTGCCGTACGAGTAGCTTGCGTCATTCTCCACGTGAAGGGCCGCTCAGGCAGACAGCATGCACACAGCAGCATGAAAATAAAACCAGGACAGTCGATGCCTTCCGACGGGTGCTGGATTAGGGAGCTTGAATCACCTCCAGTCTGTCGGAGCCACTACTGGAACAAGCCATCCATTTTTATCTAATCATATCTAAACATAACCAAACATATAAGTAACATTATCGACTCTGATGTGAATTCTTTCTACATTTCTAGCTCATTGACTGGATAATTCCCCAAAATAATTTCATTTCCTGTTTTATGCAGCGAGCATTCTCCTTATGTATGCTTATGACAAGCTGCCCAATAGCCAACTAGTTATAGAGCATAAAAACTAACTGAAGAAATGAGGTTAACTAAGACTCAGGACATATGAGAACTTGTACTGTAATGTCATGTAACTCCGTAGTGTCCCAAATTTTCTGATCAAGGAGATTATGGGGCCAAAGAGGAAAGTGATCGATGATGTAGAGTGTGCCTAAGGAGAGTCACATGGGGTGAAGACACTCTCAGGCTTTCACAGAGTACACTGGCCAAGCAATGGCTGTGACTCATCCACATGGCTGACACTGACAAAGGTTCTACAATCTGAGGTACAGGGTTTCAGGCTAAATCCTGAGAGGATTTGACAGACCTTATCAGATACAAAAGTTACATTTCTTGTTATATAGGTCTTGCTCTTTCTTGGTCTTAACCATCCAGCAAAAAAGTATAGAAACAAAGTATAAGAAGTAAAGCCATGCTGTTATGTTGAGCTCTAGGGGACTCAGGTCAACAATTTCTGACACTGCCAGTCAAGCAGAAGACCCAATACTATTATGGACTACTGGACTCTTTTAGAATATTTTGCTGAGTTAACACACCTATAATATTCAAATGACGGAGCTAAACAAAAAAGGGATACAGATGAATGTCCATTTTATATCTGTGTATTCAAAATGGTTAAGATAGACATATAGTTACATTCTCTTAATGAATTGAGAGATTTGTTCTAATAGTGTTTGTAAATAAGATATCATGTTTGCATCTTGTACAGCAAATAACCACTAGGAAGAGAGTATGCAATGTGTTAATTATTGGAACTGTCCTACCAACTTGATTTGAAACTGTCTCATTGCTATTTCTCAATAAAATTATGGGAGGAAAAAAGGAAACATGGATCAGCACAGAGCTCACGGAAAGAGAAAGGTAAACCCAGAGAAGCCTTTGTGCTCTGCCACTGGGGGAGTGTCACCCAGCACTTCAGTCAGTCACCAGATGAACTGGTCCCCAGTGTCTGGGCCCTTCCTCCACTCCCCTGGCTCCCAGCCTGAGAATGAGGAGCAGGCTGGCAGGTGTCCATCCCAGCTCCAGGGGAGGCAAAGAATACTGAGCAAGGAAGAGCCAGAGCAGTTCTGGAACCTCGGCACTCCCAGGTACCACTTCCCTTCTATAATTATAATATGAACACAAGCCCCCCAAACCAGTGCAAAAGCAGTGGTGCTCTGCTGCCACTCCCGGAGTGTGGGTGAAGGTCACCGGTGAAGGTTTTCAAAGACAGGCTGCCAAGGACTGTTGTCATCCACGCTCTTACACTATCTTCCCTCTGGTCCTAAATTTGGGCAATGGGGAGCTTCACTCGCATATCCAGTGAGGCTTCACTGCAAGCCTCAGGAGGCAGGTGAAGGATGACTACACACTGGTGTTTCGAGATAAGGCATGCCGTGGGGATAGCAGACAGGCCTGGTGAGCCACTGCCCTTCCAAGGCAGGCACTGCCAACCAGATGCATAGCTCGATGAGAGAGGGAGCTGGCCTGGCTCCTTGGGACCCTTCTCCACGCCGTGCCCGCTGATCCCAGGGGAAAGCCTTCACTTCCTCCAATGTCAGAACCTCCACCAGGCTGAGAAGAAAGGTCTGAGCTTGCAACCAGCTGCCCCACGGCCCACAGAGTGCTTCAATCACCCCCTTCATGTGTTTGAGCCCAAATGTCCCTTCCTAGGAAGCAACATCCCTCTGATAATCAGCACTTGGAAATATACTACACAATTATTGGGAAAGGTTATATTATTTTCATGACTTTTAAACTGCCTGATTCTAGCAAATTAAAATATAGACAGAATCCAGAAAGACTGGAAGCGTATTATCAGTGAGGAAATTCCCTGAACTGAGCACCGTATTCCCTGAGACATGTACAGATAAGCTTCTGCCCAATCCATTTTCACACCACTGGTCACTGGGAGGAATCCAGATGCGGGGTCTCACAGTGAGGCATTCGGACTTCGCGTTACGACAGCAGTGTGCTAGGTGTGCCCCTCTGATTAGCTGCCTTGGCTCTTCAGGCACCGAACTGTCCCTCTCAGCCCTGGGAGCACAAGACCATCCTCGTGCGCTCTCCCTTCCCTTCCCTTCCTCTCCCTCATCCCATCCCAGTGCTGTTCCACAGAGCAAGGCACCACCTGGCACCAAAAGCAGAAAATTTGCCTCTCGGGTCCATGTGATGCGTCCACATGCTCCCTGGAACAGGAGCTGCTGTCCAGCCACAGCTCAGCACCACCCGGGCGGAATGATGAAATTGGTGGGCAAACATCACTTTCCGGCATGACGGTCTGTTTAATGTGGAGAGGGGAGAAGATCAGAACCTGACGGAGTTCTGAGTTTGCTGTTGCTCAAAATGACATCTGTTTGCAATTGTTTCCAGAGACACCCGCAGAGCACGATTTAAGGTCCCGAGAATGGTCATCACAGTAGCATCTTCCATAACCCAAACCAGAGTTCCCAAAATCCTGGGCATCTGCTTTTCTCTGAGTGAGCCATAAGCCCTTCTTTTAATCATTCTTCTACTCCTAAAGTCATGTCTTCCATAACCTCCATAACCTTGTCACCGTGTGCAAACTGCTGCGTGTGGTTGCCCCAGATGACAGTGACTATAATTTTTATGCTAACAGACAATAGATGTGCTAATTGTTAAAGAGTGATCTGCTTTCTCTACCATGTTAAAAAAGAGAAAAGAGATTAAATGACCCATAAAGGGCATTGCATGTGATAGCCCACTCCCTGTACTGAAATGATTTTTTATGTAACAACTCAAGCATAATCACGCGAAGGCCAAAACAGACAGATGGTTCAGTAGAACAGGTTTAGAAGTCGCTTTGAAAGTCATACGTAGTAAAGACAGCAGCTTGAGTGCGCAGGGAACAGAACTGAAACATCAAGTCTCTGTGTGTGTGTGTGTGTGTGTGTGTGTGTGTGCGTGTGTGTGTGTGTGTGTGTGTGTCTTTGAGTGCTGACTCTTTGACTCCAGGCGGGGGTGGGGAGTGAAAGGGGAAATGCCCCCACTACACAGGCATCCCGAC
>NW_004524651.1:8494016-8518741 GCF_000260255.1 Octodon degus
CAAGCGAGTGTCACCACACGTGGCTCAGTAGAGATTTATAACAAGCTGCAGCATAGTCACCCGTCTCTAGGGAAGAAACAAGCACCATTCGTGCCCACATTCACTGTCTGCCCGCACAGCCAGCGTCGCCCCTCACCTTTCCACCCTGTGCAGATTACCATTCTAGTAGCTACAAACACAGGGAATTGTGCACTGGGCACAGGTATGCCTGTCGTAAGACTCATATGTTGTCCATATTATTAATTCATACATTGGAGATACTCAAAAGTATTTTTATATCTGACAAGAATGCTAGCTGTTATTCATTACTTGTCAAAATACACAGCACTAGTGACTGGGAGGAAGTTACGTCACCTTCGTATTCACAAAGCAAAGACAAGCTATTGGCTTTGTAATTTAACCTGAATATAGTCCACATTAAAGGAAAGACCTAGTTTTAGACCTTGTTCTGTCTCAACTCACTTTCCAAGGATTCCTGAGGTAGAACGTCCACCCCTTGTTTTGTTGTTTTGTTTTGTTTTTGTAGTTAGTACATGGTCTATGAGGTCTCACTACAAAGATCAGACTCATAGTGATCTTCCTGTTTTCAGCCTCCCAGGCTCTGGGGTTTCAGGTGTGTGCCACCTCGTCCAGTCTCAGTCACCATCTCAGTGCACTCCAGGGGCTGGGCCGGCACAGCACACTGCGGATGCACCCCAGTCCCTGAGTCTGCCTACACAGGTGCTTCAATCTGCTGAGCTATCTAGCCAGCCCTACCCCTGGCTCTACATGTCTGCTTAGTGATAGCCAGCTTGGCCCAGCCCGGGCCTCCCAGCCTGACCTGTGCAGCACACACAGCTTTGGCGCCATGGCTCCAGCTCCTTCCCCAGTGGCAGAACAAGTTCAACTCAGGTCCTCAGTTTCCTTGTATTGAAATGGTGGGGTCTGAGACTGTGCAGTCCCTGGACCTAAACTGGTTAGGCCACGGACTCTGATCTGGTCCTTTTGAAAGATGACTAAGGGAACCATGCTGAATGTTTGAAAGCAAAACATTTCCAGCTGGGGGATACTCTGCCCTGAACACCCTCAGAATTTGCTCCCTTCCTTCCAAAGTACCCATCCTGTCCTCGTGGCCACCTTCTAAGCAGGGCTGGGTGCTCTTTTCCCAGGGCCTCCAGGGGTGGGATCAAGAGAGCCTTGAGTGCTGCTGCCCACGCTGCCAAGCAGAAAGGCAGGCTCAGAGAAACATGACGCCTGTCTTTGCCTGCCTTGATCACGGGATCCAGCTCCTCACTCCTCCCCAGTCACAGTGACCATGAAAAGGAAGTGTTGTGAATCCATTCAGGATATCGAGGTCAGGACAGCTCAGCTAAAGACACTCAGGAGGGCAAACTCTAGGGCTGCTTGAGAAGGTGGCAAAGACAATGGCACGAGTGGCCTTCTGCTGCTCTAAGTTGAAGGAAATGTAAACAGTCACCGTCTTCTCCTGTCACAGTGATCCTCCTGCCTCAGCCTCTCCAGTGCTGGGATTGTAAGTATGCACTGCTGCTGTGGCTTATGTCTAGATGCCTAACCCCAGCCTCATATAGGAGGGGGTTCTCAAGGATGGGTGGATAGGAGGGGCTTCATAGGAGGGGCTTCTCAAGGATGGGTGGATCTAGAGTGTGTGATGCTGGGATTATGGGTGTGATGCTGTGATTAAGGTTGTAAGGCTGGGATTAAGGGTGTGAGGCTGAGAATAAGAGTGTGAGGAAGGGATTAAGGGTGTGAAGCTGGGATTTAACTCCAATAATAAAAGAAAAAGGGGGAGAGAGAAAGGATGGGATCAGAACTAGCCAGTCTATATTCTGAGTCTCTGTCAATGATTTTGTATAGTTTTTGGTTTTGTTTACTAATAATAGCATGTTCATAAACTGCCTACATTGTGTTAACATAGATATAGAAATAGATGTAGATATAGACATAGAGATAGAGATAGAGACAGAGACAGAGACAGAGACAGAGACAGAGATCGAGATAGAGATAGAGTTAGAGATAGAGATATACTCATTTAATTCTCAGGAAAACTCTATGAAGCAGAAAAAAATATATTTTCTAAAAATGACTACAGCACTCCTCCTGCCCCCTTCCATATTCTTCAGAACCTGCATGACAGAGCCCGCTATGAAGCAGCCCTGAGCAGGACTTACACTAAGCAACTGGCATTCCATGTTTGCTATGAGTCTGCCCAAGGCCTACGCCCTTGCCTGGAGATGGCTGGTGGACTCATAGAAAGTGAACCTCTGGGAGTCACTGGTCCCTACTGGGGCCTGGCATGGTGGTTGAAGCTGTGAGGCTCAAAGGATAAGACAGGATCCCAGCCAAGGACACCTGGCTCCAACTGCAGTTAGCTAGATAAAGACAGTAGCTGCACGCCTCTCACACCTGAGTGGAGGCCTTCCTGGAGATAGCCTGGTTCTCCTCAATTAACTGTACATCTTACTTGGAGAAATCCTTGAGCAGATTTCCAGGGTCCTTGAAAGGCCTTGTCATTCAAGGCAGAGTCCCACCTTTTCAGTATCTCCTGCCTTGGTTATGTAAATAAATAAATACGGGCCACTTAGAGAAGTTCTTTATCTGACACCCCATAAAATCTCTGTGAGGGGGTTAGAATCCTCCTGGAGCCCTGAAATCATTGTATTTGTCTCATTTAAGCCTTTGCCATCCACTTGTTTGGGAGATCGCAGGCCTAATCAGTTTGCCTCGACTCAGGGATGATAGTAGCGTAAAATCTGGCCACCTCTCGGCAGTGCAAGCCTCCTGTCCTTCTCTGTGAACTCGCCTTGAAAAGCATACAGTGGGAGGGCCTGGCAGGCCTTGGAAGGACAGCACACGAAGCAGGAAGATCAGCCTTTTCCCCTCAGGACCCTCACCTTGCCACCCTGCTGTGCTGGAAGGACATCCAGGCCATGTGGGGAGGCCACACAGAACCGTCCTGACCAACGGCACCCTGCTAAGATTTCAGCTGACAGGCAGCACCTGCCATCTGTCACAGGGGTGAAAGAGCTGTCATGTGATGTGGCTGTCACATGACTTTCAGAATTGAAGTCACTCCAGCTCCTGCCAAATGGAGCAGAGTCAAACTCCCCTGAAATCTCACCTCCAAATCCAAGGCTTGTGATGAAGACAAATGGCTTTGGGTTGGGAAGCCACTTGTGGAGGCTTGCTACACAGTAATGATGACTAGAACAAACCTTTGGGTATTTTAGCCTCTTATACCCTGGACTCTAAACACTATGTTGTACTTTCAGTTAAAGGGTAATTGTTGAGAGAATGATTAGTTCTTCAATGCATAACTATGCTTATATCACAAGGCATCTTTCTAACCAAGTTATTTACTATCTTACACTACAATTGAAATAATTTTTATATAAGCACATGTAGTTTGATTTCTTGTCCCAAAGCAACCAGATAAGATAAGATAATTGATAACATGCTGAGAAAAGGAGAAAAAGAAGCCCCATACCAGAAAAAAAAGAGTGCTTCTTGTTCTTGCTTTTTTCTACGTATGCTTATCAAGAATATAAGAAAATAAAGGCTGGGAAAATAGCTCAATAGAATAAGAGCCTGTCTGGCAAGCACAAGGTCCTGAGTTCAATTCCCAGTACCCAAAAAAAGAATACAAGAAAGTAAAATTCTGCCACCGGGAGTAGCAGTTTCTAAGACACCCACCTCAACTCAAGTACAGAGTCTTTCAGGATCATACCAAGACTATGGGCAGGATCTTGCTGATAGAGGAGTAGTAATGGAAGAAAACAGAGAGGTATTGAAGCTGCGTGTGTTTGTTTTAAAGTTCACAATACAATTAGGTGCAGGATAAGTCAATGATGTGGTGGCAAAGTCTCCCTTAAAGAGTCTCCCTTCAGCGTCCATTTGTATCACTCCATAGCTAACCAAAAGTTATTTAATCATTAAAATCTCCCCAGTTGATATTATAGTGAGCAAAACAAAGACCTCAATGAGAGGCTAATTATTCATGACCATGAAACTCTCAGAGCCTTTATCAAGAAAGAGGGTGCTTTTGGGACCCCAACAAGGCCCCATAATGTATACAGATTTCCTTGACACTAAATGAGCATAATTGCTGAAGCAGCTTTTGTAGCACTAAGCAAAACATATAAAATACCAACTCACAAGCCACTGCTGACATTTCTTTGTACACGTTGGGTTGTGTTTCTTACTGTTACAAATTTCTGTGCCTATTTTCCCCCAAAATCACTGATTGAAGAAGCTGACATTTCCCCCCACATCCCAAGAATCCCGAACTTGCAAACCCAACACCAGCAGCTGGTGCTCTATCGAGAGCCAGTGCAGAAAGCAGGGCTTGAGTCTGTGACATTCACGTTGGAGTGAAGCAGAGACCTACCCTGGATACGAAGCCATGGTCATGACAACTGGCCAGTGCTGCTTGCCTTGGCTCTGTGCCTAAGTACACACAAAGCCCCGGTCTGCTGAGCCCAGTCCAGGTCTGGTGCTAAATGTTTTCAGAGTAAATAATGAGTTAATATGAGCTGAGATCTCTGTCAGATGCTTGGAACACAGCCATAAAGGTCAAAGGGTAATTCTCACCTCCAAGAGTGCAGAAGTGTCATGGGGTCACCATGTGCTTTGTGACACTAACCAATGGCGCTCTGCACTTGTCCCCCTGGAATCTTTTTCAGCCTGATCTTTCCCTTGGCCAGCTGTGACCTAGAAACAGAACTGTAGCCCAAGATATGGGCTGGGAACTCATCTTGAGAGAAGGTGAGGCACTAAACCGTCCAAGCTGGGTTTGAGCTTGTGGTCCTCGTGCCTCAGCTTCCCCAAGCCTATGCAGGCCTGGGCCACATGCCCGGAGTGCATCTGTGCTCTCTGCTTACTCACCTGCAGCATACCCTCTGGCACTTGAAAACAGAAGTGCCAGGAAGAGCCCCAAGCACTTGTCCCAGGCCCGCTTCCACACCCAGCCCCCTTCTAGGTTTCCCAACAGTGTCCAGCTTTTGTCCTGAGAATCTGTGGGATTCCATGGCATGGGCATGCAGGCCCATTGCAGAAGTATTGGGGACTCTACTGGGGGACATGATCTGGCCTTGAGTGAACAGCCACACAGAGGTTAGAGCTCTTGAGAACCTTCTCTCCATGTCCTGCTGTGCTGGAGAAGTGGTGCTTATGAGGAGTTTAAGGGGCAGGCCCAAAAGGAACTCGGGTCCACTTGCCACAGCCAGGAGCTGTCAGGATCCATACTGGGGAGCTGGGCCTCCTGAATGTCCTTATCCGCAAACAGAGAGAGATGAGCAGTGGGCACAGGACCAGCTCAGGTGAAGCACTGGCCGCCCAGCCTTCCAGAGCAGACAGCAGCGCTGGTCAGGTCTGGTGGAGGAGCAACGGCTTCGTGAACACAGAGCAGACCCCGCAAGAGAGCAGCTCTGCCAGGGAGGGATGCTGTCAGACGCCCTCAGGGACAGACCGCAGACCTAGATGTGTCGCTGTCCTGAGTGCTGCAGGAAGCATGCCCTCCTGCCTTGCCTCTCCGCCAGATGCCAGGAGCCAAGGCCCATTTTTAAAGCAGATGACCAGTATAGTCACCCTGGACCCTATACTCAGAAGTCCTCTGTTAGTATAGGGGACTTGGGTTGAACATTGTCCTGTTGCCATCTTAAAATTCTTCCTTCTCTCATCTTGAACTTGTGCCTTGGAAGTGAAATGTGAGTGGGCAGCACACGTGGCCTTAGGAGCGCAGCATGAGCACAGGATTCCGACGGCCTGGAGAGAGCCGCACGTGAGTCCACCAGCTGTGGCGAGAAGAACGTACGTGAAAAATCTGTGTGAACCAGCCACACATAGCCTTCTATTCTTGGCATTATTCTCCAAGTAGTATGGCCTCGCTATTCACGTAGCAGTTACAGTGCGTCAGGTATTGAATAATCGGGTGATGACTTATACAGCAGGATGTGTGTAGATTATACGCAAATGTCACACTGTTCTATGCAGAGACTGGGTGTCTGCAGATTGGAGCTCATGCGGGGGCGCTGGGGCGAATCCCCATGGAAAAGTGAGGGAACGGGGCGAGGGGAGGCTGGACATTCTGTTAGAGCCGCAGCTTGTTAGAACATAGGAAACGGGCGATGGCGGCTGTAGAAACACAAGAGACCAGCAGCGCGGCCCTGGTCCTTCTTGCTCACGTTGCTTTTGCTGAGAACTGGCACAGGAGGAATGGAAAGGAAAGGCCTCCCACGGCTCCTTTTCCTTCCATCTTTCCTGACTCATCTGCATGCAGCAGGCAGTGTCCTGGCAGAATGTGTGCACGCCCAGAACAGAAATGTACAGCCTCTCCAGAGGCTGAGGCAGGAAAATTCCAAGCTTGAGTCCCAGCTGCCAATTTATCAGGATGTGTTTCAAAATAAAATTAAATGGGTGCAAAGGAGGACTGCAGCTCAGTGGTGGAGTGCTGGGATTCAATCCCTAGTATGGAAGGAGTGGGGAGGGCAGAGGATGAAGGGGAGCGGGTGAGGGAGGCGGAAGAAGATGAGGAAGAAGAAGAGAAGCAAAATAACATTGGTAAGTGTGCACAGCATTCCTCCTCCCCTGGTACAATTATGCAGTGTGCACAAGCAATGAAACTCATACTCCACAATGGTTTGATCCAGCACAGCTTATGTTTGCATTCATACCTGGTCTTATTGAGTATAAAGATGAATGATAAAGTTCATACTATTAATTGGAAATTGTAATTCTCCTTTACTTAGAAAAATACTTTTTTTAAAAAAAAAAAAAAAGGTGGGGGGAGGCTAGGGGAGATAGCTCAGTAGAATTAGTGTTTGCCTGGCAAGTGCAAGGGCTGAGTTCAATCCCTGATTCCACAAAAAAAAAAAAAAAAAAAAAAAAAAAAATTCAGCAGCAATTTCTGTGTTTCATTTTGTGTTTTGAGCCAGGCCTCACTCAGCATGTTCTTCAGGCTGCCCTGCAGTTCACACATGGGCCACTCACTGTACTTGGCTTTTTAATAGCATATTTAAAACACCATAGTAGGGGCCAGCAAGATAGCTCAGTGGCATGAGCACATGACTGGCAAGTCCAAGGTCCCAAGTTTGATCTCTGGTACCCCCTAAAAAAGTTAACCTGTAGAAAAATGATTCATATTTAAGTCCACTTATTCTTCTGGACAAAATAATAAAAGTTAACACCATAGTAAGTAAAAAAAGAGAGACCAACAAGAGAAAGAAAAAAAGTCTGATAATTCAGAACCCTAATGACGTTTTTTGGGGGGCCTGCCCCTTAGCTCAGTTGGCTGCTTCAACAAAGCAGTCAGGCTCAGGTTGCTGTGGTTGGATCCCCACAACTCAAGCCAGCCAAACCTTCCCTGAAGGCATTTGGAGCAAAAAAAGAAAAAAAAAATCCTCCTAATGACGTTTTGCCTTTCTTTCTGAACTAGGGTTTCCTATTTCCTGTTCTGTGCAATGTGTGGCTGTCTAAGGGCCCCAGTCTCTGCCAGATGTCTCTGGGGGAAGAGAAGGATACAAGAGAGTGGCTGGGGGCCACTCCCTATATTTTGCATGTGACCCCAACCTCAGAAGACCACCCACCCAGGGAGCCAGGGGCTGAAACCCTGTGGCTGTCAGGTCCAATGCTTATGAGACTGAAGATCTAGTCCTGAGAGGATGGCGTCCAATCAGGGAAAGGTGAGGTGAATCTCTTCCTTTTATAACAAGAGAAAAAAGAATTCTAAAGCATGTCTAGCTAGAGAAGCCACAGTGCTTTCTCAAGCAGATTGACTTTTAAAATACATACATTTAGGGCCGGGGAGATGGCTCAGTGGAATAAGCTCTTGCCTGGCAAGCACAAGGGCCTGAGTTCAATCTCCAGTTCTGCCAAAAATAATAATAATAATAATAATAATAATAATAATAATAATAATAATAAAACACATATATTTAAAATAACAGGGGCCAGGGAGACAGTTCAGTAGAATAAGCACTTCCCTGGCAAGTACAAGGGCCTGAGTCCAATCCCAGGTTCCGCAAAAAAAATAAATAAATAAATAAATAAATAAAATAAATAAATAAATAATAAAATAACAGTGGGGAAACTAAGTTCCCTGAAACTCTCACCCACATGCCCCTGGCAAAGTCTCCCTGGGGTACAGAGAGCCAGGTTCACACAACCTGCAGCTTCGGTGCATGGTCTCAGGCACCTGTCAGGCAGAAAATCCAAAGGCAAATGGTAAAATTCACACTACTATTTTAAAATTATAGTTATCTGCATGGAGCTCCAGCCACAGCCACCTGGGGCCGATCTGGACACTAAGCAGGGCTGAAAATATGCCTAAGCCTATCATGGGATGTGCTGATGAGTGCTTCTCAGCCCAGCCTCGCACTCACCCTCCTGGAGAACTTTGAAAGGTACTTCTACCTAGGCTATACCACAGAGGTTTGCATTTTATCAGCCTGCACTGGACACAGAGATGCTGGGTGGTTTCATGAGTGGCCTGCCCTAAAATTCCTTCAGCCACAGCCCAGGCAATAATAGGTGATCCAGAGCAGGGACTGAGAACTGAAACATCTATGATCAGGTCAAAATCTTGAGCCGTTTAAAATATTTGTAGACTATTTTCTTTGGTCATATCTATGCCAGGCTTGAGGCAATTCTTAAGGGAGTCTTGCACGCCCTGTGCTGTCCCAGTGGTGGCAGTGGTCGCTGCTGGGAGAAGACCTCAGGAGTCAGGGCTCAGATCAGATGCACCTGACCCCACCAGACAGCCTCTTCTTGGGTCTTCATGCTCCAGTGGTCTTCGAGGACATAATTAGGGCCTAAAGTATTAGCGGTCATTTTGTCCAGGTATGTTTGTATACTTAAAAGGACATGCCCAACAGTCTCCTTTTCCTCTCCCTCAGCAGTTCCTTTGTGCCCATCCCAACTCCAGCCCTGACTAGTGGAGAAATTTGATCTAGCCCCTGATGCTCAGGCACTGGCTGGGTGAGGATTTGTCTGGAGAAGTGTGGCATATCCATTCCCTGGCACCAGCTCCCCCAAAGGACCAGGCCCAGGCCCAGGGCATTCCCACCCTAACAGAAGTGACCTAGGCCTCCTCTGTATTGCCTTTCAATCACAGAGCTCTATTATTTAATTTTGCATGTTAAAATCATAGTACTCCATACTTGGCAGAATGCAGCATTCACAGAACATAGACAGTGAAGGTTTGCTAAATGAGTGACACTATCCAAGGCATCCTCCTTGTACCTCTTCTTGATGGCTTTGCCAGAAATCCCCAGCTTCACTGTTCCCCAGGCAGTTATTCCCTTTCCCCAGGCCAGGTGTGTTGTCTTAGTCACTTTCTTCATTACTGGGATACAATATCTGATACCAGAAATATAAAGGAGGAGACATTTGTTTTGGCTCACAGTTTGTAGTGGTTTCAGTCCACAATCAGCTGGCTCCAAGGCATGGTGGCATGGCAGAGGGGCCTGGCGGAGGACAGCTGCTCACAGCATGGGGGACGGGAAGCAGACAGAGTACAATGGATGAGCAGCAAGCTAAGCCTTTCCCGACAACAACCCCTGTGACCTCCCTTTATCCAAAACCACCTTCTAATAGTAAGTTGGCTATAACACCCCATAATTAAATCAACACTCGAAGGTCTTGCCTAGGATTGCATGAGGCTCTTGGAGGACATCTAGATACAAACCAAAATATTTCACCCTTGATCCCCAAAAGCATTTCTGAAAAATCCAAGTCCAAATTCTTCTCTGACACAAGGCAAACTCTTAGGCATGAGTCACTGTTAAAATCAAAAAGAAAATTTAAACAAGGCTGAGATACAATGGCACAGAGTAAATATTTCCATTTCAAAAGGGATAAATATGGGAATGAAAACAAATGAGACCAAAGCAAGACTGAAATCCACAGGACAAACATCAAATCCTGCAGTTCCATGTCCAGCACTCACAGCAAGATGTGGTGAACTCTGAATTCCAAGTGGCCCCATCCCTACAGCACTGCTGGTAGCCACAGCGCACGTGGCTTCTCCTGGGCCTGCTGGGCTCCCACCTCGTTGCTCTCCTCGGATCGTCCACATTCGTGGTTTTCCAACATCCTGGGTTTCCCACCGCATTTTCAGCTTTACTCTCACAGCTTCCCTTTCAGGCATACTCTGTCTGACCTCCAAGACCTTTGTCTGAAATGTTGGTGGAAGCTTCCATGAGCACATAAGTCATGAATTCTGTATGCTCATAAAACCAGAACCAGGAAAATGACCCCTTTCCACTCAGGCAGTAGCCAGGTCCTTCCATACTGTGGCTGCGGTGGCCTCTGAGTGCCTGGATGACAAAACACTGAACCAAACCCCAGGAAGCCAGTTTCCTAGATGGTCCTTGCCAGTCAGGGTGCCTGGGCTCTCTTCTCAAAGCAAAATCGATCATGTTTGTGGTTTTGAGCCTGTGAAGGATGGGTTGGTTCTTGCAGATTCTTGACATGCCTGTAAACCATTTTTCTTACTGTCCTGACCCAAAGTACTCTCCTTATCTTCTTTTTAATGTTAGTTCTTTCAGCAGCCAGGTTCTCCTCTGCTGCATCTGGTCAGGGCCCAACATTACAGGAGCTTCCTGTCCAGAGAAACTCAAAATTTTAAAATCACTCAGCTATGATATTTGTTCTCAATTCTCCATGTGCAGCTGACTAAAAGCCCCTAACAGTACCCATAATACAGCCTCAATTTTAGGCTACTTTGAAAATTCCTGTCAGATTAGTCAGCCACCCTTAATTTCAGTCTTCCACAAAGTCAGGACATGAGAAAAATGTAGAGAAATTTTCCACTACAGAATAATACACATGGCTTGGAGTCCAGCTGCGAGTGGAGTCTTTTCCAACTCAGAACAAGGACTGACTGGCCACGCTACTGTCACAATCTGATCTTCTGTGCCCTGGCCAAAACCTCCTAGAAAGCTTGAGCAACAGCAGTATAGGGATGCTTCTCCAACTGGCTTTGCGAAACCTTTGCAAGCTTCTCCCTCAGCTCTGCTTCAAAGGCTTCTGCACGCAAGGTCAGGGCAGTGTCACAGCGGCACCTCCCTCCTGGTACCCAAACCCATCTTTCCAGGTCACTTTCCCATCACTGAGATGGCATATCTGAAACCCACAACTTGAAGCAAAAAGGAAGTTTATTTTGTCTCACAGCTTATGAGGGTTTCAGTCCAGTCTGTGGTGGTTCTGAGGCAGGACAGCAGGACACAGGGACAGGGCAGAGGAGACTTGCTCACAGCAAGGTGGACAGAGCTCAGTGGAGGAGCTAGAGAGGCAGATATGCCCAGGCCACTTCCAAGCAACTCCTCTCTTCTCCTCAAATCCTACCTCCTCATAGCAAGTGAGCAATCAGCCCCACAATCCAATCACATTCCAAAGGTCTTGCCTATGATTGTATGAGGCTTTAAAGGGACGTGTAGATATAGGCCAAAATACGCATGTGATCTTCACTGAGAGGGCTGTCCTAGGCTGAGTGGGAAAGTGGTCGTGTTTGTCACCTTTGCTGAGTTCCATCCTACTCACCAACAGCTCCACACAACTAGCACTGGGCTGTAAGTACAAGAATGGCAAGACAATGGAAGCTTGAGATTGCTCTGGGCATAAATTATTTTGCAGTTAAATAACTATTATTTATTGACTTGTATAGCACTGCCTGATCATGTGGTGAAATTATAAACTCTCACGTATGAGACAGATTGCAATTAGGGCTACAGGGAATTTCAGTTTATACTCCCCAGTTGGGGGTGATTAAAATCTCATCTACAGCACTGTAATAAAAATGTAATTTCCTTTTTATTTCCTCAAAAATGTAAAAATAAAACAGAAAGGCAAAAATAAGTGCACGAAAATGTTAGAAATGAATTCCATGAAGGTAAAAATTAACAATTTATTCTAGCAAAATAAGAAGTGGATTCCATAGAGGCCATCAATCTAAAATCCAAACCAACCCATCTGCTTTGACTAGAACAGAGCTTCATAATTTGAGTGCATTTCTTGAATACCATAAGGACTACTTCCCTAAGTTTGAAAAAATATATATTTTAAAAGAATAACCAGAGACTTTTATTTTTATAATCTTGTTTCACCAAATAGATCAGCTGTGACTTATTAAGAATACGGAGCTATGTTTTGGTCACAAACTAAGGAGAGAGCTTTAGTTTGGTATTTATTTTGGTCAAGCTGCCCATTGCTGGGGAAAAAAAAATACGTGTGACCCTTCCAGAGTAGAGCAGGTCTTGTGTAAATTGAAGCTCGTTGACCTATCATGTGTCTCCTCTTCTGTGTACCCCAGGATAGAGGTCTTTACTGAGGACTGGGTTCTAAGCATCTGGGGCTGCTGTGCCTGCTTGTTTAGAGACTGGGAAGGTGCTGTGGAGTCACTTTAGCCTATTCACAGTCGCACAGCAAGACCATGTTCTTGAAAGCGAGTTCCAGCTCCTCTCCTAACCCTGGCTGGTGAGACTGTGGTGGTTTTACCAACAAACTTCATGCTGCCTGCTAAAGCCATTCACACTGGACTGAAGAAAACATATGTGACTGTGGCAGAAGGCCCCCGAAACGTGAGTGTGACACAACATCTAAAGTAAAACTGTGTCCTGACAAAACATTTCCATATTGAAAACATAATGTTCTGACAATGAAAGCACCAGTCAGGGGAGCGCTGGGAGTCGGATGTTCCTGTACTTTCTGTCTCATACCTAAATGCATGCGGTTTTTAAATTTAGACAAGATCAGAATTATTCAGATCAGCAAGATAGCCATCTGCTTTCCAGCATGCAGCTGCGAGCCTTTAAACAGCAACTTTCCGTGATTCACAACTTATTCATCCCAGGCTCCGTGCAGACATCTGCTTGGTCATCAGCCCAGTGCATCACCACATTTTGCTTTACCGCATCATGACCTCTACCTAGAAAACACAGGGAGCCCAGCAGCCAGTGCCCTTCACGCACAGTCCCCCGTGCACCGCAACACTGGCAGGCTCTGGGAGCACACAGGTGCGAATGCGGGCACGGCACACATCGTTAGACACCCACCTCAAACAGCAGGAGCAACGCAGCAGCCCCTGGGCTCACGCGGGGCCGGGTACTGTCTTTCCCCTTCAACTTTACTTGTTTAATTTCTTTATTTATCTGTATCATTGTGCATAGTGTTTGGGATCAACATGATATTTCAGTGTATGTACACAGAATAGACTGATCAAATAGCATTTCCCTGTCCTTATCGCTTTTATGTTTTATGTTTGGAAGCTAAGGGATATTATATATTTGTATATAATAAATAGTATTATAATATAATTACATATATTATTATACTATTGGTTTAATTTTTGTTGGCTTATTGAAAGGAACAATGTTTAATTGTTTGAGCAATCTCGCGTTCTTTTATCTGGTAATCTGAGCAATTATGCTGAAGATAGCAGCATATAACATAACAACTATGGTCAATTCCACACCATCTTGTTTTTAAATTTTGTATAGTTTTTATTGCTTGTGTATTTTTTTGTTTTTGTCTTTGTTGTTGCGATTTTGGTTTTGTTTTCATTTCTTTTTCTTTAAAATAAAAACATCCATCATAGGCTATTGTACAGTCCTCACACTGTGCAGCTGAGCATCCCTCCTCTAAAACTGTGTTTTAACTCCTCTATAACTGTGTTCTCCAACCTCCCCTTCACCATTGTGATCACCACTCCCTGTACACACACACACACACACACTCACACACACACACACACACACACACACACACACACACACCCATGCTTCCCAGCCTCTGCTCAGCACTAGTTATAATCACATCAGCCTATAATAGCTTCCACACGTGACGGACAACATGTGACACTCATCTTCCTGTGCCTGGCTTGCTTCGCTTCACACAGCACCCTGCAGTACCACCCACTCAGCAGCAGACGACCACATCTCAGCCCGTCTTATGCCTGGATGACGTCCTACTGTGCGTCGTACTCTGCTGGTTCTGTTGTGCATCCGCTCAACCTTAGGGAACCAAGGGTGGACTTCACATCTTTGCTTAGCCAATAGTAGTCAATTTCATCTTTATTTTCATCACAACTCTGGAAAATACCTATTATGATCTGTACTTTGAAAATTTTATTTTGCAGGTGAGCAGATCAGCCAGCTTGGGTCACTTACTCAGTGCCTACATACGGAGACAGTAGAAGATATCTGAGGAGACTGAGGCGTTCCGAGACTCAAGCTTTTTCCACTGTTAATGAAGCTCCATATTTGAACTGGCATCATGTAAGTAGAACACTCTCATCACACCTCTAGGGCACGAGAGGCAACACGTGGACTGCCGTTCCTCCTCAGTCTAGATGACGTGCAGATTATAACGCACTGCAGGCACTGACTGACTCTTCCTGCTCAGGGACAGCTTTCAGGACCGTGGGCTTTTGCTTTCTGCCCCTGATAGTAACAGCCTGGGGTGGATGAGGAATTCAGAAGAAAAGAACAGAGGCCACTTTTCAGGGGTCTGTGTGCAAAGCTGCACTAACTTGGAAGAAGTGCTTACAAAAGATACAGAAGATTCCTTCTAAAGGAGACCAACTTTACCCAGTGCATGCCCATGTCCAGACGCACAGAGAATAGATAGACAGACAGATAGATAGATAGATAGATAGATAGATAGATAGATAAAAAATAGTGATGCAGGGCTGGGGAAATGGCTCAGTGGAATAAGTGCTTCCCTGGCAAGTCCAAGGGCCTGAGTTCAATCCCCGGTTCCGGAAAAAAGAAAAAAAAATAGTGATGCAGACATAGATGGGGATGGGACCCAACACTTCACACATGTAGCAAGCACTGTGCTACTAAGCCACACCCCCAGCCCCAGTTTTTGGAGGCCTGCGTCACAACTGTTTTGTGCAGCTTGTTTGTTCCTCCCTATTTAATAACGAGGTTGTGTACATGAAATAAGGGAATCAATTTTAAGTATTGGTTCTGTGACTTAAACTTAGTTAAGATTCTGAACCTCATGTTTGTCATCTGGAGGGAAAAAAAGGAAAGAATGACACCATTGTTCCGTCTTTTCAAAACAGTAATACTAGCAGACAACTTGAGTGGCATAGAAAGGATTACACTACGCATGCATAAACAACTGTCAATACTCATATTCAGTAGATGTGCCAGGATTTCTTCAGATATTACTGCTGAATGATAGAGTGAGTTATTTTTATTTTCTTCTTTCTGATTAGTAATGCTGTCTAAAATTAAAAAAATTATAATAACCCAAATTTTCCTGTGATGAAGTGTAATTATGTAAAACTATAAAACACAATAATTTTAGAAGGTAGACATCTAGACACTCGGTAACCAGTTTAAACCACATTTATAATTCTATTTGTCATTAAAAAGCAGGACTCCAGTCTACTGTCTATAAGAAACCTACATTGAATGCAACGGTAAAGGGAATTTAAAGCAAGGGAATGGAAAATGGTACCTAGTGAAATCTCATTATCCAAAGTAGTCAGGCTTGGGGGCCTGCCCACTGGCTCAGTTGTTTAAGCGCCTGCTTAAGTGAAGGCAGTCAGCCTCAGGATGCTGTGGTTCAATCCCTAGATCCTTATGCCTTACCAGACCTGCCCTTAAGGCATCCTGAGCCAGCCAAAAAAAAAAAAATTCCTTCAGAGTATCAGGCTTGAACAGTTGTACAAACAATGAGAAGTCCCAGCTTGGGGGAAGTAAAGTTGGGTTGTGTGAGCCTCTGTCAACCTCTAACACACGACCTTATCTTACGTGTGTTTTTGTTCAAAGCTAACTCATGTAAGATGTCATTTCCTACTTCACATCAAGCTCCCAGCCAACAACATGGAATCAGACCTCAGCTGCTAGCACATGCGCTGCGCCCTCCTTGAGGCATGCCATGGCCCCACTGCACCTGGGGGCAAGAGGCGGCATGCGAGCACAATGTTCCAAGCATGGTGAACTGCCTGATCACCACAGAAAGCACAAAAGCAGTGTGGGGAGAGGCCAGAAACACCCCGGTGTGAAGTATAAGGGCAGAAGCAGGACAGGGAAGCCTTCAGCCCTTCGAATCTGTTGCCACCCTACCTCTGCACAAGAGTGACAGTGAAAGTGCTGCATTAGTTTGGGATTATGGGTACATTTTGGTGAGTAGAAAAATTCATAAATATTTAATCCATTAATACAGAAAATCTACTGTATTACAGAAACATTAATCAAAAGGAATCTGGAATTACTGTCAGTTGGAATAAATTGCAGAAGCAGGTTTCAGGAATGAAGAGGGACCCTGCCCAAGAAGAAAGGGTCACCTCGCCAGGAAGAAGCAGTAAACTAGAAGGGCTTAAACACATGACCAAATAGTGACAAAAGAAAAGCAAAGTGGGAAAAGCCACAATTTTAGTGAAAGGCTGTGACATTCCTCTCTCAGTAATTAATAGAACAAGTGGAATGAATACTAGCTAGGCTGCAGAGAAGATGGGCTATTTCAACGACAGCAAAATGCTATTTGGACAGCAAGTCCATTCCTGCCATGAGAACAAAACACACATTCTTTTCAAGAACACATGAAACATTCACCAACATAGACCATGAAGTAGCTCACACACACAACTCGATTTGTAACAATGGAAGTCATAGAAGGTTTACTCACTTCAATTCTATGATGAAAATGTCATTGGCATTCTTTATGGAGCTATAAAAATCACTTCTGAAACTATGTAAAACCACAAAGGACAAACCCAAAGCCGTTATTAGCAAACACAAGAACCACGTCAATGCTTGATGCCAAAGCATACTACAAAGGTCTTGTAATTGAAACAACAAGGCTTCAGCATAAAAACCAACATATAGACCAATGAAGCATAGCAGATATCTCAGAAATAAATACATATATTTTTAGGTAACTAATTTTTGGCAAAGACATTAAAAGCATACCTTGGTGAAAGGGCTACATTTTTAATAAATGGTGCTGGGAAAACTGGATTCCATATGCCTTCTCCCCTAAAAGAAAGAAAAGAAAAAGAAAGATCCTAAGCTCCTATCTCCCACCCAGATAAAAATAAACTGAACATGGATCAAAGGTTTGCATATAAGACTCAGAACTATGAAACCTCTGGAACATACAGCAACGATGCTTTAGCGCATCGGTCCGGGTAAGGAATTTCTGGATGTAACCCTGAAAGTACAAGTATGAAAAACAGGACTCAACTGGTGAGATTCTGCATAGCATAGAAAAGGCTCAATGAATGAAAAGTCTGCTTACAGAGTGAGGGGAAATATTTGCAAAGTACTCATCCAGCAAAGAATAAATGATGAGACTCTACAAGGAGCTCGAGAAACTCAGCAACAAGGGCTTGCCATTAGCTCAGTTATTTAAAGCACCTGCTTGGGCCAACTCACTCAGGCACAGGGACCACAGTTGGATCCCCAGGTCCACAAGCCACACCAGACACACTCTTGAGACAGCCTGAGCTAGCCAAAAAACAAAAATAGAAGTAAAAAACCTCGGCAACAAACTAAATGATGCAATTTTTTAAATGAGCTGAATAAACACTTCTCAAAAGAAGAAACACAAATGCTAAACAAATATGTGGAAAAAAATTGCTCAATATCCTTACCCACCAGGGACACATAAACCAAAAGCACAATGAGATAATATCTCACCCTAGTTAAAATCACTATTACAACAAAAAGACAAAACTAACCAATGCTGTCCAGCATGGCAGAGAAAGGGAAATTTTCTATACTGTTGATGAGAATGGAAATTAGCACAGCCACCAAAGAGGAGCATGGAGGTCCGGCAAAACACTGAAACTAGATCTACCGCGACCCAGCTCACCCAGTTCTAGCTGTGTAGTCAACGAAAATGAAATCCACACATCACAGAGACACCTGCACTCACCTGTTCACAGTGGAGCTGTTCCCCTTGCCCAAGATAGCCACCCCAGTGGGTCAGCGGCCGGAGAGCACTTGGGGTCTATGTGGAGATTACTTTATTTGCCCATAATCACATGAAATCCTCTCGTTTGCAGCAAAGTGGATGAAACTGGAGAGCACCGCGCTACATGAAACAAGCAAGACATGGAAAGGAAATGCCACCCTCAGCCCTCATCTGTGGGAGCCTGAAAGCAGCAGAGCTCAGTGTGGACTCCTGATTACTGAGGGCTGGGGTAGGCGCAGGAGAGAGGAGACAGAGGAAGACGGGACACCGAGCACCAAAGCGCCACACGATAAGGGCAGCAGAACAAGTTCTGACTTTCCGCAGCTCAGTGGGGGGTGACCACAGTTCACATTAATCTATTGCATATTTCATGATGAATTAAAAATTCTAAAGCTGGAAACATAAACAAGGAGACAAAATGGTAATGATCTAATTATCAGTGCATACTAAAGAAGTGTTTTGAAATGTCACACTGCCCCCACAGATATGTATAATTATTACAATGTTCATTAAAACATAAACAATTTGGAGGCCAGAGTAGCTCTGTGGTACAGTCCTTGCCTATCATGTGGAAGACCCTGGATTCAAGCCTTAACACCACAATACATATAAATAAAGAAATAAATACTTTTAATATCAACCTCCAAATCCTTCATAGATCTAAATGTGGAATTATAAAACCTTTAGAAAAAAGTATGTGAGAAACATCTTCGGGAGCTTGGGTTAGGCAAAAGGTATGAGGTAAGACATTAAAAGTACAACCTATGTAAAAATAATGCCAGACTTCATCAAAATTAAAAATTTTACTCTGAAAAAAAAAAGTGACAGGATTCAAGGAATGAAAACTCCAGCAACAAACTGGGAGAAGTTATTTCTAAGTTATATATTTGATGGCAGAGTATATTCAGAATATATAAAGAACTCTTAAAACTCAGAATTAAGCACGCAACATTCTCACCCCTAAAAAATAATATGAAAATGATTTGAATCTACACATCATTAAAGAAAACCTAAATGTTGTAAATAAATCCCGGAAGACCAGGTCCAAAATCTTTAGTCATTAAGGAAATGCAAATTACAAGCACAATGATACACCTAACAGAAAAACAGGGCACAGAATCAGCAGGAGTCAAGTGCTGGGATAAAAATGGTACCACTATAGCTCAGTGGACTAAAGCACCTGCTTAGACAGAGCACAGTGGACAGGGTTTAATCCCCAGCTTGCTGAGCTGGCCCTGCCCCCAGATCGCACTGAGATGGTGATCGAGGCTGGGAGTGGTGGTGCACCCCTGTAATCCCAGTGCTTGGGAGGCTGAACACAGGCGGCTCACTACAAGTCCGATCTGTGCAGTGAGATCCTGTAGACCCTGTAGAGCCTGGACTAAATACATTTTTTAAATAAATGGTACCACTTTCCAGAGAACAGCTAAGCCTGAACTTGTTGTAAGGCCCAGTACTCCCAAGCCTAAATCTTTACCCTAGATTAATAGAAACCTGCCCAAATACACACACACACACACACACACCCCACAGAGAAGCATAATCAACACAACATTATTCATAACCACTAAAACTAGAAACAATCTAAATATCTTTCAAAGGCAGAAAGAATAAGAAACTCTGAATGCATCTACACAGTGGAATACTACTCAACAATAAAAAGCAGTGACCTCCAAACACAGGTCTTACATTACAGAGAGCAATTAAAGTGAGTCACAAAAGGTGACATGCTAGATGCCATGGTCTAAGTGACTATTACCACCCCATTTACATATTGAAAACCTAACTCTAAGATGATGGTGTGGAAGGAGAGGACTGGGCAGTGATTAAGTTGGTTGGTGACATCTGCATGCAAGAGATTCATGATCCAGGAAAGAGACTTAAGAGACAGAGCTAACAGCCCTTCGCCATGTGAGGTTAGAGCTATCAGCCACCCACTTATAACATTTTGGTAGCAGCACCAGTAGCCCAAGACCCTCAATAATGCCATTCAAATGGCATCATTGGAAAAGCAAATCTTTAGGAATAAAAAGCAGATCAATGGTAACCAGTGGTCAGTGGTAAGGTAAAGATTTGACTACAAAGGGTAGCTCAAGAAAAAAAATACTGTAGTGAAATTGTTCTATGATCATTACATGAATCTAAGCTTTTGTTAAAACTCATAAAACTATAGGGCTGACTAAATAGCTCCACAGTCTAAAGCGCCTTCTTAGGCAAGCTTAGGCAAGTGCACAGGGATGCCTAAGTACTTCAATCCCTAGCACCACATGCCACAACAGCCCCACCCCCATGGTGGGCTAAGCCAGCCACACACACACAAAAAAAAACCTCATAGGACTACATACTAAAAAGTCACTTTCCTGCATATAAAAAAAAAGTTATTTTCCAGTGCAGGCTTTGAGCACACTAGGTAAATGCTGTACCACTGAGCTACATCCTCAGCCTTAGGCATGTAAGTTTTTCAAATTAAAAAAGGGCTTCTAAGATTTCAAACAAAAAACAAATCTATGGTGAAGCTGGGTGTGGTGGTGCATGCTTATAATCCCAGCACTCTGGAGGCTGAGGTAGGAGGACTACCCCAGGTCGGAGGCCAGCCTGCACTACATAACAAGACCCTGTCTCCAAAGATAAATACATAATCTATGTTAACAGAAAAGCATTATTAAGTTGGCAAAGTATAAAACTTATAGGACTGTCTACCATATAACGCATTCCTCAGTCTCTCAGGAGTTGGTAAGAGCTTTATATAAATGAGCAAAAGCTATAAATATTTTCTTATACATCTGTAATAGCTTTTCCTAGGAATATAGATGCTAAATGCTCTTCAAACCAAGATTAAACATTAGGGACTGGGCACTTAATTGTTTGCAACTGCATGATTTTTATATCCTCATGAAACCCTTGTTGTCAAGCCTCACCCAATTTATATGGAAGAGAATAAGGATTTGCATTGCCAAGGCATCTGACCTGAAGCAAACTCAAACAAATCAAATACATATTATTTGTCAGAGTGGCATATCTGTACACACAGAACATTAATCCCTAAACATATTCTAATCGCTGGGGAAGGGAATGTCCATCCACATTTTCATCTCGTTCTTTCTGCTTTATTAGCCTTCTCTCAGAGCAGGAGTTACAAATTTGCCTGTTCAGAATCTGAAGGCCTATGAGTGAAACCATGTCCCTGAGATGGCCTCGGGTTAGGACAGGGAACGCCCTGCCTTTCTCTTCCATATGTTATCAACTTTAATACATTGCCCAGTGGTCTTTCTTCCTTCTTCCACCTGGACTTCATCATAAATAGGTCAGAATGTCTCGATATGCCCCTGACACACACACACACACACACACACACACACACACACACACACACGAAGGTCACGTGTTTTCTCTCATTAGTTCCTTGCCTTCTGCATAGAAACTCTTTTGCTGACCACAGACCAAGTACTCTGGGTGGGTTTCTTTACCTGTGTTCTGAGTGGAGACAAAAGCTTGCCCACACTGGTCCTGTCGCTCTCCTGCCTTCGCTTGGCACAGGTTCTGTGCTGGCCAATCTTTTCCCGTTTCCTCTAGGAAGCCCTCCCTGTCCCTCCAGGGAGATGGCAGGAGGATGAGTAAAGAAGCTTAGGAGAAGCAAGCGAAGAGCCTCACTTTGACCTCTACTCTGGGCCACGTGCCCCAGCATGGCTCAGCCTCTGCTTAGAGATGGATGGTCCTTACGGAGAAATCCACAAGTGTCATTCTTCATTGAGCTCATTAATTTCACATAAGTCCTCTAGGGCAAGAAGTAATAGATAGTTTCCACCTAGCTAAATCCTTAAAAAATTAATAGCTGTAACCTCTTATCTTGAAAGAATTTAAAAATTGGTCTGGATAAAATTAAAATCCTCCTGAATTATAATATCTGATAATAAGAGTGCAGCAGGCAGGCCTGGTGATGCACGCCTCTAATCTCAGCACTCAGGAGGCAGAGGCAGGAGGATCATTGCAAGTTTATGACCAGCCTGGACTACAAAGTGAGCTCAAGGCCAGCCTAACTTGCAGAGTGAGATGCTGCCTCAAAAATAAATAAAATAAAAATAAGAGAGAGGAACAGCACAGAGCTGAGGTGCCTGCCCTACACAGAGAAACACCCAGAAATCATCCCCAGCTTCAGCCCAATTCCATAGCTTAACTGCGACAAAAGAACACAAATCTATTCTATAGTGTACAGTAAAAGAGAATTCCTACTAGGGCTATAGAAAGCCCCAACCCAATTCCTGCTCATTCCATTGTATTTCGGAACTACAACTTGTGTTCTGCATCTCTGCCACCATCCACCTCTGCTTTTAAGGCAAACAAAGAATGAATCAAAGGTGGGTCAATTAGCTGAGGCAGGCCCAGAGCCACACCTCAGGCCTCTGGGTCACTCTTGTTAGAAAAGCTGCACTGTGGCTGGAAAGGCACAACACCAGGTGACCCCATGGTAGGAACAGCCCTCTGCTAGTGTTGTTACATGCAGCCTTTAGTCCGTTTTGGAGTGATCTGAGCAGAGTTTGTCCCCCTTCTTGAGTGTGGCATTAGCATAGAGGAAAGCACTGGGAAAGGTTTGCTCTTAACGGATACAAAATGTCTGCATTGTCAGAATACAGAGACTTAGAAAAGCAATATTCTAAAAACGTGAATGTAATGCTAAAGATCTAGCAGAGTTTAAAGAAAATCCTTATCCAGTTTTTTTCAGAATAATCTCATAGTGTTATTAGAAAATATTCAAGCAATATATAGGGAGATAAGTTGACATGATATTTTTAACATCTTGTTCTTAATGCTCCCAAAATGATTATAATTTTTCAAGAAAGCCTCAAAGTTGAAGAAACAATTCAAAAAATGACACAGGTTTCTTCACCTACCCCATCCAGGTCAGTGGATGCCAACGTTGGCAGTTATGAATGGTGTTTATTCTCCCACGCAGAGAAAAACCCTTGCACCAAACTTGGAAATGAAATAAGAAAAGCAAAGCCCTGTCCATGTTGCTGTGTAAAACACCACAGCCCTACTCAGAAACCCTCCACCTGCTCATCTGCTGCCCTTCAGCCACATCCCGCTTACAGAAATGCCAGATAAGGCACCTGATCACCCTGACACAGACACCGCAGGCTTTCTCCTCCCACGAGACTTGCTTCTGTCTACCTCAGACCTCCAACCAAGAAGCAGCTACCCCTACATTCTGGTGGAGAACCTTTTAGACAGAAGGTGAGGTCAGACAACTCCAGTGCATCCAAGAAGGACTATGTGGAATCAGCCTCCCTGGAGGTGGAAATAGGGTCTATTCAATTTCCTGGAGTCAGGGGAAAATCAAATGAGATAGCAGCACTTAAGTGATTTGTAAATGCAACAAAGACCTGGGTTAAGTTTGTTTGTTTGTTTGTTTGTTTGTTTGTTTTCCTAACTCCACTGACCCTGTGTGGGGTCAGTGTCTAGGGTATCCTTCAGCATCTAGAAAGCCCACTTCCCACTCTTTGAGGCAACTGGTATGGGCAGGAGTTCTCCACACTGTCGCTCTGGCTCCCCAAATGTGGTAAGCCGCACATCAGACAGAAACTCAATTGCTTTTGGTCAGACAGTATCTGGAGGAGGGGAGTAGAGAGCTGACTTCCGCTTCTGCAGTTTTGCTAATCAAATTTTTTGAAACCAGATTCAATTCTTTCCTTTCAAAAGCAAAAGAAAAAAAAGTGCATTATGCTTTTCCTCCCTGGTTATTTGTGAACATTGCACGTGCAAGCAACCTTTCAAGACCTGCACCAAAGCTAGAGCTCTATGCCTCACTCTTTCTCATTCTGTTTTCCATAGTAGATTTTCATGGAGAGAGGGAAAGAGAGCATAAGACAGTCAGACAGACAGACAGAGACAGAGTGACGGGGAGGGAAGGAGAGAGGGACACAGACATAGACACAGACAAACTTTCCACTGTGCAGACAGAGCCCTGGTTTACCACGACCACGCCTCCCCTGCTCCTGACTCAGCCTCTGAGCCAACACACACCCAAGTCCCGCACCAGGGCGCTCACCCTGACGCACACGCACGCACCCGCCGCCCAGCAGATCAACCGCAAGCAGATTTGACTCTTTGCCAACTTGTAGTCACGGACAGTAGCAAAGGGATCGAGGACCTTCGCCGCCGGTTCCAAAAATGACACCAAAAGCGCAAGCTGCGCCGCAGTAGCTGCCTCTGCTGCAGCCTCGGCCGGCCAGAGTTTCGGATCCGCCTGTCAAGGCAGGATCTTTCCTCTGCCCTTCGCCCAGTTCCCCGGCTTCGCCCACTTCGCCTCCTCGTCCTCGAGAGGCCAGGAGGAGCAGGGTCACATAGTCACTTCTCCAGAGAGGGACAAGAAGGGAAAGAGGTTCCTACGAAGCAGCCCGGGACACGCTCCCTGGTGCCCTCGTTGGTGCCCCTGCTTCTGGAGAAGGTCCCGGTTCCCAAGGTCCCTGGGCTCTCCTGGAGCGTGGAGGATCCGGTCGGGACGGTGCTGAGCAGGGGCTGGAGGGTGTTGGAGGACAGATGGGGCGGGACTAGGGAGAGGCGAAGGCGGCGAGGCGCTGGGCGCCCGGGAGCCCTGGCTGCAACTCGGAACGCGCAGAGGGTCCGAGGCAAAGGCCTTTCTCCTTCTCCCGTCCCCTTCCTCCCCGCTCCCGCCTAGACACCTGGGGAAAAGCGAGGTGCGGGGCTACCTGGAGCGAAAACCATGACGCCTGCAGATGCTGCGCTCGGTTGGAGCGCCGGTGCGGGGCGCGGGCCGGGCGGGCGGCGGTGGGCGCGGCGCG
>NW_004524651.1:8518841-8528338 GCF_000260255.1 Octodon degus
GCGCGCCCGGCCGCGGCCCAGCCACGCGCACTGCTCCCGGCGCCCGCCAGCAAGGAGGGGGAGGCGGCCCAGCCCGCCGAGCCGCCCGCGGAAGGGAGAGCGCGCGAAGTGCTGGCTCCCGGCGGGGGACAGCTAATTGCTTCTAATTATCTGCGGTCCCTCGAACACTCTGGTGCCGGACTGACATTTAAGATGAGTTTGCCTTTTTTTTTTTTTTCCTTCCTTTTTAACTCCAAAAGCTTACTCTAGAGGCCCACTCGGAGTCGGCTTGGCTCCGAAAGCAGGGGAGGGGGCATCGGGGCCATGAGTCCCTGGAGTCCAGCCCTAGTCCGTCCGGTCCTAGGCAAGCTTGACGACGCTGTGCTGGAGGCAGGCACCCCTAGCACGCAGGCCCTGAGCCCAGGTGGCAGGCTGGCTTGGAGGTACTCACTGACATCACTTTTGGTTCAGCCGGACCGGACAGTCAGTTTCTTCACCAACAAAGGCGCTCACGCTGGATGAGGATAAACCATCGGGGTCTCCCTTCAAGTGTGAGAACATCCTTAAACCCAGTAAAATACCTGAGTACTTCGCCCTCCCTCCACAACTGGAAACTGTACCCCCTGACACCCAGAAATGCCCCAGACACACTGGGATGCCCGATCCTCATATTGTGCTTTTAAACGCAGATTGTCTTCTTTGATAGTGTGGACAAACCACGTTAGCCATCGCTGGGCTTGTGACTGGTGTTACAGTCCCAGAGCTAGAGACTCGAAGCCTCCTCCAGCCCAAGGTGTCTGCTGTTGTGGGTTTCAGCTCCCACTTGTGTAGCTGAATAGGGTTTTCCAAGAACAAAAAGGATCAGGGTCATGTCCAGTGCTCCATGGAATTTCTTCACTTGCACCTTTCCCAGGAAAATGTAGCTATTATGAAAATATAGTGTTTCTTAATAACTTCTACCCTCTTTTGGCAAATATAAAGCATTCAAAGAGCCTTGTTGGCCCTGGTTTTATTCAAAGCCATCTGATACATTGAAAATGCAAATCGTTTTACAGTGCTGGAACGGTGGTTTGCATGGAGGCAGGCGGGCAGCTCGGTGTAACCCAGCCATACTGAGCACCTGGCACCGCACAGGCCTGGGCAGATGGGGCCTGGCTCAGCAGCAACAAGATGCCAGTCGGCTGTGGGCAGGGTAAAGCACTGCAGCAGAGGACAGCATGCTCTCATGCTCCAAGTTCTCCAGAGCCAGAGACCAAAGCCGCTCGACATCTCCACTGCTTTGTCACATGGGAAGTACAAGCATCATGGGAAACCCCTTGAGTGGTCTTCTGAGGGCCATGTCTGGATGTCCCCCAAAGTCTCATGCAGTCCTGGGCGGGACAGTTTCACAGGTGGCAGAATCTAGAGTGTGTGGAGCTTGGGCTGATTTTTGATACAATGCTAAGGTGAAGGGTTGGTGATTGTATTGGTCAGGGTTTTACTTAGAGGGACAGATATAAGGAACAAATATTAACACAAGATATACAATGTATAAGGAATTACAAGATTGGCTTATGACAGTCAGCCGCAGAGTCAGATGAGGAAGCAATTCAGTCACAAGGTCTAAAGCTCACTGCAATGCTCCGCGCAAGTCTCTATTCGTCACCTAATGGATCTGTGACAGAAGATCGAAGAGCATGCATTGGACGCTGAAGAGTCTGTAATGGAAGGTGAAGGATCCAAGCTGGAGGCCGAAGAGTCTGCTCTGCAAGCCAGGTAATGAAGTCCAAGCCAAATGTGAAGACTGAAGTTCCTCAGACAAAGTGGGACTTTGAATCCTTCCTCAGTCCCTTTATATGGTCTCTTTGTGCTGAGTCACTCTGGAGTGGGCCCATTGTGTCCTAGGGCAGAATGAATCACACCCCAGGATGGGCCCTGGTCTGCTGTAGGAAGGAACCAATCCACGCCCCAGGATGGCCCCTTGCATCCTAGGGCAGAACCAATTGTGCCCCAGGATGGGACCCCCACCAGCCTGAATGCCCCTCTAGTCATCCAGTCAAGTTGACACAATGTATTAACCACTAAAGTGGTCACTACAACAGTGATCACTACAGCGGTCTACTGATTGATTTGACACTGCCCTCGTCTCAGCAGCCTTTGATACAAGATAGAAGGAGCAGAAAGATGCTGAGAAGGCCCCTTGTAGCTTTGCTGCCTTCTGCCCACCATGAAGGCTTCTCTTCTGTGAGGCCACACCATGCTACCTTCGAGACAGCAGACTATGAACAGAATCCACAAACTGTGAGCCAAGTAAAGCTTTACCCCTCTAACTTTGGGTGTTGGGTATATTGTCTCAACGACAAGAAATGCAACTAAGATGGGTCTCTTTCTTTAAGTACATTCAAAAGGGTAGTCTTACAACCCTTATTTTTTTTCCAAAATTTTATTGATAAACAGATAGCAATGAGACAGTTTCAAATCAAATCGCAAGTACAGTTTCAACAAATAATACACTGCATATATTCTTCTTAGTGGTTAATTGCTGTACAAGATGCAGACTTGAGATCCTACTTACAAACACCATTAGAAAAAATCATTCTATTCATTAAGACAATGCAACTATATATCTACCCCAACCACTTTGAATACACAGATACAAAATGGACATTCATCGGTATACCCCATTTTTTCTAAGTTCCGTTATTGAATATTATAGGTGTGTAAACTCAGCAAAATATTCTAAAAGAGACCAGTAGCCCATAATAGCATTGGGTCTTCTGTTTAACTGGCAATGTCAGAAATTATTGACCTGAGTCCCCCACAGCTCAACTTAACAACATGGCTTTACTTCCTATATTTTGTCTTCATACTTTTCTACTGGATGGTTAAGTATAAGAACTCCAAAGAAGAAATACAACCCTTATTTTTAAATGGTCTTTATTCTCATAACACATAAACAACTACCTACAGTTAAGCTCAAGAAAATGTTATGAGTACAGAAATGGAAAAAGAACTTGAAATCAATCAGACCCAGACACAGGTGCACATCTTCATCAATTCCTACATGTGTGACCTTGGATAAGTAATTTAACCTATCTTGTGTCATCCACAATATAAAAATGAAGGTATTCTGAGAAGAGAAACGCTGGGGGGGGGGATGCGGTGAGCGGCTCCGCTCTCTCCCCACCATTTCACTCGCACCCCAGTGTAATGAAGGTCACCCCTCCCTCCATCTGGCCCAAGAGGGGGCACAGGGCACGGTTGATGCTGCCCCAGGATGGATCAGATCTGTGAACTGTCTAGAAGAAACTGTCTGCTGCCTTTTTCCAAACCAGTGAATTTAGATGCCGCTGAAGACAAGGGCAGCCCTTTCTAATGGTCGCCCCAATTTTCCTGAGCACTTACTGGGTGTACTATGCAGCTATCAGCTGCTAGTGGAGCATCCCAAATGCTTAGGGACAAGATTCTCCATCTTGTTACATTCCACTGTGGAGACTGCAGAATTTGGCCTCCATGATCAATGTAGAATATTTAAGTGGGTCTGCTGATGGATCAGAACCCTTTCAAGACCCTGAATAAAGTGATTCAAGAGCTCAGTCGCCAATTGTTTTCACTTCCTTGAGTCCTGGTGGTCCAATGGCACTTACTGTGAAACAGGAACCCTCTTGTAATAACTCCCCTGAACTCCAGTAAAAAGTAACAAAGACTATCAAGAATGGCTTTCTGTACTTTGAGCATTTTACTTGTGTGGACAATGCAGATGTAGCTTCTGAAATGGACCCAGAACAGCCAGTCACGGAAGATGAGAGTATAGAGATCTCTGAGGACACTTGGACCAATGCCACCTGCAAATATGAGCCTGACTCAGAGTATGGTGTAGAAGTGGCCATGGGGAGTGAACAAGACAGCACACCAGAGAGTAGACATGGTGCAGTCAAATCACCATTCTTGCCATTAGCTCCTCAGACTGAAACAGAAAAATAAGCAAAGAGATGAAGTGAAGGGCAGTCATGGAAAAGCAGCCCTGCTCCCAGCCCCCTTTGCACTAGGAGATACAAACATTACCATAGAGGAGCAACTAAATTCAATAAATTTATCTTTTCTGGATGATCCAGACTCCAGTAGCAGTCCAGTAGGAAACATGCTAGATTTGCCTGAAACCTCATCATCGTCTACGTCACAGGAATTGCCATTTGTAAGCAGTTTTCGGTACAACTTAAAATATATACATGAATGCATATATACAGGCCAGTTAAAAGAAAACATACCTGATTTGTTTTTGGTCATCAGTTCACAGCTGAAAGCTATGAAAACATCTTGGGGTGTTATTTTAATTTGATTTTTAAATTTATCAATTATAAGACTGCTGTTCTTTTCAGCCTTCCCAAGTATCTTTCCATTGAGACATAAGTGTTAAAATTTCAAGGGTGCTTGAGTTTAGGTTTAATTTTTCAAAGTAACAAAAAGCTTCACCCTACTTGTTTAAATACAAAGGAGCCAATTAGTTCTTTGGGGCTCTGGTTTCACATTGGTGTGTCTTGGGTTTTGAGTGGAGACTGACTCTTGCAGCAGGTGAAGTGCATTTTGGGCATAGATTGAAAATGTTTAAGATGAGAAAGCTTTCTTGGAATTCGGTTTAAACTGGCTTAATTTTTCTGAACTATTTGGTTTAAGTCACAGAATTGTATACTTTTGGGAACTGCTACCACTAGTAGGGTCTCTAATCTTTTCTAGTTTTAAATTTCGAAGTAGAAGTTTTAATTTGCGCTTTTCAGGAGTGCTGTGCGATACTGCTAAAAGGTGGTATATGATAAATGTTTTGTTAGAACTTTTAAAAAAATGAAGGTATTTGGAAGCTTTGTCATGAGGATTAGCTTTGATGTGGATTAATGGATTAACAAAGGGGCAGCACAAAGTCAAACTCAATCCAGAAAACCACTGCCACCGTGGGAATAGGTGGCACCCTCCAAAGAGGCACACAGTGTGCATCATAGCTCAGGGTGTTTGGGTTCTGCGCTTAGGCCCGAGCTGCTCCCCAGATGCAGAGGTAGCAGGTGTACTTGCCACTTAAGAAGAAAGTGCACCGATGGACATGGCCGGCCGGCCGTAAGGCTTCCTCGTGAATGCTCAACAGAGAAGGAATCTGATGGGCTCTCAGACTGCCGAGGCACGGCGGCCCCAGAGGGCAGCACAAACAGCAAGCTGGAAAATGGTTCCAGAGCTCCTCTCCTCCTCTTTCCACCTCACCGACCAGTGGGGACAGCAAGAGGTGACCTGATCCTAGAGAAACCAGAGCAACAGGTCAAGAACAGAAGGTAAAACTGTTAGGCCACCCGCTCCTCTGCACTCCATCCTCCATCTTCTCTCTAGCTCTCCCAGCAGCGCTGGTTCCACGACGGAGGACAGGACTTTCCCTGTCTAGTATGGATATAATAGATACGCTGTCATGTAATGGACAAGGCAACTAGTGCTCATAGTAGTTACTGATAAATAGGATTTATAACATAAAATATACATAGTATGTTATATAAGTATATGCAGTACAAATACATTATACTGTTCTATGATATATCATTATAAATACATTATGCATAATATGTATATTATATAAAAGGTTTTATATATTGTGTATTATATTGTACATGATATAATATAGTGGTACATATAAGATTATGTATAACAGGTAATATATTACGCATAATACATATATAATATGCCTCACACAATCCACATATTACATACCATATATAATATGTATGTTATATAATTATGCCACATACCAATTATACTATAAAATTATGCTTCCATATTTTTTATCTCATGTATATATTTTTGTGGGGTGCTAGGGAATGAACCCAGAACCTCATACAATTGGCTAGCACTATATCATGGGATAGACACCACCAACCTTGTATATATTTTAGTCTGAGCAATTAATTTTATTCTCAATAAAATCAAACCACTTTGACGATATATTTTACAACTTATTTTAGTATTTCACTGGGAAATTTTACACTCAGCAATAATACCTCCGATATTTACTGCTACTGAAGTTATCCTATTGGCTGTATTTATGTATCCTTATAATTCTACTAGATTTTCTTATCTTTACACCTGAACATAAATGATCAACTTAATAATTGAATGCCTAACAGGAAAAGGCAGTTCTTTCTAGTCTAGCATGACATGAACCAGATCATACAGAATCACACCAGCTGAGGCTTACAGTCTCAATGTGGTTTCACTGTCTCTGTTTAGGCTCCTCCTCTCCGTCAACTCACTCTCTACTCACAGAGCCCATAACTGAAACGCAGCCTCCTAGCAGTGAGGCGGCCGTCACCGCCGTCCACTCTATTCTGCCTTTTAACATGGTGTGTTCTGCTCACTAGTGGAATAACAGTAAGATGCAAGACGGCTAACGAGCTGGAGGAGGGGCCCCACCTCTGGACTCAGGGGCTGCGTTTGTTGAGCTGGACACTGCTGCTCCGAGGGGCGCTCAACACAGTGCAGAGTGAGAATGGAGGGTCAAGGGGGAGCAGCCCCTAATCAGACCAGAGCTTTCACCTGGAGATCTGGGAGAATTTTTACACAAAAATGAACACAAATGCACTATGCAGTAGAATGCAAAACTCACACAACTTAGAAACATTAAATTGGTGATGCCAAAGAAGTCTCCAAGAGCTGTGCTGTGGCTTGCAACCTTCCCCTCATCTCTACCCACTCCCCTCACATTCTTTACACCACCTTGTCTTTAAAGTTCAGTGATCAAGAAGTTCTGAAAGCCCATTCTGAACTACACACCCTTCCCTAACCACTTGCAGGATGCCTTGGCACCAGATGAGCCCTGATTTGTCCCACTCCATCCACACTCCTCATAGGCTAGCTGATCAATCACAGTTTAAGATAGTTCTGCCGTCTCTGGGAACAACTGAAATAAATTGAAAAGAAGCAATTTTTAGGAATAGCTAAACAATAATTCTTTCCAAAGTATCTTGGCTTGTAGATTTTGAATGATTGTAGAAATAAATTATTGGAGAAGAATTCTTCCTCGTCTAAAAGCTCCTTCAAGGACACAGAGGCAAAGTGAATCAGAGCTAATAAGAGGAGCGAGAGAGTGGGGTGTGGACAGGCATGGACACAGAAAACCTGAGCTAGGAGGAAGACGCTGCGCATCAGGGCTTGTGCCACCCCTTCTTCAAAGGGGCAAGGGAAAAATACACAGAGAGAGAAAATTGATATCAAAGAAAAACAAAAGAGAAGATAGGTTGAATAAAGGCAAAGGAGGGATGAACATAATGACTGCTCTGCGTTAGCAAGAGTGAAGTAGAGGACGTTGCAAAGCGTCGCCGGCCTGACGAGCGCGGGGAACGCCTCTGTAGCTCGCACTTTATGTGGCGGTGAATGAGTACTGCAGGATGCTCTGGGAGGGAATATGAAGAGCTACATGCTCTGAAAGAAAAACAGTCGCAGAATTTTCTGTTGGGAGAAGCACATTATAAAAGCTTATAATGTTATATTGCTTCTAGAAAATGAGTACTTGCCCGCAAAAGCGAAACTTTGGAGCCCTCTTTCCCTTGATCAGTGATCTGTACAGCCACATCCATTTTTGCAGAAACTGTTTTCCCAAATTGTCAAATAATGTTACCGATTCTACTAGATAATTGAAGATGGAAAATCATCAGAGGACAATATTCAAATTAAGACTACCTTGGTGGGGACTGGGGAGACACCGCAGCACTCTAAGCACCCACCTGGCAAGCACAAGGGCTGGGGGTCGGTCCCCAGCACAGCACACTGTGCCACTGTGCCAGCCACAGAAACCAGGTGTGGTGGTGCACACGTGTAATCTCAGTGCTGGGGAGGCTGAAACAGGAAGATTATGAGTCCGAGCTGCATAGTGAGACACTGCACCAAAGAAATAGATAAACAAAAGATTTCCAAAAAAAGAAAATGCAAAGGTAAGTTACACAGTTGTCTCAGTTAATTTTCACTCATTGCTGGGACAAAATACCTAACACTCAAAATTAGGGATGGAAAGGTTTATTTAGCTCACAGTCAGTGGAGGTTTCAGTCCCTACTCAGCTGGCTCCCAGGCAGACCCGCACATGGCAGAGGGGAGCTGTTTGTGGGAAACAGTAAAGAGCAAGGGGAGTGGGGGCAGCAGCTTCTAGGCAGCCTCTCTCCCCTCCTTATGTTATAAACAAGGTACCCTGGGGCTGGGGGTGTAGAACTCACACAATGTCCCTGCCCTCCTCTTGCCCAGGATGAGGATGTTTACAAACTAAGAATCCTGGCTCTCTGCCGAGTCACTTAATTAAATTTCTAAACTTCTAGAGTTGACACAACGTATCAACCAGTACCACAGTAGAAGAAAATATTCCCCATATGAATGCAATGCTAACGGCCTAGAAGCCCTTGAAGACTTCTCAAGATCATTAGTCATCAGAGAAATACACAAGGGGAGTAAGTAGAGCTCTCACATATGCTGGGAGAATGCAGAATGTGACAGCCGCTCTGATGGCTCCTTGTGCCATTAAAGATACACTCATCACAAGACTCATAGATCCCTGTCTCAGGCAGTACAAAAGAGCAGTGACTCCGTGCCCACCGAGTACTCAAGTGCAGTAGCAGTTGTTTCATTCACCAAAAGGTAAAAACAATCCACAAGCCTATCAACTTATGGACAGCTTCAGACATTGTTGTCTTAGTTACTTTTCTCATTGCTGAGACAAAATGCCTAACACACAAAGTTAAGGGAGGAAAGTTTTATTTAGCTCACAGTTTGTAGAGATTTCAGCCCATAATTGGGACAGCCTGGCTTAGCAGAGAAGAGAAGATCATGATAGACAGAAGAGAGCAAAAGCAATAAGAAAGAAGAAGAGACAAGCCTTTTTCTCCCTTACATTGTAGCCAGTCTTTGGACAATGTGAACCCAATCAGTGGATCCAGCAATCATCCACTTTTAAACCAAGCACCATTAATACTAGCTTAGAACTATGAATCAGTCACAACTCTGGATTCTGCTACCTCTGAAAAATCTCCATCTAAAAGTGCACATAGTCTTAGAAGGACAGCTAGATGCAGAGTGTAACAATCAGAGTATGTACCTGCAACAGCTAAGATACTGAAAGCATGCTAGGAAAAAGAAGCCAGACAGAACAGAATACATACTATATCACTCAATTTATATGAAATCTTAGAAAAGATTAAACTAACCAGTAGTGAACTGTCTCACTCTTCTCTCATTGCTGAGACAAATACCCAACACCCAAAATTAAGGAAGGAAAACTTTATTTAGCTCACTGAAACTTGGAGGTTTCAGTGCATAGTCAGCTGGCTCCAAGGCAGAGCGGCACATGGCAACCTTTCATGGCGATGGCAAAGAGCAGAAAGCAAATGGGTTAATTGGTATGACATGACAAGCAGCATGTATATAGAAGACCAGAATAACAGGCATTCCAAGCATGACCCTAATATTACACATTACTATTCAGTGCAGTTGCTTACTTCACAGGTATCAGCATATATACTTAGTCAGG
>NW_004524651.1:8531471-8548788 GCF_000260255.1 Octodon degus
AATAAAGTGAAAAAAAAAGGAATTAACCACCAATTTACTTTGCATATGTTGCACAGCAAGAGAAGGACTGTGACTCTGAAGTTGAGCTTAAAACCAGTCTACTCTCAAGAAGGAAACATTTTAATAAAGGAAAGATACACACATATATAATTACATTAAAAGTCAGAGTAGAATTAGTTGTCATATAACAGTATAAAGAAAGCCCACAAAATTCAAACAACAGGTACATCAGTTCTAACTTGACAAGAATGAGTTGTATATAAGTTAAAAGCAGAGAAATTCAGGCAAAACTAAAGTGCAGTTTAACTTTAATGGCAAACATCCAAGCGTACTCATGCCTCTGCCCATGGAAAAGCACACTGTAGACACCTAGCAAGCCAGCCTTACAAGGCTCACGAAGGGCAGTAGTTGCTTGAGGTTCCCATTCACACCATGCCAACTTGGGAAGGATAACGTGGGTTCCCATAATTCACACTCCCAAACAGAAGCAGCGTATGACTGTAAACTGAGAAAAGAATCTCAGATAATGGCTCCACCCCACTTTCTCCCACTGCCTTTATGAAGCTGGCTGGTGGTAAGAAGCCTGTATTCTGCCCTGATTCTCTATTTAAAATTGTCCCAGGGACAGCAAGAGAAGGATTGCGACTTTGTGCTCCCTGTAGCTAGTGAGCCAGTTGGCCTCTGCAGCTCACAACTGCAAAGCCCTTTGACTTGCAGCTCTGAGCCACATGCTAAGACCATGTCAGGCTCACTGATAAGAAAGACAGCATCTAATCTCTGTCTTCCTGACTCCTTCCCTTATCTCCCAGTTGGACCAAAGCCCCTGAAGTCCTAGCATGAGTGTAAACAGTCTGCAACAACCTTCGGCTCCCAGACCAGTCCATGATTTATGGCCCTGCTTGGAACTTGGAAGCCACTGTGGAGATAGAATGTAATAAGCTCAGAGTTTTTAGGAGTGGAAGGAAAATAAGGTCATCTGTTCCCAGCATTTTGATGAGAAAAACTGAAACTCAGTGAACAAATCTCAATGTTGGCACAACTATGACTCAGGTCTCCTAACTCCCAACGCAAGCCAGGGAGGAATTCATCCCTCAGAGAAAGCTTATTCTTGATCCATCCTGGGCATTCCTGAAGGAGAAGCAAAATAAAAACCTTTTGTCTCTTACATAATGCTCGTCTCCAAACCATCCCAGTCACTTCTGTCCATCCCATGCTGACTCATGATATAGCAGAAAAAATAAGTGGCTATCTGCCCACTTAAGAATAATGCCACTTGTCCCTAAGGGGTGTTTTGCCAGATCATAAAAAGAGCCTTTTGTTTCCTACAACTTGGATAACTGAGGAAAGAGCTGCTGCTGACTCACAATGACCAACCTCAAAAGAGCCCTCAGTCGGTGACTCTCACTCTTGGCACCGCCTTACGCCCCAGACACCTTCTTCACTGTCAGAAGGCCTTGCCTCCTTCTCAGGGCCTCTGGTGGCAATGTCCTTAATCCCACAGCCAAACCTAAAAACTCAGCCCTAGCCTGTCCTCCATGCTGCCAGGTGCAGTGGGAGTGGCATCCCCCCTCTTATCCAAGGCTACCCTCCATCTGTCCTCAAATCAAATCCCCTCCCATCATCTCAGATAAAATGCCACCTCTAAGAGACAGGGTCAGACTACATTCTTCAGAGAACTCATAGTTATTCTTTCCTCCATGTAATTCCAATGTTAAAATAAATTTCCAAAGGCCTGGTAAAGGATAGGGTTTTCCATAATGTCTCCTGTAGTTATTGCTTTGGAAGTGCCAAATACTAAATTCTTCCAGTTGTTGTTTTGGTGTTTTGTTTTGTTTTGTTTTGTTTTGTTTTGGAGCTCCTCCTCTGCTAGGCCCCTAAGCAAATGTTCAAGTTAGAACTCTTCCTTTCCCTCTTGTACTCACAAATGAAATACTTGAACTTTCTGTCACTTTTTGTCTTTGTTTCCTCATTTCTCTTCCTGTTATATCCTCAGTCTGATTTTGCCTAAAGCATTCCATGGAAGGGGTTGTTGCTAAAGTTGTTACTAACCAACTGTGGGATGGGTAGATAAGTGCACAAGTCTTTGGAGGTTCTTTTCTGGTTGTTTCCATTTCCTAGCACAATGAAAGCAAGCTCCCTGACTTGGAATGGCAGTTGAGGAGGGAAGCTTAAGGTGCGTTCACTAAGATGATCATCTAGGAGTGTGAATGTAAAGCACAGCTAGTGTGAAATCATGTACATGCCTCAGGTAAGTGATCATAGAAATGAACTGATTTAGTGTGGCTTTACACTTTCCTCCAGCAAGATGTTGTGCAAGGAATATTTAGAGAGTTGAATTTAAGTAGGGTTCAGGTTTTTCCAAAAAGAGATGGAAGAGGTCAGGGAAGTCAATCGTGAGTGCAAGAGAGTGATTGGAAGAAGGTATAGAAAGAATATGAATTTAAGCAAGAGGACAATGAAGTCATAAGAGGAGTAAAAGTAATGAAATGGCAAGAGACTAAAAGGTTGTTTTTTCTGGAGGTAAAATACTGCAGTAGAATTAGTATAGGGAATGGACGAGAAGCGTAAGTGGTGGTAAGTGGGTAGTTCAGATAGACATTAAGAAGGGTGACAGGTATTGGTATCTACAAATTCAGTATTTCCAAGATGAAACAGTGTCAGCAAATCAAACTACCAAGCTTTCCCCTCACCGCATGCAGTATATCTCTGCTTCTTGCCCACTGAATCACTTGTAAAACTCGCAAAGCCATCTGCTTCTCCTTTCTCCCCTATTCCTCTTCTAATCCAACTACCAATATCCTTTGCCTGGAAAAATCTGCATCAGCCTTTTATCTTGTCTCTCCACACATCATCTGGCCCAGCCAGGTCTCATTGTAGCCAAAGCAATCTTTGGAAAACAAATAACCAGGGCACTGCTAACTAAAATGTCAATGGCTCGCTATCACTCTTTGGATAGAAAACAAAACTCAAAGAACAGCTTACAGGGCACCTGCACCTGTATTTGCTTCTTCTCCAGCCTTGTCTCCTGAAACTCCCCCTTCATCCTTGATTGTCTAAGATAGCTGGTCCATTCTGCATCTTGAAACATGCTTTGTCTGACAGCAGAGACTGGGCCTGTTGTCTCTCTGAAAATCAACCATCTCTTCCCTCCCATCCACTTGGTTAACATGTTCATATTCTTCAGACCTCAATTTAAATGTCCTTTCCTCAAGAAACACTTCTCTGATTCTATGGCATAATTTAGAATCCCTTGTCACATTCTGAGTTTTAATTTTCTTTAATTTCCTCATGAGTTTGCAGAATATCACTGGTATATTTGTTTTTATTTATTATGTTCCTAAGTGCCTAGGACTATCCCAACACATAATTAGTAAACATAAATACTTTCTTATAAATCAATGATGGGGTCATTTCAATGTATACATCAAATGCTTCCTTGCTTCAGAAGCATCTTGTTGCATCTTAAGCTAACTGTCCCTATTAATTTTACCTCATGTGTTCTAACAGCCTTTTTCACTCAATTCACAGCCATATGCCACAAAGAGGAGATTCAGAAATTAATAGGAATAGTCTTTATTCTCAATTCATATATCACCCAATATAGCAAATGAGTACGGACACGTAAAATCTTGAATCAGCTCATCCAAAGCTCACTGAGTCTTCGCTAAGAACCAAGGAGTATAGGAGTGGAGCCCTCGGAGTGCAGCAGGGAACAGCCCCTTGTGGAGTTCTTTATCTAGTGACCACACATCTGCTCAGAGGGCAGAATTCTGGGCCTGCAGTCTGAAGGTCTTGACACCTTAGCACAGAACTGTGGTTTTATCCTGAAATTTAATCATTGTGATGACCTCTAGAGTTACACATTACCAAAAGATGACACTGGCATAAGAAGGAAGGACGCCAGCCATCACAATCAAAGGTCATGAGAAAAGAATCCCAAAAATCTGAGACCAGAATGATCAGGCCTAGATAGGACAGGAGCACCAAGAATAAAAAGTGAAGCATAGAACTGAGGGGAAGAATTCACTTCCTAAATCTGCTTGATACAGAAGAGAAAAAACTCAAAAGTAAGCTTTCTGAATTTGAAGAAGAGTTAAACTGTAGGTAACCTGTTCCCATGGAAGTGAGCCCTTGCACTCTTGAGCATTTAGCCAGATTCCCATGTCAACCTCCTTGTGGTTAGGTGTAGCAGTGCAGCCAGGAGATGGGAGAGAAACGCAGGTGGAAACCGTGAGCGTGCTCCCCACTCAACCCGCCAAAACCTCCTCCAGTCTAAGTACCATTCCCTTCTCTATCCACTCGGCCTCAGGCACAGGGTCCTGAGAGAAAAATTCCAGCTTGGGACCCCAAAGCAGAGCCCACATCTCCTCCTTATTAATGTCTCACATCAGTAATTAAAAAAAAAACATCTATTGTGTTAAGACACCAAGCTTTGGGATTTACTGAACAGGTAGATTTAACTTAACTATGATTGTAATTGCCAAAGATAAGAGATTCAGAGCTGATACAGATTAAAAACCTCAGTGTAGGACAATTTTAATTTGAAATTCTTTTGATTAATCTAAGCAGTTGGAAACAGTGGTCCAGAGACCAGTAGAGATCTAGAGGAAAAGATTCGCAAAATATGTGGAAGATGAACTGCTTGATCAGTAGCTTATATTCCACAAACTTGCAAGGTCCTGGTCAACTGCTGCTTGATAGAACAAAGAGAGAGTAGAGATAAAGAACAGAAGAAGCGCTGGGGTAGGGAGCTTCCACATGTAAAAGAAGGCAGAGAAAAAAGGGTTAAAAGGTAAACGAACATGTTCTCAAAATTCTCCGTGATTAGTATTGTATAAAATAGACCATAACGGTTGATCTTAGACTTCTAAGGACAGCTTACCCTTGTTGGACTGCTCACTCAGTAAGCTGTTACACCATACATCCTCCTGCTATTAAAACTTTGAGTTCAATGAACTCATTAAAGCTTTGCTACCCACACTGAGAGGTTCAAATTCAGTAAAACCATTCTCATTATGAAAAATGCCAAAATGCATCTAAATTTTGGACAACATTTGAACCTACAAGTGACTCCTGATGTGTCCTCTGATCACATTTTATGATCTTTTTGGTAAAGATAGTGCCTTTCCTGTACCACCAACCTTTGGCTTTGTGATGTTCTCTGAGATAATTCCCATACACATTATTCATTTGATGCCCCATTTAAGCCCATAGGATTGGTTAATATCGGTGGGGCTCCAGCCATGCCGACAAAACTATCAAAAAGGACATTTATCAGCTGGCCAGATAGCTCAGCGTATTAAAGCCCCTGCTTAGGCAGATACAGGGACAAAGGTTAGATCCCTGGCCTGCCGTGCCAGCCCTGCCCCGTTGATTGAGACTGGGCATGATGGTGCATGCCTGTAATCCCAGTGCTTGGGAGGCTGAGAATAGGAGGATCATGAGTCCAATCTGTCGAGTGAGACCCTGTAGGCCCTGCACTAAATATATATTTTAAAAGGACATTTACCTTAGCATAAGGCTCACATCAACTCAAAGCACAGTCTGTGAGGCAGCAGAACTGTCTTCACGGGACCTCTAGAAGAAAAATACACCTATTTAAGAGCACTGCTCCAGTCCCAGAAGTCATCTATTCATCAAGGACCTGCAGTCTGTAAATCTCACAAGCTTTTCAATGTGACATCAAGGGACATCTTGCTTCCTGACTCAGAACTTGAGTCACTGAAAATGATGCATGCAACAGAGAAGAAGTGAGACAGAGTGCATCCTGGGAAAGAGCGCAGCACTTAGTCAATAGCTGCACCGCTCACGGTCAGAAAGGCTCTTGGGGTCCGAACACAGTCTGAATAGCTCATTCCTCATGGATAAGATTATCCTTATGCATCCAAATGCCTAAAGGAAGTAGCTATTTTGAAATCTTCTTGATTTAAACCATTTTCCAAAAGAATTAGGCAGACTAAGCATCTGCTTAGGCAAGTGCAGGGACCACGGTTTGATACCTGGCACCACATGCACACTGGCCTCACCCCAGGGCACGCTGAGCTGGTCCCAGAGTCTGAGTGTGGAGGCACATGCCTATAATCCCAGTGCTGGGGAGGTGAAAACGGGATTACTGTAAGTCTAAACTGTGTAGTGAGACCGCATACCAAAAGCATTAAAGAAAATTAAATAATTAGGAAAAAAAAGTATATAAAATCCTGCACATCTAAAAGAGTTCTCCTAAATTCCCATCTTGTTTAAGGAACCTCCTTCTCTACTTATTTCCAAATATTATGCTAAAGTGATCCAATTTTTATACAGTTAATTTTATGAGTCAGCTTGGCAAGGCCATGATGACCAGTTGTGCAGCTTCACTCTATGTATTTCTCTAAAAGTATCTTTAAATGTGATGAAAACTTTAAATTTGACTTTAGTAAAGCAGGTCACCCTCCTTAGCATGCATAGACCACGCCCAGCCTGGTGGAGCCTTCAAGGGCAGAAATGGTGGCTTCCCAAAGAAGGAGATCTGCTTTCAGATTACAACACGGAAAGTTTGAGTTTTCAGCCTTGGACTCAAGTCTACAACATTAAGTTTTACCTGAATCTGCAGTCTGCCAGCTCACCCTATAGAGTGTTGCAAATCCTCACAATTGAAAGAAGTGTCCTTGCTTTCCTTTCCTGCCCCCCCCCAGATAGAAAGATAGAGATGATATGTAAATACATATAGAAATAGAGAAATATATATGATGCATATCAAATTATATATAATACCTTAAGCACTGTGCTACTGGCATACATATAGATATGTAGGTCAGTAGGAAAAGATTAAAAGTCCAGAAATAATCCCATGTATCTGTGGACTGTTGCTTTTAACAAGTGTTCCAAGGTCATTTGATGGGGAGAAAATACTCTCTTCATCAAATCATGAGGAAGCAATGGAATATCCACAATTTGAAAAATGAAATTCAACACTTCCTTTGTACCACATACAAAATTTAACTCAAATAAGAACTAAAATAACAAAGCTCTTAAAAGGCAGCATAGGATAAGTGTCATGATGTTGAATTTCCAGTGGATCCTTACATATGACACCAAAACAATAAGTAACAAAAGAAATAATAAATTTATCTTTATCAAAATTTAAAATTTTGTGCAAAGAGCATTATTGATAAAGTCAAGGAACAACCTATAGAATGGGAAAAATATTTAAAAATCATAAATCCAACAAGAGTCTGGAATTGAAAAAATAAAAAATAAATTAAAAAAAAATAGGGCCAGGCAAATAGCTCAATGGATTAAAGCACCTGCAAGCAGATGCAAGGGATGGGGGTTGGATCCCTGGGCCTGCTGTGCTGGCCCTGCCCCCGGGGCTCACTGAGATGACAACTGAGACTGACCATGGTGGTGCATACCTATAATCCCAGCTCTTGGGAGGCTGTAAACAGGTGGATCACTATGAGTTCAATCTAGTAGTGAGACCCTGAACAGCCTATAGACCCTTCCCTTCCCCCCCAAAAAAAGAATCTGGAATTGAGATAACAGAAATATAATTCAACAAAATAAATACAACCCAATTTAAAAAAAGAAAAACACTTGGCAAGGTATCTAAATAGAAGTTTCAAACTGGGCACAACTGTAATCCCAGCACTGGGGAGGCTGAGACAGGAGGAACTCTGTGTGTCCGATCTGTGTGGTGAAACCTAGAATCAGATAAATAAATAATCACAAATTAATTAAATAAAGACATTTCTCAAAAAATACATAAATCACCAATAAGTATATACATGAAAATATACTCAACAACAGTAGTCATTAGGTAAATGTAAATAAGAATCACAATGATGTAGCACATGATAACCACTAGAATGGGTAGGACTTTTGTTTTTTTCTTAAAAAGTACTGGGGAAAATATAAAGAAATCAAAAGTCCTGTACATTGTTGCAAGGAATTTAAGATGGTTCTGGCCCTTGTAGTTGATTCTTGAAGGAAATTGAATATGAACTTACTGGAAGAACCTCATTCTTTTTCACCTCCAAAAACTGAAACCAGGTACACGAATAAGTATATGCACACATACAGACTTGGAGCTTCGTTATTCACAGGGTAGGGTGGCTCCAACGTCCATCAACAGAAGAAGTAGGAAGTGGACTGTGTGGCACGTGCTTACAACAGACTCTTCGGCTATGAAAACAAAGCAAGCGCTGATACACGCTGCAATCCGTGCATTTTCAGGCCTTCACTCGAACCCACGAAGCCAAACACTTACAATCACGACTGCACTGCATTAGTTACAGTCCTGTTGCTGGAATTCCTGACACCGGTGACTTCAGTGAGGAGTGGTTCATCTTGGCTTACAGTTTCAGAGTATTCAGTCCATGTTGGTTGACTCCACCACAGTATAAATAAAATAGCAGAGGGGCTGGTGGAGGTTTTCAACCAATGGTAGTCAGAAAGGGACAACGGAGGATCTAGGAAGAGATATATAATCTTTCTGGGTTGTGGCACAGTGACCCATCTCTGCCAGCCAGACCCCGTCTCCTAACAACTTAGGATGCCTCAACAATCCAATCTCTTCTAAATATCCCATCTCTAAGTAACAAGGCTTTGTGGAGACCTCATATCTAATCTGTAACAGATGGCTAAAAGGCATCTCTGGAATGAGCAAGATTCCACACATCACAGGATCAAGCTACAAAATTATAAATTTTTCCTTTAAGAAAAGAGTCCCTGAAACAGTCTCAAAAAAAGCTGCCCAGGGAATCAGCTCCACTTGTGTTTGTGTTCCTGTGTTCAGCTATTCACATACTCAGAGGCCTCTGTGGCCTCCAAGAGAGCCAGATTCCTGCTCAAGCTGTGGAAGACCCTGGCAGCATCCACTTGCTCTTTGTTTTTTAGGCATGAAGAATGCAAGTTATTGGGCCATGGAGGCATCCAATCAGATTTTAGGGGAAGACCTGTGAGGCCAGGCTGCATGCCATTGAAAGGGGATGCATGCAACTGGAAGGTCCACTGCAGACTCCAGGAAGTGGAGATGAGATGCCAGGAACCAGGATTGTCTGTTGAGTGGTACCTGCTCAAGAGAGAGACCATGCGAGCTACAACCAGCTGTGTTGTACAAGGACCTAAAGGATTTAATGCTTGCCATGTGTATCTTGTCCTCTCTCTGTTCCAATTTCTTTGTATCCTCCATTATTCCCTTTGGAGTGGGAATGTTTGAAACTGGCTATGGATTGAAATCTCCACAAATTATGAGCCAAAATTGTAAAGTTTTCGCCTTGGTGAAATGAGAGACAGGAGAGTGATAAAAGCCCTTACTGCAGGCATGAGAGGGCTGCAGGAGAATGCAAGAGCCCTAGGAGGAGGGAGCTGGGAGCGGGGGTTCTTATCAGGTTGGGCTAGGCATGGAAGTTACATGGACAGGAGAAGAGTCAGGTCAGGAGAGGACTGGAGGGTTGCTGGCACATGTGCAGAGACAAAAGGTCTATCTGGGGACTAGAAGAAGAACATGGAAGTTGGTCTGGAGTGCCAAGCTGTTGCTCTGAGACCCAACCCTGTCAGATTAACTGCCATAATGATCCGGGCAGAGCTCAATATGAGCAGAAACCTACGAAAAATAAAACTTGGTCCTTCAAGTTGTGGGTGTCAGGTACCATGTGCTAGCAGTAGGCGAGCAGCCGAGGCAGATTCTGGTACCAGGGAAGTGGGGTCCTTCCCATGATGCTACCTGGCAGTGTGGCTCAGAAGCCATGGGAATTAGTTTGCAGGAGGACTTTGAAATGTGGAGCTTTTGGCTGGAGAAGTAGCCCTGGAATGCTGCAAGCTGAGCTTGGTGAAACATTTTGGTCAGCACTCAAAAGAACAGAATGTTGATAGAAATGCAGATGGAGAAGGGCAGGTTCAGCTTTCAGCTGGGAACAAGGATTTCACTGACAAATCAGCTTCAGGCCATGTGTGTCATGCTCTGGCAAAAAGAAAAGAAAAAGTCTGTATTTTGTTTATGAGACTTTGTGACAAGCTTATATTAATGTTGGCAGACTAATGAATCTGGTTGAACCAATTTCAAGGCAACCTGATGTGGAAGCCGTGACACAGGTACCATGTTGCCAGCTCTATGTGGCGAAGTGAGAACAAATGGCACAGCTTAATTATTTAATAAGTCTTGGGTTTGGCCAGGAAGGAAGTTCTGGTAAAGGTACCTCACAACAGGACAATAGAAAAGATAGCTTGGAGCATCAGAGGAACCACAGATACTCCATTCCTCCCCCACCAAAGTCACACAAGGCAAAGACTTTCTCACTGAGCAGTCTTGACAGCCACAATTCAAAGGGGTCTGGCTACTGTTCAAACTGGCAGATGTTGGTGTCAACCACAAGGTGCTGGTTTTACAGACATGAAGAATTTAAGCGTTTTGGAGCCATGGAGGCTTCTATCTCGAATTCAGAAGAAAGCCTAGAAGGCCAGGCAGTGTGCACTTTAGAGAAAGTTGTGAAGCTATGAAATACTAAAAATACAGTGAAGAATCCTGGAGAAGCCAAGGACATAGAATGCCTGGGGAGAGCCACTAGGACTGAGGCAAAACTGGCCTGAGAGAGACCATGAGAGCTGCAACCACCAGAGCCATTTGGAGTTTACATCTTGCCTCAACTTGCCCTGGCTGATGAACATAGATCTAAAAGATTTAATATTTGCTCTGCTGGGCTTCAGTCTTGCTTTGTTGCCATTCCTTTCTATCCCCCTATTTTTTCCTTTAGGAATGTGAATGCTTTCCCTGTGCCATTGCATGTTGGCAGTATTTAACTTCCTCATTTTTATAGGAGCATGTACCGAGTATGCCTGAAGTCTCAGGGGAGATGCTGGATTTAGGATTTTCGGCAGTGATTTAACTTTTTATTTTTTAAATATTTATCTATCTATCTATTTATTTACTTATTTATTTTTTAGGGAAGGGTTTACAGGGTGTTCAGGGTCTCACTACTAGATCAGACTCATAGTGGTCCGCCTGTTTACAGCCTCCCAAGAGCTGGGATTACAGGTGCACGCCACTATGTCCAGTCTCAATCTCTGTCTCAGCATGCCCTGGGAACGGGGCCAGAATGGCAGGCCCGGGGATCAAAACCCCGGCCCCTGCATCTGCTTGCAGGCACTTTAATCCGCCGAGCTATTTGGCTGGCCCATCAGTGCTTAAACTTTAAAACTTGGGTGACTTTTAAAGACAGACTAAATGACATTTACATAGACACACGAGTCTCCTGGGGGCTGGGGCAGAATGGTATGATTTATGCCTGGATGTCCCTCCAAAGCCAATGAGCTTAAAGTAAGAAATTCAGCTGATGGGATTGTAGTGGCATTGAAGCTGATGCTGTGAAACAGTGGAATCAAGCTGGAAAAGGCAGGGCACAGTCAGCATGACCCAGGAGGGCTAAAGCTGCTTCTTGGTTCCTCCTTTGACTCTCTGTTTCCTGGGTGCTCATGGGTGTGTGGCTTTCCTCTGCCCAGGTCCTTCCACCACCCTGCCTTGGAACCAGCTGACAGTGGACTGAAGCCTCTACAAACTTCATAAAAAAAATTAAAAAATCCTTATTCCATTTTAAGGGGCCGGGGAGATGGCTCAGTGGAATAAGCACTTCCCTGGCAAGTGCAAGGATCTGAGTTCAATGCCCGGTTCTGCCAAAAAAAGAAAAACAAAACAAAACAAAAAAAGTCATCAAAATAACCCTTTCCTCCTTCATGTTATGGGTGCTGGGTGCTGCGTTCCAGGGATGAGGAAGTAACCAAGACACCAACTTCCCTCCTGTGCTGGTGCAAAGTATTTACTTTTTATTAAGGCTAATCTTTTCAGCATCCCAACTTTTCAGGTACTTCCTTCCTGGAAAAATTGAAAAATTTTCACATAGATTAGCTCTTTTTGCTCCTGTTTTTCACTACAAGTCTGGTAAAACCAGTGACAATTACCCATGCCACAGCCTAAAGTGTGGACTGCCTTGAAATTTCCTCTGCCAGGTCAATTAGACCCCTACTTTAAAATTCAGTACCATGCACAAAATGTTGGCAAACTTTCTGCCAAAACAAAGTATATATTCTTCAAGCCCAGTTTCCAACAGTCTTTCTTCCCATCTGAAACATCATGGCACTGGCCTCTATCACATTCCTATCAGCATTCTGGTCCTCTGAGCTCAGGAGAAAGATCCATTTAAGCTCTACCTAAAGCAGTTGAGTGCTTCACTAGCCAAAGTCTCCAAACTTTAACAAACTCCTCCTGCAACTAATTTTAAACCACATGGTCAGGTAAAGTCACAAAATGATCCCACTCCTGGTACCAATTTTATTCATCAGCTTTCCTGTATGTGGAATAAAATAACCAATACCTGCAACCTAAAAGATAAGAATATTGTAGGAAATGGTTTTAGGGAGAAAGAAAGAAAGAAGGAAAGAAAGAAAGAAAGAAAGAAAGAAAGAAAGAAAGAAAGAAAGAAAGAAAGAAGAAAGAAAGAGAAAGCAAGCAAGCAGATAGATAGATAGATAGATAGATAGATAGATAGATAGATAGATAGTCAACTGGCTCCAAGGCAGAAACAGCATGGCAGTAGGGGATGGCAGAGTAAAGCTGCTCTTCTCTTTGTAGCCCAGAAGGGGAAAGAGGGAGGAAGGGAGGGAGGGAGACAGAGATAGAGACAGTTAGTCATGCCCTTAGTATTCTGCCCTTTCTGACCAGATCCTGCCACTAAATGTGAGAATTTCTGAAATATCTTAGATTAAACCATAATAATATATGGTTTCTCTGCACTCCCAGGGAAAATACAGAAAAAAAAAATCAACACATACAGAACACAAACTGTAAGAGTCCCCTCCAGGTTCTCCTATCAGTTTAAGAAGTTAATATTTGTAATCCCAAAGATACGTTATTGGAATCCACCAAGTTAATTCCAATCTGCCACTCCCAGTGCAAACCATGGTGAAAGAAAAGACACTAAAACATATTTATAATTATTAGGGAGACAAGGGGCTCTAAGTCCAGCCATGAAGATGGTTTTCTGGAACAAACAGGCTGACCCAGGGAGGCACCTGGGTTTTATTCAGTGGAGGAGGAGTGGCTTGAGGAGGAATGACTGAGAATTGTGGGAAGTAGGCGAGTCCTGTGAGTGAGCTAGGTGGGTGGCCTGCATGTACCTCTGCCATATGCAGAGAAAGTAATTTGCATTATGCTATTGAGATAGTATCTAATGTCCGGGGATCTGGTGCTCAGCCAAGATGCAGACTATCTCTCTTCTTTCAAGAACAGCTGCTCAGGTGGTCCTCCACGTTCCCCCTTCTTTGTTCTGAAGAAAATGGAGCAGTGTCAGTTGTGGTCACATAGCCTGTAGCTACTGTTGGGCTGAGAATCCTCCATAACACACTTTAGTGAGGATTATAAATGAGAGAATGAGTACACCAATTCCAATATAAAACCAAAAGTGAGTCCTGAGATAAGCAAATGGATTCAACTGCTTTATAGCATCAGCAAATTTATCCCAGTCTTTAATCTGGGCATCAAAAGTTGCCACCTACAGTGACATTAACAAAGCCTTTCTCTAACGAGCATCTATATCCAAGGTAATTAGATGGGCACGAGGTGGGACAAAACTATGGTCAAACAATGAGATTACAAGCATATTGCTCAGATAAAATTGTTTAAATTCAGTACCAGATGGGGAAGAGTTAATTAGCAGGGCCACGTATACCTCCGGGACAGGGTCTCCTCCTGTTGGGGGTTGTTACTCATTTGGGCTCTTTTAAGGTGATTGATACCTATCTAGAACATCAATCCCTGGTGTCCATTCCTAGGGAAGTATGGAGCTGTATGTTTCTTCTTTTGTCCTGAGGTGTGGTCCATAGCCGAGGAGTAACTGTCCATAGTTGCAAAGTCACCTTGTCTTCCATCTTGTATCCTTGAGGGCCTGGCCCTGTCTGACTGCCTATAATATTTCTATCTAATTCAGCTGCCTACAATAACAAATCAGTAGAGACCAAGTGAGGAAGAGTACAGCTGCTTAATTGATAGACATTTCCTTTGGGAAAAAGGAAATTTGAATGCCACTAAATTATTCATGTTGACATAGTTAATTGTATGTGAGATTCACCTCATTTTAAAATTATGCACTTAGAAAGTGATCTTTAAGATAATATGCACATATTATCAGCTTCCAGGAGAATTATTCAAATGGGAACTGAGTTTTTACTTTTAAACTTTGAAACAAGATGTTACTTACCAATTTTAGCCCTTCCCATGTTTCAGGAATTTTGTTAGTCTTGTATAGTTTATCATCTTGAAACTCAATATATTTGTGTGTTTAATGCTTTGGTAGTGACAGACCACTCACAGTGTAGTACACACTACAACCTAGGTGTGCATTAAGCTGTACTGTCCAGGTTTCTATATTTGTTGTTTGCACAGTGACGAAATTGCCTAATAAAACATCAGAATGGATCTCTTTTGCTAAGAACATAATTATAATAGCTATCAGTGCCTTCAATTTGAGAGACATTAGGTATGAAAAATTGCTCAGTCATACAGATGAAAGATACACAGACCTCAGTTGGTCACTTAGCTATTAAACACATTTTTGTAAGAGAATTAAATACATGCTTATACAAGAGCTTATCAGCATCTATCAAATGCTATATTTTATCAATGTAGTAATGTTGATAGTGTAAAAAACTTTTAAACATTTAAATATCTTCAAACATTTTAGTAGGTTGGAGCTCCCATTTGTATTGAAATATGTTACACATATAATCTATGTTACAGTACTACTTCAGGTAAGACTAACGCTGATTTGAAGAAAAAATTTAAACAAACAGCTGACATTTATTGAACATTTACCATTCAACAGGCACTGTTCTAAGGGCTTTATATTAATTCACACTAACTGACTTTAGAGCAATACTTGCAGATCAAAATTATGAAGATGCTATTCATATGGACTGAAGTGTGGAGAAGTGGTAAAATTTTTAAAAATAAGTCAGATTCAAATTTAATTCTAGGATCTTCCATTTAATAAAAGTGACTTGACCAGGAAACTAAGGATACCTGATTGTCATCACTGTTTCTCTCATTATTATTGGAATGTTTAGCTTGAAAATTGTTTGCATACTAACCCATGATATATGAAAAGAAATACACCATTAGGACTGGGGATATAGCTCAGCGGTTTAAGTGCCTGCCTGGCAAGCACAAGGTCCTGACTTTGAGTCCTGGTATTGGAAATAAGCCTTTATTGGAGCCATCAGAAACAGTAAACAATACATTCTGATTTACAAGCATTTGAAATTAAGAGCTACAGAATACAAAATAACAAAATGTGAAAAAGTTAGTACAATTTTTAAAACATAAAAATAAGCAAGATAAAAGATTATAAAACTGTTAAGACACTTTTTTTAAAGTAAATAACTTTTAGAAATGAAAACAAAGTTGCTAAAATTGAGAATTCCATAGATAAGTTAAATAGAAAATTTAGACTGGAAAGAAAATTAGTGAAATTAAATACAGCTCAAATAATTTACCCACAAGCCGCAGAGACATGGTTGCGGCAATTACGGGACATGATGAGAAAAGGAGGCTGTAAAGAGGACAAATGTACAGCTAATATGAGTTCAGAGAGAGACAATGAAGTGATACTTGAAAGTTCCGAAATACTTCAGAACTGAAGTCCTGAGTCCACAGAAACAGGAAGCAAAAGTAATTTTTTTCTTTGTGTGTGTGTGTGCGTGTGTGTGAAACCTGGAACTGAACTCAGGCCCTTGTGCTTGCCAGGCAAGCGCTTATTCTACTGGGCCATCTTCCCAGCCCCTGATATGTCTTTTTGAGACAGGGTCTCTCTATGCACCTCAGACTGGTCTTCAGCTTACTTTGCAGCACAGGCTAGTCTCGAACTCACAAGGACCCTCCTGCCTCAGCTTCTGAGTGCTGAGATTACAGGCATGCACCACCACATTGGGTGCAAAAGTGTATTATTGAACAAGCTAAATAGAATTAAGTCTCCTTTGGACAATATGCAGTGAAACCTCTGCCCTAGCATCAAAGAAAAAACTTAAAAAGCCAGAGAAGGAAGAGGAGCTTGACAAGCTGACTCAGACATGCACATAAGAGAGAAGACCCACCAGGCTCGGTGGCTCCTGCCTGTAATCCTAGCACTCCTGAGGCTCAGGCAGGACGATCACTGTGAGTTTGAGGCCAGCCTGGACTACAAAGGGAGTTCCAGGCCAGCCTGAACTGCATAGTGAGAAGCCTGTCCAAAGACAAAACCAACAAATGTCCAGTACTGCACAAACCACAGGATAATGCACAGCGATATGCTTTATTTCCGTGGGGGAAAAAAATGAACAAGTACCACATGACACAAGTTGGTGTAATCTTAGAAACGTAACCTTGAATTAGTGAAGCAAGTTCAGAAATAGCAACACTGGCCATATCACATGCATTTATATATGGGTACAGATGAATTGACATATACAGATGTTTTTTAAAGCTAGTAGTAATGATTAACGAATTCAGGCTAATGATTAGAAAGATGGGATGAAGACTAACGGTAAGTCCAACAATTGAAGACTTAAAATGAGTCAGATTCAGAAGGATCCGTCTTATTATGCTTCGTTACTTAAAAACATACACTATATACTTACTGTGCATCTATTATACATCTAGCAACATGTTTTAAAACTATTTTACAGCATATAATATGTACAAAATACTTGGTATGTCATTGATAATAAGCTCACTGAGTGTTATAAGTATGCTTATTCAGGGCTATACGTGGGTTCATAATTTCGTATTTCATACAGAAGACAGAGCAAAAGTTCAACCTGGCTTTTAAACTTTAAAGGATAGTTTGATTATTGCCTAGAACCCAAATAAATTATATAATTCTATAAATTATACTAATCTAGTGAATGGCTTTAAAAAAAGTTTTGGTTTTCTCCTTTAAATTTTTTTAAAAAAATAAAACACATGATGTCATCCTCTGGCTCCGCAAAGGCAATTCTTTTTTCTAGCTATAGAAGGACACAGAAGGGCACGTTCTTCAGACCAAGCCTAGGATCTGAGGTGCGGTCACGGGCTCTGCATGTGCCCCTCTGGCTTTCCAAGACTCCCTCTGGACCTCTGGCGAGGTGCTTGCTTGCTGCGGTACGGCTCTGGCTTCCCAGAGCTGCGCGCGGCTTGGGTGCTAGCTTGGAAAGCCGAGGGCCAAGCGAGCCTCCCGCGCACGGCAGGCGCGCGCACTGCGAGGCGAGGCTCACGCGAGGCCCCGCGCCTCCCTCGGCCGCCCGGGCGCATTCCCCGGCCGGGCCTCCCCGCCCGCCC
>NW_004524651.1:8548961-8587305 GCF_000260255.1 Octodon degus
CCTGCCGCTCCAGGGCCCCCGGGGCCGCCGCGGCCACCTCGCTCCCGGGTGCAGGGCAAGCGGCGGCCCGCGGGCAACGTCCCTCTAAGCACCGCCCGCCGCCGCGGAGGGAGCCCTCGGAAGCGCCGTCCGCCAGCCCTCGCGCTCCCGCAGCCAGTCCCGACTTCACTCGTCTCGCCTCGGGCCGGGGGCCGACCTCGGCGGCGCAGCCGAGAGGCAGCTCGAGTCGAGGCCCAGCCGGGACTCGCGCGTCCGCCGCGCGCCGGGGCGACGCCGCGTGACGCACTTCCGGCGCGACGAGTGGATGGACGCGCTGGCTGCACCACGGGGAGCGCAGCGGCAGTGCGGGCGCGCCTGAGGCTGGCTTCTCAAGCGTTTGAGTCTGAAGGCCTCTTCCGTTAACTTCCTCGGGGACAAGTCCTCGAGCGACGCGCCAGAGGTGGCGCTTTAGTCGGCGTTTTCCCGGGCAGCGGAGCAGCGGGTGGGCGCCGAGGAAGCAGGCCCGTGGCGGGCACGGGTAGGAAACCTCCGGCCGCGCCCCTCGGTCCTGGCGGCAGCTGCGCGCCCTCGAGCCCGGCCTGCCTGGTCTCGTTTTCCGCTCGCTGTCAGCCCCGGGGTCCCGGACCTAGGTGGCGGGGTTTCCCAGTCACACCCTACCACCGCCTTCAGAGTGGCGCTTCTCGCAGCTTTGAAAACCACAGTCGACCGGTGAAGGCGCCGAGTGTGTCACGCAGGCCGTGGACACTTGAATAACACGCCCGCAGGCAGCTTCCAGGGCAGGCTTTACCCTTTATTGTGCAAGTATGTGCAAGTATTGCTGTTCACACGACATTGCATAGTACTTTTTGGTCCAAGAAGTGCAGGCCTTGCATGCTGCCTGAAAAAAAGTATCTACCTTTTAGTTTTCTATGTTTATCTTGCAGTAGCATAGACCCAGCATTGTAGTAAGTGTTGCAGAAGAAAAAAAGATAATTAAGACGAGATGGGTGTTTGCGAAGACGCTGTTGTGTTCTGTCTGAGGAAGAAAACACCCAGCTGCATATTCGTTTTGGGGTGTGTGTGTGTGTGTGTGTTACTGTGGTCAAACTTGGCATCTTGCCCTTGCAGGCAGGCATATACGCCGCTGAGCTGTCTCCCCAGCCCCCTCCCTCAAGTGTGTATTGTGTTGTCTAGTTAAATAATGCTGTAGGGTGTAAAGAATATACATTTGATTCTTAGTGTATGTCCGTTTTTTTGCTTTAACTCCATACTTGAAAAAGTGATCTGGCCAGGCATGGTGGCGCGCCTGTAATCCAGCACTTAGGAGGCAGAAACAGGAAGATCATTGCAAAATCCAGACGAGTGGTCTTACAAAGTGAGCTTAAGACCAGACTCAATTGCATGGTGAGACCCTGTCTCAAAAGGACAAAAAGAAAAAGAAAAAAGTAATCTTCAGTTTCGAAAGCTATGCATGAAACCCCACTTAAGCAGTGTGCTGCTTCATTTAAAGTTGAGTATAACTCCTGGCAAAAAAAAGAAAAGAAAAAAACTTATTTAGATGGAGCAGTTGGAACAATGTGTACTTAATTTATTCATTTATAAATGGAAGAGTATTAGATTCCCGTCTTTAGGTAAACCACATTTTGAAACTGCAGTTTCTTTACTAGAGATAATACCTGATTGTTAAAAGTTTGGTTCAGCCTGACAAGTGCAGGGTCCTGAGTTCAATCCCCAGTACCATTAAAAAAAAAAAAAAAGTTTGGTTCAAATTTTGTACTTTTCTTTTATGGAACCCAAGAAGATAAGGGAGAATTTGTGCTCTTAAGCATAGGGTGTCTTGAAAGCCTCTGGGGAGGAAACTACTGTAGCTGCCTTTCCTAAAACTACTCATAGGTTTGCCCCTTTGCAGTCAGTACAGTCTATCTGAAATGACTTCGTGAATTCTTAATTAGGAATCTTCATGTTAAGTTAAACTGTTCACCTCCTTCATAGATAGTTTATACATCTCAGGATTTTATGGGGGGAAAATTCATTTTTCTAGGATTTGACAAAAGATATAATTCTTTTATAGCCAGTTAGCATTACCAAATTCCTAAGGAGTCTAGACCTGTAGCATGACCCTGGATGTACCACATCTTTGCAACACGTGTTGTAACTGAAAGTATTAAACCTTGCCTCTGTTCACTGATGACTTCAAGTAGTGTTTTTCCCACAGTGCGCATACACACACACGCACGCACGCACGCACGCCCTGGATAAAATACAGCCAAGTAAGCTTCACAAGAGCATATATTTGATAGAACCCCAAAATTCTACTGAAAGATCAACATCAACATAGAATCAAGTATAGCTTAGAAAAATAACAAAATACGATCATTTTCTATAGCCTTTGGTTTTATAAAGAATCCCCTGAGACTTGAGTGTGGTGGAATGTGCGCCTAATCCCAGCTCTTGAGATCCCCGATCTAGTAGTTAAACCCTGAACACCCTGTAGACCCTTCCTTAAAATACAAAAAATAAAAATAAAAAATCCCCTGGAATGACACTGAAAAGGAAAAAGAAAGTACACAGGCTTGCTTATGGACAAGGAAGTTACAGGGGCAGAAGGAGCAAGAGAAGGTCATAAGCCATAACCCCTGCACCAGAGGATTACATCTGAAAATCAGTCATCACAGATTATAGGCAGTTCTTCATTGTTTGAGTCAGATGTCTCTAGGGCTGTACCTTTAAGGCCAAGGTGTCTGCTAGGGCCTTGCCTCATTTACTAGAGTTTCCCTTTTCTGCAACCTATAATGCTTGGTGTCTGATCTTTTTCAGTTATTAATGTGTAATCCTCAGTATATTTCTTTAACTATTGCCGGTCTTCTGATAGCCATTCTCGCAACTCCTGCTTCCCAAACCCCTAAAGAAGTGATACATTTTTCGTGGAGAGCTGTCTGTAGTAAGTTGATTTACAAAAAAGAACTTTCTGACTCCTCCACATGGTTGACACTGACAAAGGATCTACAAAGATACAGGGTTACAGGATAAATCCGGAAGGTACCTTATCAGATACAAAAGTTACATTTCTTGTTATACAGGTCTTGCTTTTATCTTGGTCTTAACCATCCAGCAGAAAAGTATAAGAACAAGGTATATAAAATAAAGCTATATTAATGTGCTGAGCTGTGAAAGGCTCAAGTCAACAACTTCTGTGGATAACCCACTACTATTGTGGACTACTGGACTGTGTTGAATTGTTTTGCTGAATTCACGCACCTATAGTATTAAGATGCCAATGGAATACCCACTTCTGACAGGACTAAACTAAAAAAGGTGATACAAAGGAAGGACCATTTTGTATCTGTATATGCAGAATAATTAGGATAGATATACAGCTACTTTTGCTTAATTCAATGAGAAGAAAGATTTGTACTAATAGTGTTTGAACAGGATATTGTCTGCATCTTGTACTACGGATAACCACTAAGAAGATAGCAATGTACAATGTATTGATTATTGAAACTGTCCTATTAATCAGTTTTGAAACTGTAAAAAAAAAAAAGGAAGTAGAGAAATAAAGCTGTCATTTGTGCCAGATATGAGTTAATGGGGGGGGGGGAGAACTTTCTGGATTTCAGCTTCAGCAAGTTCCTGTTTGCAAACCTCCTTGCCAGGGATACAAGTCTTAAAAATTTATAATTATTCATATCTGTAGATATTTTTCATATACAGCTCCTTAGAACGGCTTTTCCGGGCTGGGGAGATAGGTTGGCAGTCTAATCTTCTGCCTGGTTTGATCCCTGGTACCACATGCAGTGCTAGCCCTTGAAACTGGGCGTGGTGGCGCACCTCTGTAATCCCAGTGTTGGGGAGGCTGAGACAGGAGGCTCACTGTGTCCAAGTTGTATAGCAAGACCCTATACCAAATAAATAAAAGATCAAATATAGGGTTTTGTTTTGTGAAGAATAGTTTTTCAGTTAATGTTCAAGTTAACTTTTCAGGGTAAGTGTGGATGTCCCTACCACCTGAGTCCCAGCTGGACTAGCATAAGAGCCATAAGCATGTAAACATAGGGTGGACCCATGAACCGAAGGCCCTAGGAGGCATCACAAGAATATCAAGAGCTCCTAGGAAATCAAAGGCTTTGAAAACTAGTTTATTCAGGCTGTCTTTTAGGAGTGTACCAGATTGAGGTACCCTTTCTCAGGGTAGACTATCCTGGTGCTGAAAGATTCAGCTGAGCCTCAAAAGCTCTCCTGTTTGAAGTCCTAGCATGCTCTGGCCCCTGTCAACATGGAACAGGGCTCATTTCTTGACTGCACGTGTGAACCCATGCATCAGGAGACCCCTTTTCCTTCTGTTGTCTTGAGTCTCTGGAGCAATTTTTTGTTTTTAAATCTTACCTTTATGTGGTTCCAGTTTGCATCCAAAATGGAGAAACTGATAAAAGATTTGATCCCCAATAGAGAATGAGGTGAATTTAAGAGCTCCATCTGGGCTAGGAGTTAGCTCAGTGGTGTAGCACCTGCCTGGCATGCATCAAAGTCCTGAGTTTGGTTCCTGGCATATATACACAAAAGAGAGGTCCATCTGAGAAAATTGCGGTTACCTAGTTTCACTTGACTTTGACTTTTCTGGCTTCACTTGATCTAGTAATCAAGTGATTTGCAGATAATCTGGCAACTCTTCATATGTTAAATTAGAGAACAAGTGCTTAAAAGCCAGATGACCACAATTAATTATGATTTTATTCCCATCTGATGTGCAACTGATTGAGATTTACCATCTTGGCCAAACTGAGGCCCATATAATAATCTTTTTTTAAAATCTCTTAATTTCTTGCCAGTCAATTGAAGGTGATGTGCTGGCAAAGTAGATGATCACCTGCTAATTCAGTAATGGTTATCCCTTCCCAGATCCTCTTCTCAGAGCCTCCTGTCAGCGGTCCTCTGCAGTGATTCACAAACTTGGAGCAGCATTAGCATCTCATGAGGAGTTACTTAAAGACTCATATTGATACCAACAATTGGATATTTTGACTCAGACACGGTAGAAATCAGAATGGGCCAAGCATTGCAGGTATACACTATTCCTGCAAGGGAAAGCTTGTTGCAGGGGAGGGTCTAAAGCCAAACTGGATTTGCTTAGGGAAGTAAACAGTTGGTCTAGAGAGTAACCAAGCTTCTGTTCACAGAACACAGAGCAACAAGCCTTTCTCTGTGTGTGTGTGTGTGTGTGTGTGTGTCTGTGTGTGTCTGTGTGTGTATTTAGTACAGGGTCTGCTGCGTTTCACTACACAGATCGGACTCATGATCCTCCTGCTTTCAGCCTCCCAAGAGCTGGGATTATAGATGTGTGCCACCACGACCCGTCTCAATCACTGTTTCAGTGCACCCTGAGAGCGGGGCTGGCACGGCATGCTGGGGATCAAACCCTGGTCCCTAGATCTGCCTAAGCAGGCGCTTTAATCTGCTGAGCTAGCTGGCCAGCCCCACTTTTATGGCTTTTCTGGTTGGGATAAAGTCCAGAAATTTTAAGTAGGGATAGGTCCCAAAAGATCTTTTTGTGTAGAAATTGAACAGCTCACTAGGAAAGCTCAACTCATCTCAGATGCTCTTGAGTTTCCTTTATCTGGCAAATCATCCTGTGCAGAATATCCCAGCCGTGTTCTCAGTATGCCAACGGGTCACCTGGGCTGCTCAGAAACTGCTGACTTACTCTTCAACTGGAGTCAGCATCTTGCATAAATGTCCTGTCCTCATATAAGGGTTGAGGGACTTCACTGTTTAAGCTGCTGAAAAGCACAGCAGTGGGGCATAAAAACAACTCCTCAAGGTCCTGAGTTCAAGTCCCAGTACTGAAAAAAAAAAAAAAAAAACCTCCAATGGGCAAAAGGTAAAGCTAACCCTGTATTGTAGTCTCAGGCAAAACATTAATACTCAGCATGTTTACATGAGGGGTGAGGAGAGTGATTCAAGGATCAAGACAGCAAACCAGCAAGACACAAAAGAAGGGCAGATGCCGACCCTTGGATCCTATTTGAGTTGCCCATTGCTGAAACTTTGCTGTTTGCAGGCCCAGGTGAAGAGTCAGTACCCCCAGCAAAAGTAGCTTTCAGGTCTCCTGGAAGTAGTAGCACAGGCAATTGCTATCATAATCCACAAGTCAGGGATGTCATCTAGCGCAGTGCTAGAGAGAAACTAATGGAGTGTTGCTCTTTATATCACCTCCAGAGTGAACAATTTTAAGTTCACTGGGAGCAAGTAAAGCTTATTCGTACCTTTTTCTTTTGGTAACACTTTCTCATTTTATGCAACTATTTTGCTTTTGTGGTTTTATCAGGGTCTCACACCTAGCCTATTAGCACATGCCATGTTTCAAAGAGTACTGTTTTACTGCACACAGGATTGTGTTGCCATCCAGCCTTCTGCTCCATCCTGTTGTTCCTGAATTGTTACTGGGCCCAAGTTTAAGGCTGAGTAAAGCTGTACTGCAATCTCATAATTTGCATAAAATTCTTAAATGATGGTGATACTATTTAAAAATAAAATTTTGAGTAAAGAAATTTTCATTCTATGTGCAAAGAAAAGAGATATCCCATATCTTTTTTTTTTGAGCATTTACTTTAGAAAATACTTGTCTTTGTATGCCTCTTTGAAATGTGCATAAATCTTTCTAAAACATTTAAGCTAGCATCTCACTAGTCTTACAATCTCTGAACATTTCCCCAAGGGAAAAAAAATACCCATATCTTCCAGTTTCCTGGAAAGATAGAAACTGAATGTTAGCAGACACCTGGTTCCAAATTGCAAACTTATCCCCTACCACAAAGATAGGAGAAATTTATTTTTCCTTAAAACAGTTAACAAATAGGTGGTCACCAAAATTACCAAGTAATTTAGGATGAACTCTGTGTGGCAAGTGGTACTGTCTAGTCCTCTTCCTGGAGAACTGGTAACATCATACATGTATATGATGAGTTGTAATTATATTAGTGTTTTGCCTATTGTACAAAACATTCTGGTTTAATGTTTCTTCAGACAAAGCCAAACAAAAACATTTCTCTCTGCTGTCTTTGTATAGAGATTCTTTAGACTGCTTGGATTTTGTTTCTTACTATGTCTCATTAGTTGAGGACACACTTTGACATACACTTACAGTGTGAGCCTAAATGCAGAGCTTGAAACTTTTGTCTAAGATTTATTTTATTACTTTCCGCCTGTCCTTAAAGCTTGATGAAGTCCTTTGGAGCATTAGCTTTTTAAAGTTTTGATTCTGTTGTCCTCCCCACCTTGTATTATCTGTAATGTTGAGACATTTATTAAGATACCCCGAAAGTGGCTATAAGGTTCAGTGCTTACGTTGTTAGTCACCAGACAGCTTTGTATCACATACTGTGTTGCATGTAGGAATACAGCCATGAACAAGACAGTTGACTCCAGTGACATACAGTGGGCAAGAGAAAAAGCGGGCCATTCAGGTCTCAGGCTGCATGGTGCTATAGGGGTTGGAAGCAGCTTTTTAGGATCCTGAATTGGCACAGCTGCTATCCAGAGAATGGGTAGCAATGAGGAAAGGGCATGAAGAGTAGTAGTTCAGACAAAGGAATAGTATTTACAAAAATTTAGATGATTTAGATGTTATAGTAGGATATGGGCACAGAGACTCCAGTGCAGGTGGTGCAGACGAATAGGGAGCAGTTAGCAATGCCCACACGAACGTAAGCATTATTTGTGAATTCTTAGGAAGCGCCATATAATGTCAGGCTTCTAGTAGACCTGGAGACCACAGGGGACTTTATATATCCTCTTTGCATTTTAGCTCCCTGTCTTAGTCATTTCCTTTGTTGCTGAACACAATACCTAGCACTTAGGCATCCTAGTAAATTTTTTGAAAGGCACATAATGAGTGGGTATAACACCCACATTTATTTTTAGGAGTATTTCTGTTGATGCATTATTTTAAGTTATATTAAACTTTTTGTTTTTTATGTATTTAGTACAGAGTCTACAGGGACTTACTACACAGATTGGACTCGTAGTGCTACTCCTGTTTTCAGCCTCCCAAGTGTGCCACCACGCTTTCTCAGCATGACTTGGGGGCAGGGCTGGCACAGCACAACAGGGATCAAACCCTGTCCCTACACCTGCCTAAGCAGGCGCTTTAGTCCACTGAGCTATCTGGCTGGCCTGTAACAATGTGTATTTTTTAAAATATCAAAATATTTTAATATGTAATGAGTGTTTAGAATACATATCAACATTTTCAACATAATCTGTTTACTTACAAAACCTAAAACCTAACAACAAATAAATTCCTACATGAACCACAGTGAAAATACAAACAAAACTACCGCAGAAAAAATACTTGCTTCAGTTTTCCTACCTGAAGGTCCCCACATGTGACAATGGCATGTTCCATCCTCAAGTCTCATTTGCACTGCCAGCACATGTGCTTAGCTTTCCTTTCCTGTTTAGCAGGCCAAACTTGTCACTTCTCTTGTCAGGAACTTCCTTTATATGATGTGCACTTAGCAGGAAAATGAAATATCAGCAAAATATCAGGTGTTTACATCATTATTTACCTTTACTATTTACTTACTAAATCTAAAGGATAACAGCAGAAATAAATTCCTACATGCACCACAGTGAAAATGCCTAGCATCCCTGTCAATCTTACCATCATGGTGTAACATAGACGGTATCAGTACTACTTTGTTTCTCTTTGCCATATAGAGTCCAATGTTAGATCTTTCTGAAATTCTATGTTCTCTATTATGAACTTCTGGCATTTTTTTTTTTCAGAAATCTCCATTTTCTTGTGCTGGTCAATTGATGTTCTTTTAGCAAATGTAACATCAATGGGTGAGTAGTGAACCAGTTGTCACATGTGATATTTAGGTTATTTTCAAATAGGTACAATGTAATGTGGTAATTAGTGCACAAATAAAGACCTCGTGGCTGAGTTCTAGGATAAATTTTTAAATTTAAGGTATGATATGTCTTCACATCTACCCAGGCATGTATTTTATTTGTGTGGTAACAGAAATCGAACTCAGGGTCTTGTGTCTGCCAGGCAGGCACTGTGCTCCGCTGAGCTAAATCCCTGGTCCCAGGGCATGTATTTTTACAGCATACTTGGAGGGTTGGCATATATTGCTGAAAGCTTTTACCACCGTGAAATGATACAAGTTGTTCATCATTTGTCTTGTGTTTTGCCTGAAGTGAATGTGAGACAGATGGAGACAGAAGGGTAGGCTTTACGTATATTTTGGAGATAGAAATGACAGTGCTGAATAGCATATGGAAGAGGAAAGTGTTTCTCTCCCCTCTCAGGCACACTGGAAGTCACATTTCCGTTCTCTACATACCCCCCCGCCCCCCATACACACATACCTGTGAGTTACTAGGAATGAAACCGAGGGTCTGCACAGTGATCTACATTTTCATACACTTCTGGGCTCTTAATCTTGAGACAGTATTCCCAAGGGAAGGGATGAAGTGACTGATCAGGGCTTGGTGCTCGACCTCCTTTTCCTTGTGGGTGATGTTAGGGATATGTGTTAGGTTGATAGATGTATTTTCTATCTTCAAAAATGTTTATTAAAATGAAACCAGAAAATTCATTTAAAGTTATGAGAAATACATTGACCTTTGAAGTTCAAGTAATCCCAAAATGAGCAGGATAATTAAGACAAGCAAAAAGGCCAAGAAAATATATGAAGCTTGACTAATAAGCATGTTTAAAATAAATAGTTATTTTAATGAGTTATTGATGATCTTATAATTCATGATTGCTGAGAGAAATGTTAACAGGATAATTTGTAAAAAGTCATCAAGAGTATACAAGAAAGCAATAGCTCATTGCTTAGCTTGTTTCTGATTAGTGTTGCAGAAAGGAGATAAGCAGAGAGAAAGTGTACTAGAAGTGGGGCTATACTCAATAATGACCCCCCCAAATTTTTATCCATTCAGCAACTCAAAAAGTAATGAACTACATGAATTAAGATGTTTGCAGATATGTTGAGGCCGTCCCAGATTAGGGTGGATCATAAATCCGGAGGAAAGGACACAGATAATCAGAGACATGGGGAAGAAACCCATGTGACAGGAGGCAGTGGAGTAATAGCACTTCAAGCCCAGAAGCCAGTCGCCAGCAACCACCACAAGCCAAGTTAGGTATGGACTATGTTTTTCCCGAGAACCTCACAGGGAGCTGCGCCTGCCTCCCATCTCAACCCCAGCCTCTAAAATAATGAGAGGAGGACTGGGGATGTCCCTCAGCAGCGCAGTGTCAACCTGGCAAGTGCAAGGTCCTGAGTTTGATTAAAATAAGGGGACATATTACGCATTTCTGCTGTTTTTGATCACCCAAGCTGTGCTTTGTTACTGCAGCCTGAGAAAATTAATTTGTGGATCAAAAAATTTATGTAGTTTTTAAATTCATGTTTAATTTCAAAAAGTATGTGGTGCCTTAAAAAATGGAATGAGCACAATTGATAAGAAAACTATTCAACTAAAATATTGAATTGAATATTTACATTTGCAAAAAACATGCAGCATAGCATAAAATGTTCCATTAAAAAATGGAAAATGTTCCTTGATGTGGTGAATGTTCCTGAAATCTCAGCACTCTGGGAAGCTCAGACAGGAGGGTCATAGGTTTGATTTCCAGGAAGTATAGTCATTAACTTCAGCCGTTTGTGTGATGTTTCATAGCCCTGAATATTCATGCCTTCTTTTCCAACCCTTAGCTACCGTTCAGTTTAGTACTTTATAATACTGCTATTCTTTTATTGCACTAAGTTAAGTTGCTCAGTAACACCCCATATCAAAATAAAAAATTGATGAGAGTGTGGCCAGGGAAAATGAAGGCTTTGGGTTCAGTACACAAGTACCAAAAAAAGGCCAGAAGAAGAAGAGAAAATTCAGAACAGTTTTGAGATAAGTTCTTGAGTACAGGAATTGATTTTTTTATTTCAAATTAGTTTTTATTTAGTAATACTATTTAACTCTTTTAATGTAACTATATAGTTAATGTTTAATTATCACTTACTGGGCTGGGTATGATGGTACATGCTTGTAGTCCCAGTACTCAAAAGGCTGAGGCAGGAAGATTATTGTAAGTTCAAGACCAGCCTTTGCTACAAAGTAAGCTCAAGGCCTGCCTGAAATACATAGGTAGATCCTGTCTCAAAACAACAACAAAAATTATTACTTTTAAGGTCATTTGTATTTGTTTTTTGTTTTGTTTTTGAGGTAGAGTCTTACTATGTAGTTGAACTCCCAGTGATTCCCCTGCCTTAGCCTTTGAGTCCTGGTATTATAGTTGTGCGCCACCATGCCTGGCTTAAAAGTCTGTTGTTTAATTTAAAACTCAACACTGTTCATATCCAGTACTCAACTGATTAAAATTGGTTGTCAAATGTGTGGGAAGCCACCCTATTGAATTAAATTATAGTTTAGTGCAGTTATCATCAATTGCATAATCATTACTATTTTCATAATGCTGATTTTTAAATATTCTAATGTAAAGCAATGTATGCTAAAATATGTAGATACACAGAAAATTGTAGTGAGTTGTGAGTTAGGTTCCCTTAAGTTACTAATATTTTTTTTTTATGAACAGAATATATTTATTGAGAGAAAGAATGCTCCTGTCTGAGAGAGGGACAGGAAGGGCGGCCCGCGTGGGTAGTTCCCCCTGGGAAGTTGTCTCTTGTAGGGACTTTTTTAGAGGAAAACCATGTGGTGAGGCGGGTCTAAGGTGGTGGAGAAAACATGGGAACTTGCTTAGTTGGGCATGAGGTGGAACAAAACTATGGTCAACCAATGAGATTACAAGCACCATTGCTCAGGTAAAATTGATTAATGAATTTTAGGAACAAACAGAGGTTATGAGCAGAATATATTTATTGAAAGAAAGAAAGCTCCTGTCCCGAGAGAGAGGGACGGGGGTGGCGAGTGGGTAGTTGCCCACACACACTAATATGGTTTTAAAGCAGTAACAGCTACAGGACACAGAACATGGATTCTAATACCACTTTGTAATAAAAGAAACTTCTTATTCTTTGGAGCCAGTCATTCTTTGGAAAGGAGACCAACTATAGGAATAAAATACAGAAAGTACAAGATGAACCTGGAGCATACTGTACTCCCAGAAAGTGAGATACTGTTCACACACATACAGATGGAACATATAAAAAACATGGGACTTCTCCAGAAAAAGCTTTCAATGGCTAGTGCTACATCAGTTTGAGTAACAAAACAGATAGTATAGTGTTGGATCATAACCCATGGAATAAAATAAATATCCATAAATCCAATTAAGTTAATGGACAGGACACATCTGTATAATCCATTTCAATTAATTTAGTTTTGCAGTCCAACCTTGAGAGAGCATATCTGATTTGTTTCTTGAGTGTGGATTGTACATAGTGTCTTTTTTCCAAAGAGTATAATGTGCAAAAGTGTAAGTAACATTATCCATGATGAGACAGCCTACTAACGGGTGCCCTTGATAAGATGTAGTGAGGATGTCCCTTCATTGGTCTTCCATCTCCTAACCCACAGCCCCAGACAAGCCAGAATGAAGGACAAAGACTGAGTGAAGAATCTTTAATTCAGATTCACAATAGTCAGCACAGGGAACTAGACTAGATGCCCACCAACAGATGAATGAAAAAAGAAAATGTGGCCTATAAACACAGTGCAGTGTCATATACATAATGGAATGTATGCTCCCAGTGGATTATTACTCATCCACAGGAAGAATGAAAGTCTGTTACTGCCAGAAGATGGATCTGGAGATCATCATGTTGAACACAACAAGCCAGACTCATAAAGACAAATGTTGCACGCTGTCCATGGTGTGTGGGATTTGAAAAGGAGGACAAGGAAGTAGAAGGAAGCTGTTATCAGACAAGAGAAAGGGGATAAAAATGAGGGGAGGAGGATTGGGCAGATGGATATGGATTGGGACTATGAGCAAAATACACACACTGAAAGCCCCTAAAGATGGGAAACTGAAGGGGAGGGCGGAGCAAGGGAGGGGATGGAGGGAGAAAATGATCAAAGCATATCTTGCACATGTAGGAGTATACCAAACTGAAACCATTATTTCTAATTTTTATAAAGTCTGCAGAGGCCAAGACAACAACGTAGGGCTGTGTAGGGACCCAGCGTTAGATGTCTTCAGAGAGTCTTGGAGAACCTTAGCTGAGTGTTGATGACCTTTTATGTGAGTAAAACAACTATGGAGGCAAAAGGAAGCAAGCAGCACAGCCCTTGGAATCACTGAGGGCTTGGGATAGCTGTGCTCCCACCAGTCAGGTAGAAACCTAACTTGTGGGACCATCGAGAAGGCACAGAAGGCTGCTGCCTCACAGAGGGGCACGTGAACCCCACAAGAAAGCTTTGAATGAAAAAGATCAAACTGCATTTAAGGAAGTCCACTGTACCCTAAAGCAAAGCTCAACACAGTTTAAGAAATACAGAAATCTCCGGCCGCCCAGATAGTTCAATGGATAAAAGCACCTGCTTAGGCAGAGGCAGGACCTGGGGTTTGGATCCACCTCCAGGGTACACTGAGACTGGGCGCAGTGGCGCACACTTGTGGTCCCAGCACTTTCAGCATAGCCCACCTTGTCAGTGCATGTGAGTGATAAAAGTTCCATAAGGGGGCCAGGGAGATGGCTCAGTGGAATAAGCACTTCTCTGGCAAGCGCAAGGGCCTGAGTTTAATCCCCGGTTCCGCAAAAAAAAAAAAAAAAAAACTTCCATAAGGACCAAATGGAAAAATGTAGTGAAACAGTATTTATGAATTAAAGACATGAGCCCGTCTGTCACATGTCCACTGGAGGTAAGTAAGAAAAATGGAGGCCACTCTAGAATATTAAGAATAGAATACTCTTAAAATCTAGCAGAGATAAAAAACAAATTCCCTACAAATCAGTGCTTATTACACTGACAGTAAAGTTTGTGAGTCAGAACAGATACGAGAGATTGTCAGTTCTGCTACATTTTGAAGAGGATAATTTAAGATTATATACAATGCTGAAGGGCTGGCCAAGTAGCTCAGTGCATTAAAGTGCCTGCAAGCTGGCGCAGGGGATGGGGGTTTGATCCCCCAGCCTACCGAGACGGCCCCACCCCCAGGGTTCGCTGAGATGGCAGTTGAGACTGGACATGATGGCGCCCACCTGTAATCCCAGCACTTGGGAGGCTGTAAACAGGCGGATCACTGTGAGTCCGATCTAGTAGTGAGACCCTGAGCACCCTATAGACACTTCCCTAAAATACAAGGGGGGAGAAATCTGCTGAATGCTTACTTTAAAGAAAACAAACCACATTTCCAAATAGACAAGATTAGAATATTACTATTCACAGATCCTCCCTAAAATATTATCAAGGAAATATTAACCAAAAAAAGAACATAAGACCAATTAAAAAGATAAGATGGAATGGTGGTAGCGTGTATGCTAATATTAGATTTTCCAGATACTATAAATCATTCAGGATTTTATTCACAAATTTTAATGATAAAATAAGATCATTCTATAATTTATACATGGAAATCATCTCCTGTTATAATTAACCTTTGTATAACTACTTTCCGGGAAAATGTATTATTTTATGTAAAAATAATCACAATCAGAGCACATTTTTAAATGCTCATAGCTTTTTTTCCCCTTAGCTTTAAAATACTGTTTGGATTGAAAGGAAAAAGAATATGGAATATATCAGTCTCTCTCTTATTATGTATGTATTCAGCATTTTTGATTTTTAGTTAATAACAATTGCTATTTTGGCTTTGATACTTTTTTCTACATATGTAAATTGTGAAAATTTTTAAATGTAAATTTTCAGAAAATTGTGAGCTATCTACTCTAGTGTACACATAAGCAGTTCTCTTAATGTGTTAATCATAAAGACAATTCATATTAATAAATGTTTATGCTGTGAAAAACAATTCATAGGCAGAAGCATAAATCATAAAAAAAAGATAAGATGGAATACTAGTAAATTAGTAAATTGATTTTTTTAAAAATGAGATTATGTTTGTATTTTTAACAGAGAAAGTTAAAGCTTTCTAGATAAAAGCAGGCATGTTTGGGCAAGCCTGTAATCCTTATACTCTGGAGGCTGAGGCAATAGGATCACTGTGAGTTTGAGGCCAGCCTAGTGTACATAAGTGAGTTCAAGATCAACCTGGACTACCTAAGAAGACCCTGTCTCTGTAAGTGAAAAACAAAAAGCCTTCATAGAAAAAATAATTATATAAGAGAAGATAATCAATAGGTAGGTAGAGTGAAGTGAGGAGACAAATTTGAGAAGAAAAATTCCACATTACTGGTTTTTAATTTAAAACTTTTAAGATTTTAGTACATGTATTAAATGATTAATGTTAATCACTAAAAACCAGGAATAGAAACTAGTTTCTTAAGCAGTAAGAAAGAAATGAATGTCATTTGTGAGAAATAGAGACACTTGTCAATGCAAAAGAAAGCAGAAGTGACCGAAAAGGTGAAGCTGAAAAACTCTATGGGAAGACAAAAACAATACCTAAGGCAAGATTCATCAAGAAAGAATTGGTGAGCTAGCTGGACCTCATTGAAATTCCAACGTTTGCTGTACCAGAGACACTATCAAGAGAAAGAAACAAAAGCCACAGCCTGGGAAAGGAGGAACATTTACGAAAGACAAAACTCACATTAGACTTACATACAAAATAGGCAAAGCACCCTTAAACTCTCATGTGCCAGTCATCCTTTCTATCCAGACAAAATACCTGACATACACAATTTACAAGAAAAACAATTTGAACTCATGGTTTCAGAGATGTTGGCAGAGCAAAACAAAGTGGCTTCCCTCAACAATAGTCAGGAAGCAGAAGGGAAAAGCCAAAGGGAATTAATTGGCGCAGGAACAAGTAGAAACCCTTTACTGGGCTGGCCAAATAGCTCAGTGGACTAAAGCACCTGCTTAGACAGGCTGGGAACCAGGTTCGATCCCTGGCATGCCATGCTGACCCTGCCCCAAGTCATGCTGAAATGGCAACTGAGACTGGGCATGGTGGCGCATGCCTGTAATCCCAGCACGTGGGAGACTGAAAACAGAAGAATCACTTGAGTCTGATCTATGTAGTGAGACCCTGTAGAGTCTGTACATGAAAGAAAAAAGAAAAGACAAGACCCTTCAAGGGCGAGTGCCCAGTGACTTGCTTCCTCCCACTAGGCCCCAGTACCAGCAGCAGCTTCATCTCTGAACCCACCCATACATTGATCCATTCATAAGGTAAGTGTCTCGTCATCCAGTCACCTTCTGGAAACTCCACCTCTGAACACAGGAAACTTTGGAGGATATTTTAGATCTAAACCATATAAAGGCAACAATGGAAAAACAACCTGCTTGGAAAATGGGCCAAAGCTCTTAGGCATTTCAAAAAGAAAACATGATGGGCAAATAAATATATGAAAAGATGGTTCACATCACATATCATTGAGAAATTACAAATTATGCTGAATGTGGTGGGGCATGCCTATAATCTCAGCACTCGGGAAGCAGAGACAGGAGGATCCTTCTGTAAGTTCAAGGCCAGCCTGAGCTATACAGTGACTTCAAGAACAGCCTGTGACACTGACAAAGGTTCTACAATCTGAGGTACAGGATCTCAGGATAAATCCTGAGGGGATTTCACTGACCTTATCAGATCCAAAATCTACAACTCTTGTTGCATAGGTCCTGCTTTACCTTGGTCTTAACCATCCAGCAGAAAAGTATAAAAATGAAATATAAGAAGTAAAGTCATGCTGTTATGTTGAGCTGTACGGGACTCAGGTCAACAATTTCTGACATTGCCAGTCAAGCAGAAGATCCAACACTATTATGAGCTACTGGACTCTTAGAATATTTTGCTGAGTTAACACACCAATAATATTCAAATAACAGAACTTAACAAAAAAAGGGGATACAGATGAATGTCCATTTTGTATCTGTGTATTCAGAGTGGTTAGGATAGATATATAGTTACATTCTCTTAATGAATAGAGGGATTTGTTCTAATGGTGTTTGTAAATAGGATATCCTGTCCGCATCTTGTACAGCAATTAACCACTAGGAAGAATGTATGCAATGTGTTAATTATTGAAACTGTCCTACCAATTTCATTTGAAACTGTCTCATTGCTATTTGTTTCTCAATAAAATTACGGGAAAAAAAGAACAGCCTGTACTACCTAGTGACATCCTGTCTCAAGAAAAATAAAGAAAAAATTGCAAATTAGAACATGTGATAGCAAGAAACCACTACGTGTCTACTAGAATAGCCAAAATCCAGAACACAGATATCGCCAAATGCTAATGAGGATGTCAGGTGGCAGGAACTCTTCTTGCATTGCTGGTGGGGATGCAAAATGGTACAGCCACTTTGAAAGACTGTGGATTAGCTTCTTATGCTTTCAGCATACTGATCCAGTAGCTCCACTCCTTGGTGTTTAACCTGTTTAATCAAAAGGGTTTAAAATATGTCCTTATGAGGCTGCACATGGAGATTTAGAATAGCTTTGTCCCTGATTGTAAAAGTAAAGGCAGCAAAGATGTCCTCCACTAGCCAGGTGGATAAGTAAACTGCAGTACAGCCAGACAATGGACTGTGATGCAGTGCTAAAAAAGAAATACACCATCATGCCATGAAGAGACCCGAAGCCTGAACACATCAAGTGAAAGAAGCTGATGGAGATCGCTGCAAAGCAGCCCTGAGCAGCACTTAACTAACCAGTGGCCTTCCATGTTTCCCGTGAGTCTGCCCAAGGCCTGGGCCCTTGTCTGGAGATGGGCGGCACACTCTAGTAAGTGAACCTCTGGGAGTCACTGGTCCCTGCTGGGGCCTGGCATGGTGGGTGGAGCCACACGCTTCATAGCATAAGACAGGGTCACAGCCAGGACACCTGCTCCAACCTCAGCTAGATAAGGACTGTTGCCCCAGGCATCTCTGCTGGATGGAGAGGACCTGGGCTTAACATAGCTCCTAGCAACATCTTGCCTTATTCCAGAGAAGTCTTTGAGCAGTTCCCACCTTTCTTGAGTACTCCTGTCACTTGTCTGTTAACTAAATAAATAGGGGCTGCCCAGGGAAGATCTTGGTCTTAGTGCCCAGAGAATCTCGAATTCCGTGAGAGGTTTTTGATTCTCTGGGGGCCCTGAAATCATTCTGTTTGTCTCTTTTAGCCTTCACTGTCCACTCTTGTGGAAGACTGCAGACCTGCTCAGGCCTCAATAAGGAAGGGATGATATTAACCTGATAAGCCAATGTAAAAAGGCAGTGTACTGTATGCTTTCAAATGTGTGACATTCTGGAAAAGGTAAAACTATGGAGATAGTAGAACAACCAGTGCTTGGCAGATTTGGGGAGGAGGCCATGATAAATATGTAGGGCACAGATAATGCTTACGAGTGCGATGTCTGCATTATACTGTAACAGTGGATACATGTTCTTATAAATTTATCTGGATGAATCCTGGATGCCATGACAGGAGAAGTGTCTTTCTGCCGTGCCTCTCAGCCATTCTGTTTCTTTCTTGGAGCCTGCCAACTATGGAATGATATGAGGAAAGTAAAACTCATTTCCTTTTTTTTTTTTTTTTTTTTTGCTTCATGTATTAGCCATCGAATTTATTTATTTTTCATAATTTTATTGAGAAATAGCAATGAGACAGTTTCAAACCAAATTGGTAGGACAGATTCAATGATTAACACATTGCATACATTCTTCCTAGTGGTTAATTGCTGTCTCATTTCCTTTAAGCTGCTTGTATCAGGCATTGTCTGCAAAAGGAAAATGACCGAGGCAATTGGGAACTCTTTAGTCAGGTTACTTTTCTGTTGCTAAGACAGAATACCTGGCACTCAAGGTTAAAGGAGAAAAGGTTTATTTACCTTACAGATTGTAGCACTTTCACTCTATAATTGCTGACTCCAAGGCAGGGTGGCATGGCAGACAGGCATTGTAGAAGAGACAGTACAGGAGAAGCAGAAGGTAGTAAATCAAGCAAAGGACATTTTCTGTCCCTTATTTTTTACCCTAGTGCCCACCCTTGTGTTGGGTGACAGACCCTCGCTGCCTACCCTTACAGTGGGTGGCACTCACATGCTTAATGCCAGCTCCCTTAATCCTAGCATCACATGGTGAATCCACCCCAGCATCACACCCTTGATCCCAGCAGAGCTGGGCTAGTCAGTGGACTGACTTAGTAACCACAACTCTAAGGGCTGGGGAGATAGCTCAGTAGAATAAGCACTTGCCTGGCAAGCACAAGGATCTGAGTTCAATCCCCGGTACCTCAAAAAAAACAAAAAAAAAAGTAAAACCACAGCCACACACTCTAGATCCAGCCACTTCTATAAAGCCCCACCTATGATTGCATGAGCCCTTGGGTGGACAGCTAGATACATGCCAAAACAGGAATGCAGTGTTAGCACTTTTATTATTCTTTTTGAGTCTCATGATAGCAAATATAATAATGTCATGTGCTAATTTCTTTCCAAACTTTGCAAATTACTTTCTATCCAAGTACAAAATTGGTAAGAAACTAAATTTCAGGTTTAATAACCAACTCCATGGGCTGTGATTGATCCAACTTTTGATAGATTTCTGCTGAATATTAATTTAAGATCTTGAAACTTCCTTAAGGAGATAACACATTGAAATAGTTGCTGGGGTGTCTTCTATAAATGAGAGATGAACACGGGTGTTTAGCTGCTTTACCACCTAGAACTGCTATTCAATGATGGTAACTTTTTTTCAAAAAAAAATTGCTCTGGGGCTTAGAGGTGTATCTCAGTGGCCCAGTGCCTGCCTGGCAAGTGTGAGGCTGAGAGTTCTTTTCTTGGTCAAAAAAATGAAAACAAAAAAAAATCCTCTGAAAGGAACAAAATAGGTGTTTGGACTGTCAGACACCAGGTCCAGCTGAAAGTAGAGATTTAAGAAAAGTCAGAGACTGAAGGAGTTCACATGTATTAGATGACAATGTTCTAAAGACTTCTTTAGATGCCTAGAATACTACATGCCAGAACTTTGCCCAGACAGAAGATTTGGATTGCTGGGCATGGGGTGCACACCTGTAGTACCAGCCCTTGGGAGGCTGAGGCAGAAGGAGCATGTCCAATTCAAGGCCAGTCTGGTCTGCAAAGTGAGCTCAAGGTGACTTCCTTTTTCAGCATCTGATCATTCTGAAAGGAAAGGCCCGATGATGTGGATGTGGAGCTTCCTGGGCAGATTACCAAACATGAAGCCCGTTCCATGGGTTGTGGGTTGCCTTCAGCTCTCAAACCCACTTTTCCAAAACAACAGAAAGCTTAACGAGGTAGAAAGCAAGGTATGCAAACATACTACAAAAAGAAATCTAGAAGAAAGAGATGGCTGGATGATTGTTGCAGGGACATTAAAAAATAAATGATCATGAAAGTCTTTGGGAAAATGAGACTTTTGCAACTTGCACCCATAAAATAAAACAAGGTGCTGTGAAAACAGAGCAGGGAGGAGACTTTGAGAAATAAAGCTCCTGAGAATTAAAATTATGGTCATCCATTGGCCAAAGCTGAAATATTTACATAACAAAATAAATAGCAATAGCTTTGGTTCATATCCCAAGGGATAAAATAAATATGCATGATTTCTGCTATAAATAATTGAGTATATAAATAATTCTAATGAATTAGTTCTAATTACAACCTATGTGAAGAGTGAGGGAAACAGGAAAATTCAATATTAGAACATCACTGTAGTAGTATAGGCAAGATGTACCAAAGTTGGGTGGTAAAATTAGTGGCCAAAAGTTTGAAGAGAATTAGGATGTTTACATATTATCAAAATAACATCTTCAAATGATTATTTTAAAAAGGGGGAAATAGTTGTAGAGTTGAAAGAGTTAAACAGTACACTAATCAAGTGATCAAGGTAAATCACAAATAATTAGGCATAGCAGCATTGGGGATCCCCAACATGACACAGAAAGAGCCATGCCTTCTCTGTGGTATTCCTGCCAAAAATACCTGACTTCAGTGTAATGGGAAATCAGAGACAAGCTGAGATGCAAATACGTGCTAAAGTACTGCACAGCAGCACAGCCCCCAAAGCGTGAGGATCATGGAAGGCATGGAGAAGCAGTACACAGGAGGAGATTAAGGAGATGTAACGCATAAGTATGGCAGGATACCACGGATTCCATCCAGGAGACAGTGATAGTGATGAAGCCAGGAGAAATCCAAAGTGATGTCTAATGCTAATTTCTTAGTTATGATAATTGGTTCAGAGTTACATAAGATGCTAATGTTAGAGGAAGTTCAGTGGTGAGCAAAGTAAAATACCCATCTTCTGCTATGTGCGTAACTAAAATTGTAAGGTTTTTTTTTTTAAGTTAAATAGTTGAAAATATAAAGTGAATCTCAGGAATTAGATCAAAAGGACAAAGAAATGGAAAATAAGCAACAGACAATTCAGAGAAAAAAACTTGAGAAGCGAAAACAAAATGAAAAAAATCAAAAGTATTTCAAGAAAAGTTAGGGCTGAGGATATAGCTCAGAGGTACCAGCACTTGCCTGGCAAGAGCAAGATCCTGAATTCTGATCCCTGGTACTGAAAAAGAAGAGTATTTTCTAAATTGAAAAGATTCACCAATTTCCATAATGAAGACCTACACTAATAAACATGTTTCAGAATGTGGAGAAGGCATAAAATTGTTCAAACTTTTTTTATATTCCTATTTGCTTTCTCCCATTGTGTGAAATTTTTGTTTTCAAAAGATAGGATCTTGTTATGTTCCCCAGGATGGCACTTTACTCCTTGGCTCAAATGATCTTTTGGCATTTCCTTCTCCAGTAGCTGAGGTGCAGACATGCATCATCATACGTGGCTTTCTTCATGTTTTGAAGAAAGAAAACTATCTCTGACATAGTGGTGCATGCCTGTAATCCTAGCACTGTACTCTGGGAGGCAGACAGGTGGCTTGCAAGTTCAGGCCCAGCCTGAGCAGCTCAGTGACACAGTGAGATCCTGCCTGAAAAAACAAATAATAACAGAAAAACCCCGACTTGGGGATGTAAAAGCCCTGAATTCATTCCCCAGTACTGGAGAAAAAGGGAGGAATTGAGGAAGAAAGGGAAAAAAGGAAGAGATTGCAGATAAAGTATCAAGAATTAGCATCCCTTCGCACTTCCCAAGATATTTTCAGAATGTAAAGATAACTCATAAATTTTTAATAGCTGTATTTAGTTGCATTTTTCTCATGAACATATGTATGAGGTTTCTGGAGAAGAAATCGAAGTTGCTACAATTTGCAGCAGTAACTGCACCCAGTACCTACAGATGATGACAGCTACGTGTCACCAGGTACACCAAGGCTGCCCTTGAAGTTAACCTCTGGAAGGTCTGTCCAGCCTGGAGCTGGCCTTCCGTTCCCCCCTGTGAGCCTTTGCCTTTTAATCTTTACCAATCCTTTGGGATGTAAATGACTGGCCTAGCCCTTCCCTTTTGAAATTCAAATGCACAGAGGTAAGACTGCAGGGTTTTGACTCATTTCCCTGCCTAGGTTAGTTTGTGTGTTTGTGTTCCTTTGTCACCATACCAGGACCGAGAAGACTTAATTTTTCAACCCGGGTCCCCTTGAAAGTGCTCTGGAAGCCCCTAGTGTGCAGAATCATGAAAATGCTACTTCCCAAGACTTTGAATTCTTTTTTTTTTCTGGTGGAACCGGGGATTGAACTCAGGCCCTTGCGTTTGCCAGGGAAGCACTTATTCCACTGAGCCATCTCCCCAGCCCCAAGACTTTGAATTCTACTCCCAGACAAACCATCACCTTTGGAGCCTTCTAGGGAAAGGAGGAGATCAGAAGACCAGCATGGGGTCCCAGAAGGGGGCCCAGACCCAGAAACAGAATTCCCAGGGAACGGGAAAGCAAGTTCAGAGTAACTTCAGTGCCCCAGGCTAGCCAATAGAGTTCTTCCAGACACTGTAAGTAATTCAATACTGCACACCTCAGAGGTACTGTCAGGAAATCAGACACATGGCAGAGAGTTGGGGTGGTGGAATTGGGAATGTACACACAGAGCCTCCTTTCACACATTTTTTTCTTTTTTAATAGAGAAGCTCAGAACCTTGTGCTTGCCAGGAAGGCACTTCTGCCACTGAGCTATCTCCCAGCCCTCCATCCAACAATTTAATGACTTTAGTCTGTTGAGCTATCTGGCTAGCCCTAAAAACATGAGAAATTTGAACATATATGTGTAGATGTGAGGAAGGAAAAGATGTCTATAGCAGGAAGTGAATTGATTTAAATTTCAATTTGAAAAATTCAAACCAATGCAAGCCTTTAGATAGGCCATGGCAAATTTGGGAGCTAAGAGAGCTGGAAATGATGAAGACTTAACCTTTGCCTTTTTTTTTTTTTTTGGTGCTAGGGATTGAACTCAGGACCTTGCACTTGCCAGGCAAGCGTTTATTGTACTGAGCTATCTCCCTGGCCCCAACCTTTGCCATTGAAGGAGCTAATTTCCAATTCCCACGAACGTTATTTTCCTCCAGGTAAATTTTATAAATGTGTTTCATTTAGCATTTCCCCCCCAAGGCCTTTCTCTAACTTTCTATGTAAAGGAAGAGAGATCATCTTATGTAAAAGCAAAATAAAACTGAACTCTAAGGCGTGAGCGTGACTCTTTTATTTTGACTTATGGGGATAAAATAACACAAAAATGTGAAGCATAAAGTCCTGTCTGTTTTTTGGAGGGGGAGTGATTTATAGAAGAGTAAATTGGTGTGTCTGTGTTGTGCAGGATGGCCTGGTGTGCACTTTGTAGCCTGGGCTAAGACCAGACTACTGCAATGACAGGTGTTCTTAAAAATGTGTCAGATGTCTAGTACCCTTCCCTACTATGAGCCACAAGGCCTCATTAATTCCAAAAAAGAGCAGGCAGCAAGTGACAGACTGTAAGGGTAGAGACCACTGCTCTCTGTGGAAAGGTAAGAGGTGAAAGAGGAGAAAGCAGAGACTCAGGAAATGCATGTGTGTGGTAGCAGGAAGGGAGCTTTAATTTCAGGTTGGAGAAGGAAAGAACAAGCAGCTGCTGAGGAAAGCAGCACCCTAGGAAGATGCTATAAGGCGCTGCTGTGTGCTCCACTTTCCTCGCTGACACAAGGACAAGAAAACTGGTAAAGGTCTATGTCACTTCTCTTTAGCATACATTTTCAAAGGCTGAGATAACGCCTAAAATAGTAGAAAAAGCCCGTATTAGTGGGACCTCATCAAATGTGGCCTGAATTTTGAGTTTTGACTGTGTGTGTGTGTGTGTGTGTGTGTGTGTGTGTGTTTGCGCACGTGAGAGAGAGAGAGATCCTCTACTTTCCTTTCACTTTAAAGGGTCACTCCTGTCTTGTTACCTTTCATTAGTAAGTACTAGGAAGCTCCAAGAGCTGGTGACTTCTTTTTTTCTTCATTATTGGGGTTCAACCCAGTACCTTTGTACTGAGCCACACCCTCAGTCCTTTTTTATTTTTAGGATCTTGCTAAGCTGCTAAATTCCCCAGTCTGGGGTTGAATTTGCAATTCTTCCTCAGACTCCGAGGGTGCTGGGATTATAAGCATGTGCTATCACACCCAGCTTGGAGATAAAAGGCAGGAGAGTCTCAAGTATTGAAAATGCCTGAAGACTATTAGCCCAACTAATTAAATACAGAATAGGCCTACACCCTGAAATAACCTTAATGATCATCCCACACAATCTCTTTCTTCAGGAGAGGATAGTGACTCAGGACGATGAAAGCTGTTACTCAAGGGTTCAGAGAGAAATCCAGAAGCTAACAGGAGACTGAAATCCGAGAATTCTATCTTTAACAGAAAGTACCAATAAAACTATGGTGGTTGCCATGTGTATTAATCTATTTTGTGTTGCCACTAACAATCCCACAGACTGAGTACACCGTACAGAAAAAATTCTCTTCACTCCTAATTTTGGAGGTCCCAGCTTGGGGATCACATCAGGCACTGGTCCTGTTTCTGCCAGAGTCCGGAACTGGCACAGGTCATGTGTGAGAGGTAGGGAACGTGAACGTGTGTGTGTGTGTGTGACTCTCTGGGCTCCTTATGAGACCATGGGAGCTCACCCTGATGCCCCTCTCTAAATCTAAGCACTTTTCAAAGGTCTTACTCTAAACAGGACAGTGGGACTACGTTTACCTATCTAAAATGTCTCCAAGGCGCAGAAGAAGTAGGCATCACAGCACATTTGTAAAATCCCAGTCCGTGATGCTCCTGGGAGGTGGTGGAACCTTTCAGAGGTGGGACCTAGTGGGAGAAAGTGGGGTTACTGGGGAGTCCCTCAGGGGATACAGAGACCCTGAAGGCTCGCTGTCTGCCTGTCTCTCCCTCTCCTGCCTTTCTTTGTCCTCTGTCTGTTTTCAACTACCACCTGCTGGATAGGCATGCTGTACCACATGTTGGTCACCAGAGGCCCAAAGCAACAGGTCCAAGCAGCTATGGATGGAAACCTCTGAAATGGTGAGCCAATGTAAACCTTCTTCCTTCTAAATGAATTATTTCAGGTATTTGTTCATTGTAACAGAAAGCTGACTATAACTCTTTTACTACCTCCCAGAAAAGATTGTGTTTCAACCCATGAAGAGCATAACCTCAGACCATGTCCACACCACAGCACCATGCATAAGAGCTACCTGTAGACTGCCACACTTCATTCTTACATTATTATCCCATTTTTTAAATAAGAAAACTGGAATCTAAGGGGGCATTTTAGGATGCTTTAAAATTCATTTAAACTTGATTTAACTATAACACCATACACTGCCTTTCATTTGCTTTGATACATCTTTTCCCATTGTGATTTAGAGGATCTCCAAGCCAAGACAACCACTTATAATCATTTGGTCACTTGGCTGTACATCTGCGCAATACTTCATAACTTTCAGCAAGAAAAACAGTGAATGTGAAGAAGAAAGACCTAACACAACTAGCTGAGTTCAAAGAGAATTTGCTCTAAGTATTCATTTTTCTGGAGTGAGGGCACAATATGCCTGTTTAATTAAGAAAACCATCCTTTTATCTCAGGACTTTTTCTGTTTTCATTTTTTAAGCAGTGCTGTGTACTGAACCCTGGGGTAGGACACCTTACGGCTGAGCTCCAGTGCTGTGTGTGCCATGACTCCACGCAAACCCGCTCCGGCACCTCGGGGTCCTCCCCACTGCTTCTTCACAGTTGCATTCCTGGGGGGGGAAGCTGGCATTTCAGTCAACCCAAATAGCTTTCTTTTAGGTGTCCTTCTTTTGCTGATTACGTTGATGCAAGAAGCTAACTTACCTCTCATGCTTAATATGCTCAATACATTGATTCTCTCGGCAGGAATCATCCTTTTAGTTGCTTGTTTGTAACAATGATAACAGCATGGTAACACTAGATTCTTCCGGTTTTCTGTAGCATTGTTTCGAACTTATGTCTACAGTACATCCATCCCCTCGATGTCTACAATATTACCCTTTTCGTAGATTCATATATAAGTAGCCAAAGGAAGAACCTCATGTTTTCTAAAGGCCTAGAGAACATATACCAGCTTCTCTCTGCATTTGTGTGTGTCATATTGGCAAATTACTGGAAGATAAGGTTCTGGCTGAAAAGGTTAAAGCATGAAGTTTCAGTGCCGTGTCCAAGGTTGCTTACTTGAGGTACAACCAGAATTCAAGCAGGAAGTCTAAATTTAGAGCTAGTACCCTGAATCACTATACTAGATTTTGTCACTGATAGAAATATTTTCAGGGGCTGGAGAGATGGCTCAGTGGTCTAAAGCACCTACTTGGAACAAGCTTGGCAAAGCACAGGGACCGCAGTTCGATCCTCCAGCACCACATGCCAGCCAGCCGCGCCCCCTGGTGGGCTGAGCTGGCCACACACACACACACACACACACACACACACACACACTAAATAAATGTTAAAAAAATAAAAATAAAAAAAATATTTTCAAAGTACTACAGAAGGAAGTAGTACTGATTTTAGGAATTCTACACTCCAAAAGTACAGTACCTAGATAAAAATTCAGTTGCTGTGGAACCAAGTTAGAGTAGACAGTAGTAGTCACATGCAGCAAGATAAGGAATTCTTGAGCTTTAACTCGTCTTTTCAATTTTAATCTTTTACATCAGAGATGTAGAAGGACCAAAAGCTTTATATAAACTAAATAAAGACCCTATCCATATTTTTTTCTTTTGAGACAGGGTCTTGCTGTGCAATGCAGGCTGGCCTTGAGTTCACTATGTAGAGCAGGCTGGCCTGTAACTTATGAGGCTCCTCCTGCCTCAGCCCGAGTGCTGGGGTTACATGCATACACCACCACATCCAGTCCCTATCCATACTTAACTATTTGAGGGTGCTAACAATTCAGACAAGCAACAGAAGTCAAAGAATTTAGGTTTGCACCTTTCTCCTTTTGGCTGTAGAATACTAAATATCTACATCAGTATATTATGTACTAATAAATAAAGTTTGGGGCTGGGGATTTAGCAAATGGTGCAGCAAATGCCTGGGAAGTGTGAGGACCTGAGTTCAATTCTCAGTCTCCCTCTCAAAGAAAGAAAAAAATTTTATTAAAGTATGACACACTCTGGAGTGCATTTTATAACTTAAACCAAGGTTTAAATTACTTTCTGTGGATTTTTAATGTATTCCTTTAAAAAAATCCCCAAACCCTTCACTGCCTTAGGTTTCACAGAAGCTTAGGGGAGTAACCGTTACATACATAGTATCTAATGTTAACACACTTCTCCCTTTTCCATCCCTCCCTGCTGAGACATGGCAGAAAGCCAAAGCCCCCCAGACACAGTAGCAACGGCGTCATTTAATTCAATGGAAACAGCCTATGAATGAACTGTGACGAAGTTCCCGGAATGTTAAACTTCCATGTCTGTCCTCTACTTGAGGCCAGAAATACTGAGTTGATTCATGTAATTTTAAAACTAAACTTACCTGTCTTTTATAGTAAAAAAAAAAAAAAAAAGCTTCTGCAATAATAAGCAAGAGCAGTATAAGCTGGGCAGGGGCTTATTTGCATTTTGGCAGCAGGAAGGTCATACAGCCAGCTAAAGGTAAGGATATAACCTGCAGGTGGCAGAGGCAGAAACTGAAGCCACATTTTCTAACATCTTTCAGGGAAAAAAGGGCCACGAAGGGACCATCACACACACGACTGTTTTTGTTACTTTTAGCCCCCAACTCCATGGCCTCTCGGTGTCACCCTGGCTTATGCACATGGAACTTAGGAAGAAAGTCAATGCAGACCTTTCAATGACCTTGCAGTCACCTGGGACCCATTCAGGAAGCAGAGTATGTCCCAAAGCACAGTGGAACAAGGTTGGCTTAGCACCTGGCCCTGCGCTGGAGGCTTTCAGAACCGAGTATGTTGCGAGCATCTCAGTATAGAAACTTAGAGCAGCCATGGGTAGAAATGCCCCTCCTGCAGAGCAGTCTGCCTCCCCTGGGGCCAAGGCATGGAAGAACACACAGGGGATGCGTGCTGTGCTCCTCCTAGCATGCGCACAGCACAGCTAACAGAGATCCAGGAGGGTGGACCTTGCTCCTGGCCTGGTTTCTGTAAGTGTTTAGTAAAAGCAGGATTTCTAGCTTTGAACTGTGGTGTCTTCACTATTAATAAGCACTCGAGTTGTTCCGAAACACAGATGCCTGACAGATTACTAAGCATATATGCTTTCATTATTAAAGCCCTAATCCTCTTGACCAACTCTCCAATAACTGAAGTTCAAAGTAAGAAATGTAAGAAAAAGAAGCAAGGCAGCAGTGGCCTGTAAGAATCACCACTGGAGGCTTCTCTATCTGGGGCAGTGCAAGGTGTACCATTCCTTGAAACCTATTAGTATCCTTGTCCAAAGCTGCTGGAAGCCCGGGGTATCAGATTTCAGTCTTCGAATTTATTTGCAGCAGTATCTTTTTCTTTTGAGATGGGATCTCACTATGCAGTTCAGGTTGGACCTGAGCTCACTCTGTAGCCCAGGCTGGTCTTCAACTTGCAGCAAGCCTCCTGCCTCAGCTTCCCACATGTTGCACTTCCAGGTGTGTGCCGCCATGCCTGGCCTAGCAGTGTCTTTCTTGATGGCCAGGCCCCACTTCTTAAAAATACCTTAGACTCCTCACCATGGCTCTTCCCTAAATTTCTGCAGCACAGAGGGAAAGGGTCTTCCTGTGGAAATAGCCATACTTAATAAAAATACTTTCTCAGTCTATGTTCAGTCACTTGAGAATAGTTTATTTTGATACCACTGTGTCTCATAACAATTAAAAACGCTTAACTTTCTAAAGTATCTTCCATAACTGGAAGACACTTACACAAATTGTTTTAAATACATACCATGAATTGTTTTAAAAAAATATCTTGCACATTTGCAACCATTATTTGTAAATCCTTGTAAAATTCTGTAAAGCTTGGAAAAGGCAAATATCACATCCAAGACAAACTCTAGGGGGCAAGGCAGTGTCATCTTTGAATGGCTGCTCCCGGCACCCCATCCAAAGCCCAGCACATACAAGGCATTCAGTAAGCATCTGTTAGGTAATGTTTCCATCTTGGTAGGGAGGATCCCCAGAGGACAGCAGTCAGCAAAGCGTTATTCTCAAACTAAGAGGAAAATCTGACTTCTGAGCTGCCTTGGGGGAAGCAGCTGATCATCAGGGAGCTTGTACAAACCAGAAGGGACAGACTTTGTGTGGCCTGAAATTTAGAAAAGCATCCTACAAAACTGTCTTCTGAATGACGACTTCATGTGACACCCACATGCTGGCTTGCAATGTCACAATTTTTTTTTTTTTTTTTTTTGCGGTAAGGGGATTGAACTCAAGACCCTGCACTTACCAGGAAGACACTTATTCTACTGAGCTATCTCCCTGTCATAGATGTTCTTCCCTAAGAGACGCAAGAAGCCGTCAGAGGCCAGTGTTCATGTTTTGACTATATTCCAGTGATCTTCAGAATGGACAAATGGGTTACAAAACCAAAGAGAATTTATGAATACACACACTTGTAAGAACAAAGCTAGAACGGGTTGAAACTTACAGAAATGCTAAGTAGATCTGTGGGAATTTTCAGATCAGAATTTAAATGAAGTCTAGGTCTACAACTTGGGGCCAGAGGCTGAAGGGAAGGGGCACAGGCAGATGAGAAATGCTGTTTATTTCTGTCCTCTCCACTGAGAAGCCGGGAATGTTCATGGTGTACCGAGCACAGGATGCTGGGCGGGCCATTCTGTATCACGATTTTCACAAAGGAGGTAAAAATCCCTGCCATTACTCAAGGTGATAAAACTAAGACAAGGGCAGTTCATGACTTGTCTGAACTTACTATTAAGCAGAATGAAGGCCCAAATTCAAGTTTGACTTAAAGTCTTTCCACCTCACTATCTACCAAAAAATAGCCAAGTGGATGCTGGTGATTGGGAAGATCTCCTGACAAGACCTTGGTAAACACTCGAGTGCTGAAAATCTATCACCAGATCAGGCAGGCCAGAGCCTTGAGATCAGTATGTGACCTTGAAGGAACCATCGTAACAACAGGTGGGTGATGGGCAAAGGCCATTCTCACTATAAAAAGTGAGACTAAGAAGGGGTACACTCCAGTCAAACCTCCTTGCGTTGTCATTATGAGATGCTGCCCAGTGCCTTGCATGGGCTAAAGAAGTGACAGGATACCCTCAGCAGACAGCTGTTGTCAAGTGGATGCAGGACCAACACCTTTTTCTGAATTAGTCTAAGGAGGAAGAAATTTCTCAGATAAAAGGATGTATGTAGATGGGGGGGGGTACATGTCTATAATCTTCTCAATGGGGAAGCTGAGACAAGAGGATTGCCATGAGTTCAAGGCCAGCCTGAACTACAAAACAAGACCATGCCTCAAAAAAAAAAAAAAAAAAAAAAAAAAAGTATGCAAAAATACAGGCTGACTTGAGAGAGATGTGCTCTCTGACTCCCTAACTCCTACTGACTCAGAACCGCACACCACAACCCTTGCTTGTTATGGTGGCTCTATCACACTTACACGATAGATGCTCTCAATTCCTCTAGAAATTAACCACCAACAACCACATTACAGTGAGTAAACAAATTCCACACTCCAAGTGGAGTTACAGATAATCTTATACAGCACACTGAACCAGAAACTACACACATCTGCATCACTTTCTCCCAACAAAATGCAAAGTACTAAACTTACTTAATGGCTGCTTTTGTAATTTCAAATTGCTCAAAATTGGCAAACACAAGATTAGCACCTACACTACCTGCTCTAGTTTGGTTAAGTATCTCCCAGAGTGCCCCTGTTAGACACTTGGCTCCAGCCTGTGGTGTTGCTGGAAGCCATGGACTCCAGAGGTGGGGCCTAGGAAGGGGTGTGTCTTCATGTAACTGGGAGGGACCCTTCCACAGGGATGACAAGAGCCCATTTCTGTTTTGCTGTTTGGCCATGAGACAGATGATTGGCTTTACCATGAGCTTCTGGCACAAGCCCCAAACATTAAGGACAACAGACCATGGACTGAACTTCCCAAACGGTGAGTTGAAGAAAACTTTTATCTCCATCTCTGTTATCCGATATAGTAACGCATTCCCCTAATTTTAGACTTCCTAAATCAGTGTCAGCACAATGCAAGTTATACATCATAGTATCAACTTTACGAATTCTCTTGGCACAGACAGAACAAGTAATCACGAAAAGGTGATACAGCTGACTTAGAATTTCCTTTCTTACACTGTAGTCAGTACACTGCAGCATTCTCTCCCTACAGTGATGGAGGTGCCCTCCAAGAATCTGACATGATGGCTGCCCTGGCCTGGGGACAAGGAGAGCCAGTGGATATGCAGAGAGGCAGTGGTACTTACCAGGACCAGCTCCCGGGTTCTGACTTTGATGCAACCAAAACCCAAAAAGCATGCATCCTAACACACAGTACCAACAGGAGAAATCATGACATAAATATATTTCTTATGCAAAACAAATGAATACATAATACAGAGTGATGAAAACTGAAGTTTCTTTCTGGCGTACCAGCACGATCTGCAGTTTTAACAGGAGTCAGCATCACATCGAACACTTGCGATGCTATGAAAACCATGGCGAAGACAGGATGGAAAGTATAGATTTTGGCGGAAACCTGCATGTGGGGAAGACTGACATTAAAAAATGAAAACAGGAATGGCAGAAGTGTACTTTTTTATGTTCTAAAATGAAGGCCCAAAATATGGTTTGAAGTAGCCATTGTAGGGGTTGGATTACTTTTCCTTTGCTGAGGACAGCAGACCAGGGACTGAACTTCCCAAACTGTGAGTCAGAGAAAACTTTATCTTTAGCTCCGTCATCCAAGCAATGGTCAGGCCTCCTCCCGCAACAGCACACAGACACAGTGACAGGACTATTCTTAGTACAGAATAAACGACTTTCAAGAAATTAAATTAACTTTAAACTACCAATAAATATTTTTTTTGAAAAGGTAGCATCGTCATCCTATAATCCTGGGCATAACATATATACCAATTTAAAAAGTAAAGTTCTCCCACAATAACTACAAGTGTTAATGCAACAAGCTATGAAATGAAATTACTTTAATGTATTTTAGGAAAACTCCTAGCAACCAAATATGAATTTTAAGTTGGCATTTTCTACAACTGTACATATCCCAATGTAAAGGACTAATACTTTCTTACAGAATATAATTCAAACAACTGTTGGCATTTCAATATACTCCTAAGAAAATGGTAAAAACAAACATTTAGCACACCAGATCTGAAACAGTTTATAATTCTGATTTACGGCATGAGAGGCAATCAACTTCTTCCTAAAACCAGGACCAGTGATGAAATATACTTCAAAAACAGAACATTTGGACTGACGATCCCTAACATTGGTTAAACATGGTCTGTTTGCTACTGATGGTAATTATTAAATCCAATGTGCAAAAAAAGTGCAACTATCTGCTTTTTGTTGAAATACGTTAAGACAAACACTCTTTATACACCTAAAAGATTTTAAATTTATTTAAGTATATTGCATCTCCTTTGTGAATAAATCAGGTGCTGCAGGGAGCCCAGAAGCTTCATGCCCTTCTGCTATACTAATGGGACTGAAGAAGCAGATCAGTCTCCTCTCTTAATCTTGATCCTAAATGCAAATCTCATGTCAAAAATCAATTTAAAATTATTTTGACCTAGGAAATCCTGGAACTGCTGCACATCAGCCCTATCTTGAGGGCCTTTCCAATCCTCCCCTCTGCAGGTCCACACAGCAAATCCCTGCCCGTGCATTTGGCAAATCCCAACTATGTGGAGCCTCAGAATTCAGCCGCCACCACCAGCATCCTGGTAGGTTTGTTCAGCCTCCTGCACTTGTGACTACAGCTTTGGGGGAGCAATCAAAACAGATGAAACACTTCAGCAAAGCAACTATTATTTGTCCACAAAAAAAAAAAAAACCAGCGAAAAACAGTGATATAAAAAATTAACAAACCAAATACAAATCTAATACCATTCTGTATTTCCAGAACTTGGTTTCCCACTGCGCAGTGTTCTTGGTCAACCACCCACTGCCGTGTTCTGCATGTGTAGGAGTACATTTATTAAATTATTAAAACTGCTGCTTTGGCCGGAAGTCCCATGTAACTGCAATGATCAGGAAATCAAGTGATTCAATTATTACTCTGCACTGTACTCAGCATGGTGAGTGCAGAGGAATTAAAAATGGAATAGAAGTCTCTTGCTTCAAAACTGGACATAGGAATCCTCAAATTAAAAATCTTAAGAGGGGGGAGGGGAGTTTCCTGGCCACAGGAATAGACACTGGACAGGACAGCGCCACTATTTGGTCACAACTTAGAAAGTCTCCTTGAAAAGTTGCCAATACACTTATCCAACCACTGCTTCCCACGCTGCACGTTTCCACAAAAGCAGCACCAGCAGCCCTCGGCTCAGTCTCTGCTCTGGGCCCGTGGTCCCCTAGCTGCAGGCAATGGTTTCCAGCTGCTGCTCGGCCTCTGCGGCCATGGCCGCCGCCTGCAGCTGCTCCGTCTCACTCTGCATGGCGCTGGGGGTGACCTGTTTCCTCTCACTGTGCATGTTGTTCTCGTGCCGCTTCAGATCCGAGGCCTTGGCGAACGCCTTGGTGCAGGAGCCACACACAAAGGGCTTCTCCCCTCGGTGCCTCCTTTCGTGGTCCTTGAGGTGGGACTTGTGCTTGAAGGCTTTGTCACACATGTGGCATGCGAAGGGCCGCTCATTGCTGTGCACCCTCTCGTGCTTCTTCAGGTCTGGGGCGCGGATGAACGATTTGCCGCACACCTCGCAGCTGTAGGGTTTGTAGCCCGTGTGGATCTTGAGGTGCTCCTTCAGGTGGGCCTGCGTGGTGAAGCCCTTGGTGCACATCTCGCACACAAACGGCCGGTCCGCCGTATGCAGCTTCTCGTGCTTCCGCAGGCGGCCCTCGTCAGAGAAGGTCTTCCCGCAGGCCTGGCAAACGATCTGCTCCCGGTGGTGGCCGTACAGCAGGTACTCGAACTTCATGTCACTGGTGGCCGTGGTCCAGCCCGGGGTCTGTTCATCTTTGACCTCACTCATGCCATCGTTAAACGTTAAGGCTTGAGGGGTCTGCGACCCCAAATCTTTGGACTCTGGGGTCTCCATGGACTCTACCTCCTGGCCGTAGCAATTGACTTTCCGCACCTCTTCACTCCCGAGCTCCTTCAGAATCGCCTCCTGAACCCTGAGCATGGTCGTGGGTGACTTGCCGTCTTCCTGACTCGGGGGAGTGCCCTCTACTGTGTCATCAGAAAGGCTGTCATCCTGATCCCCAATTTCTTCTACATCATCATCTTGAGTGTCCGTGGCATCCCCAATGGGGCGATTGATTTTGAGGCAATACTTACTTTTGGACTGACCGTTACTTTCATCGGGACTGGACACGTCACGCTTCTGAGAACAGAGTTTATCCAAAAATCGGATGCCAAGAATCTGGCCAGAAGACATCATTAAGTTAACATCTTCCTTCTTCACAGAAATTTTCGCCGTGTACATGTAGTTCAGGACCTCTTCAAATATATCAGAACGGAGAAAATCTATCTCTATTACTGAAGAACTATCTACCTCGAGCTTCTTGAAAAGCTTTTTAAAGTAGGTGCTGCAGACGACAAGAACACATCTGTGTGCTCTGAATTTTACATCTTCAACCACAATAGCAATATCGCAAAATTCTCCCTCCAGGCATTGTTCATTTAGCGTTTTCAGAAACAGAGTTTTATGATCATCGTCATTATACTTAATGGTTTCAGACATACTGATGAAAAACTCCTACAAAAAATTTTATTAAAAAAGGTTTAGTGATTAAGAGTAATTTTTTTTTCCACACAAGTAGATGTTCATTTCAAGATCAAAAAGTCAATGTTAAGAGCAGTCCAAAAATTGAGTAGAAAAAACTGATCCCTACTGCGGGGCTTGCATACTGTTTACCTTCACTTTCTTAAGTATTTGCCTAGTAATAATCATACTACTACGACTCGTCTCTTTTATCAAACACATGACATGCATTATTCTAGATGCTTCATATATCTTAATTATTTCCATATCTAAATGATCTTACAAGGCAGGTTGGTCAGAAACTTGCCAATGTTATATAGCTCCTTAGTTGAGGTGAGACTAACCCAGGCATCACGGGGAGGCGACTCATGGTTCCAGACAACAAAGACAAGCCAGTCAGCAGCAGCATTAAAGAAAGAGGGTGGAGACAAGGACCCCAGTCCTGTCTACAGCATCTGCTCTGACCCCCACATAGCAAACTCAGTAGAACAGCAGTGCCCCGTGTTAACCACTGTTACCAACAGCAGGGGCAGCACTGCCAGCCCACTGGCTCGGTGCTGTCCTCTCACTTTCCCACAGCAGTTTTGGGTCACTTCTAACTGGGGACCTATGAGAATCAGATGATATTTAGGAAGAGAACAAGGAGTAGCTTTGTTCTCCCTGGACACCAGTCTTACCCCTTTTGGTGTCATTAACACTGGCGGTGCAGGTCTAGGGTCCTTATGAAATGCTTGGCACCAGGAATGCTTGGGATTTGGGGATACTTGCTCACATATAATATCAGATATTTCATGTCTAAACATGAAATTTATTTATGTTTCAAGTGGAATTTTCTACTGATTGTATCATTTCAGCATTCAAAAGAGCCCAGAGTTTGGATTTCAGATATGTACAGTAAGGAGGCTTGACCTGTAAACCCTAAATCCTCTGAGTATTTTATAAGCTAAAGAAAGTTAGAACTGACACGAACAATCTCTCGCCATACTGAAGTTCTGAGTTTTAAGACATGATGTGTTTTTCTCAAAATTGTTTTACTTTTGATAATTCTGAATAATATTTGATAATACAAATTTAAAGAAAATACAGTTTTCCCAAGAAACAGAAGTCTTTGGGAAAGACACACCCACATATAATCTGCACAATGGAGATGGAGCCCAGGGCCTTGCTTGTGCAGGAAGTCTCCCACCAGAGCTACACCCCATCCAAGCAGAATGCAAAACATTTTTTCCAGACTTAATATCCAAAGGTATAGTTACCATGAACAATTCAGGCTATTATCTTAATGCCTTAAACGCCAAAATCTTCAGATCAGAATAACTGATCAGGGCGCACCAGACCTACAAAGAAAAAAACAAGAATGAGGGAGGATCTTTCTGCATGCTGCATTCCAACACAAGAATGGTTCCAAGAACTGACTGAAAGAAAAACAGACCTCCCAGTCTTGTTCTGCCTTCTGCACCGGTACCTATTTTTCAGCTCTGGAGCACCTGGCCGGGTGGCCCTGCTCTGTGTAGCCCTGGGTTGTGCCGCACAGACCAGGATGGACTACAGGGCAATTAAGGGATGGCTCAGGGTTGAGCTAAGCCACCTGTAGGCGCAGATGACCACACACGCAGATGCCAGCGAGCGACCCTGGTGCCACTATTTCCTGGTGCACATGTAGCCTTGTGTTTTCTTTTTCTCTAGGCTCCTCGACAGACTGACACATGAAGAAAGCTACAGACCTACCGCGCCCAGCAGTTGCCATGGGTGGCAGCAGCTGTTCTCTTTATACACCTGTGTCATGGAGCACACACTTTTAAGACCAGAGTTGAGAAATTTGGGGTTTTTTAAACCTCTATCACTACCCAGAAGCCCAAAGAAATTTAATTTTTTGTGCATGTTAACTCTTACCCCAGGAACTCCCTCCAGAGCAATGTTCTGAAAAACAAAGTTTCACTATATGAACAGAAACCTCACAAAAAATGCGATTTGCTGTGGTGGGCCCTAACAGCTCTTCACAAAATGTACCGTGTGGGGCTCCTAACTGGAGCCCTACTTCCTGAAAACCCTGAGAAGCTCCCTTTCTAGAGAACACTGTCCTACCCAGAGTACCAGAGGGGTTCTCTCCTCAGGGATCATACTGGCTCTGCCTCCTAGGATTGCCCCTGCTCCGGGGCGTGCAGTGGCCCAGAGAGCGGGCAGCACGCACAGGACTTTCCTGAGGGGGACACTTTCTCTGACTGTCACTAACTCCTGGGGCTGGTGGGACTATCGTGCAATGGACCAGAGGGAGGAGTGGCCCGAGTAGTCATGGCAACACACCAGCGTACCCTTTCTTTTTCTTTTCTCTTTTTTGACCACTGGTAATTCTATCACCGCCACCACCACCACCCGCCTTTTTTTTTTTTTTTTTTTAAGTTCTGGGGCCTAGAAACGCGGCAGCATGCTTGCATGGTTTTTTTTTTTTTCTTTTTCCTACAGCGTTGTTCCACTTGCTAAGTTCAGATGAGTCGAACCGGAAGATGGCCGTAGCCAGTATTTCTGTAGGCAGCTGCAGCAGACGAGATGGCCCCAATCACACATCAGCCACCACGCTGTCCCGGCCGCAGTCTCTCCCAGCGCCCAGCTCAGCCAAACTTACATAAGCTTCCCCCAGACACCCGCCACCGCGACAATGGCGCCGCGCGGCTTGCCCGGCGGCGGGCGCGCAACCGGGAGAAGAGGAAGCAGGGCCGGGCGCGGACTCCAAGCGGCCCGGAGCGCGCCGCGCCCTCGCCACCTCCCGGCCGGCGCAGAGGGCCATCTGCGTCTCGGCCAAACAAAAGCTCCGCCTGGCGGGTGCTGAGGACGCTCCCCTCCCCGATCGCCCGCAGCCCGGGTCCGACGCGGGCGCGGAGGCAGGAAGAGCCCGGCGAAGGGGGAACGGGAGGACCGCGGCCCCGGCGGCGCGATGGCTCGGGAGCGGGCGTGTGATCGGCTCCGCAGCCCCGCGCCCGCGCCCCGCGCAC
>NW_004524651.1:8588252-8601030 GCF_000260255.1 Octodon degus
CGGGGACGCGGGAGCCGGCGCGCCCGTCGGGTGCGTGCGCGTGGGCCGGGGCGCGCGGGCCGGGACCACTGGACTGCGGGGCTCGGTCGCTGCTGGTCGGGATCCTGGATACCCTTGCCCTGCGCGCGCGGGCCGAGCCTGGACGCGCTTACTGCGGGGGCCCTAGGCAATGTCGCTGCCGCTGCGCTCCTCACGAAAACAGCTGGCGTTTTTGCAGCACAAGCGGTGTAAGGCCTCTGGCAGCCTATGAGGGGCGACCCCACCACCCCGGGGAGCGCTCCCCTGCTGATCCCGCACTCTCTCGGGCAGGCAGGCGTAACCCTGGGTGGGGCTGCTTTGCAAGTTGAGTCGGCGCCCTCCTTGCATCCTGTGCTGCAAAAGCCACCGCGCCGCCGCGGTGCAGAGCTGGTGCTTCGGGCCAGTGTCCGGCCTTGGCTCCAGAGAGCCCTTGGCGCCCGAGGTTTCTTCTCACCCAGATTCAGGCAACGCCGTGCCGCTGGATTGCTTGCTGACACTCGTCTTTAGAAAATACACACCTCATTTAATATCTGATATTGGAGCAGGAGGACCTTCCTTGTAGGCTTGTGGGGAGATTATGTACGGTAATGCTTGCAACAGGTGCATAAGTAAATGCTTTAAGACACGATATTACCTGCATTTGCTAAGGGAAATCCAACATGGTCTCAGTTGATTTTGTAACATTAACCGGTGTTGGCTTGATGTTTACCAAGGGAGGTGTTTATATTATAACTGTCTTTGGGGGGAGGCGGACCTAAAAGTATGGGCGTTAGCAGACCTAATGAACGAGGCAGTGCAGACAGTGCAGGATGCAGGAGCCAGGCCTATGCAGTTCAAATACAAAGTAAACCTCACTTCTCTGTGCAGTTTGTGGTTGAACTGTTTTTTAGGGGAGGTTTATTTTTTTGTTTTTGGTGCCAAAAACTGAACCCAGGGCTTGCAGCTGCTAGGCAAGCATTCTACCGCTGAGCCAAAACACCAGCCCCAACCTCACTTCTCTGAAATGGATGTAAGGAAGCACCTTCTGGGTGGGCGCTGGCGAGGGTTAAGTGAAATAGCGAGCTTCACTGGGTGAGCTTCACTGGATGAGTCTACCTAAAGCGAGCTTCACTCCAATAGGGCCGGGCCCTGAGGGTACAGTGCATGGCAGGGGTGGGTGGGAACCAAGGGGTCGTGGCTCAAGTTAATGGTCATTAAATGTAACACCCTGTCTCCGTATTCCTGTTTGCACAGTTCATAAAATTACCCTTAATTCTGTACGTTTTGTGTTTATAGAGAATAATAATGACAGTGTTCTAGGACAAAGATATGCCATTGTTTAGGAAAGCTGTTCCTGAGGCCAGCAGTGTGTGGCTGTGGCTGTGGCTGTGGCTGTGACCATGGCCGTGGCCAGCTCTCAGGAATGTCTGCTGCTGTCCCAGCAGGCGAGGTGCCCACCTGAGGCTTCCCTTGCATTGTACATGACTGTCTTCTGTGTCAGCACAGTCTTTTCCCACATAGACAGGTAGAGTCTTCCCATGGTGTGACTGCTCTGACAAAGTTAAAATAGTTTGCAGGTGTTCTTCAGCCGGCTGTCACAGGGTCCTGACACTGAAGATCAGGCCCTCCCCAGTAGACACACTTTGATGGAATTGCTCCTTTTCTAGTGGCACTGTCACTTTAGGTGGGACTCATGGTCTGACAGCCATCACTCTAGTGGACACCTGTGGCCTGTGGTCACTCACCAGAGATGCCCAGGGCCTTCTGAGCAGCACCTGTCTCTAAGAACTGAGACCTGGGCCCTGGAGCCTGTGGAGTTACACCGCGGCATCCTGAGGGGCATTGGAGAGGTGCGGGCGTTCAGTGAGTGGGGTGGACCTCCTTATCACACTGACCATGGGCTGTCCTGCTGGTTTCAACCTTGGAATACAGGCAGGCATGGGTCGGGTCCAACCCTCTCCCCCTGCTGGGTCTCCAGCCTTGGCAGGAGCAGGCCTAGGGTGCTACTGTCCCGACAGCCTACCCCTCGAGGACACATTGAGATGATGGAACAACGCAGGCCACAGCCCAGGCTGAGTCAAGCCAAACCCATGCACAGGCCAGCAAGAAAGGGAGGTTTGTGCGCTGTGTTTCATTATTGAGTGAAATCCACCACATCCACAAAAGAAGAAACGGCCAGTAAAAGCAGCCACTCTGAAAGTTCACTCAGCAAAGGTGGATCTCGCTGTGATACATGCATTTGAAGAGTGGCCTCAGAAATGGCTCTACCATGACACGCCAGGATTGGCGCTCTCATGTTAAGTTAGAAAGTGGAGTGTGAGGGAGGCAACAGGAGGAACTCATTTCTGCTGGGAAATCAATAAAAACGTTCCCCAAAGCTGTGCATTTAAGACCTATCACAGTTGGGTGTGGTGGCATAGGCTGTAATCTCAGCACTCGGAAGGCTAAGGCAGAAGGATTGCTATGAATTCCAGGCCAACCTGGGCTACATAGCAGAGTGCTGTCTACAAACAAACAAACGTCAAGACCTATTGGATAAGAGAGAGGCAGACAATGAAGGGAACTGTACTGTAGGCAGAGAAGGAGCAGCCTAGAAGGTCCTTGGCATGTGCCAGGCTCTGCCAGAGCTCAGGGATCAAGATCAGTGGGTGTGAGACCAGTTCATGGGGCAACAGAGCCAGCACCTGCAGGACTCTATGGCCCACATTGAGGGGGTTTGGATTTATGCTGAACACAATGACAGCCACCAAAGCACTTTCCTTTTAAACTAAAATTTACTTACATAAGCACATCAGTGTCCTCAGTAGAGTAAATTCAGCTTTTGCATGCAGATAGGAACTTTGGGTTTCAGATGTCTCTGGTTGGAGGCTCTCTGTGTCGAACTCTTGCACTAGTCATGCTAGAAGGAACCTTGTGAAGACGAAGGACTGACATCCCAGCCGGCTCTGCCTAGAAATAGAAGAAAATGAGCTGTTAGCTCATGCAAAGCACTTTTAGATAAAGCACGTGACAAGTACTAGCCCAGCACTTCCCTCAGAACAACTGTGTAATGTGAGCCACACCAGTGAGTAAAACAATGAAATAAAATTCTAAGACATTTTGGCTGAAAATGCAAAAGTTTCTGAATCAATGGAAGAAGCTTGTTAGATAACAGCAATAAAAAGTTGATACTCCGTGGCCGGCCTGCCTGCCTGCCGGTGCTGGCCTGCCCCCGGGGCGCGCTGAAGCAGCACTGAGACGTGGCGTGGTGGGGCATGCCTGTAATCGCAGCTCTTGAGAGGCTGTAAACAGGCAGATCACTACGAGTCCAATCTAGTAGTGAGACCCGAAACACCCTGTAGACCCTTCCCTAAAATACAAAAAAATTTTTAAAAAGATGATACAGTATCTGAGAATCAAGTGAAAAGACAATAGGTTTTGAGTAGCATCATTTCTATCCAATATGTATTTATAACACATTATCCTAAGAATTATAGTTCCATGAAATTTTCATGGGTGCAATTATATATAATCTTTTAAAAATGATAAAACCCAAAGACAAAACCTCTTTTAGAAGAAAGATCAAAATATGTGATTGTTGCCTCTGAATCATTTCAGCGGTGCTGGGAAGGGCAAAGTACCTATTGTACTTCCTACAAAGTGAATAAAATGCGAACGTTTTGTAAGATTCACTTTTTTTTTTCTTGGTACCAGGGTTCGAACTCAGGACCTTGCGCATGCCAGGCAGGCACTTATCCCACTGAGGTACATCCCTGGCCAAGATTCACATTTAAATAATCTCTGGTTATAACACATCACCCTAAGGAATAATTATATCAAACTCCCACTTGATTGGTGATGTAATCTCTTAATTAGTAGCAATGAGAGAGGAAAGTGCCCAAGCTACTTTAGCAGAAAGGGAGTTGAATCCAAAGAGGGCACGGAGTGTCTTTCAGGGCAAGGCCCTGGGACTGGCTGTGTCTGTGCCCCTGGAGGGGCTGTTGGATCTTTTTTTTTTTTTTTTTTTGGTGGAACCAGGGATTGAACTCAGGCCCTTGTACTTGCCAGGGAAGCACTTAGTCTACTGAGCCATCTCCCAGCTCTCGAGAGGTTGTTGAAGGTGGACTTGGCCCCACACAGGGGCTGTCTGAGTGCTTTCCAGGGATATCGCTTCCTTGTAGTGCTGCAATCCTAAGAGCTCAGAATGGTTTTGATCGCCTTTCCTTTTCTGTCTCCCTCTACCGTTCACCAGTTGTGAAGTTCAGCTACTTGCTGTACTCAAGACTTCTTCCCCAGAGGAGGGCAGCCTAGGATGTTACTTTTGCCTTTGAGCAAAGAATATTTCATCTACTAGACTACAATGTGTATTAGGGGAATATTAACAATGTTATTCTCTCCACCAGCAGGTTACTGAAGCTGAAATTAGTATCTTCTGAGCTTTCTTTTCCTCCTCCTTTTCTCCTCCTCTTCCTCTTCCTCCTCCTCCTTCTCTTCCTTCTCCTTCTCTTTCCCTCCTCCTCTTCTTTATCCTTCTCTTCTTCCTCCTCCCTTTCCTCCTCCTCTTTCTCCTTTTCCTCCTCCTGTTCCTTTTCCTCCTCCTGTTCCTTCTCCTCCTCCTCTTCTTCCTCCTCCTCTTCCTTCTTCTCCTCCTCTTCCTTCTCCTCTTCTTCCTTCTCCTCCTCCTCTTCCTTGTTCTCCTCCTCTTCCTCCTCCTTTTTGTTTTTGAAACGTAGATGCTTTCACGTGGCACAGCTGTCCATGTCACGTGGATTGATGCCTGTCAGTTCTTCTACACTGGGATGCTGTCCAAACCCATGACCTCAGCTTTCTGCACCACTGTGCTCTGCAGAAGTGACAGTTTTCTACTTTGCAACTGGAGTGCAAATTACATTTCTTATAAACACTAGATAGAAATATCCACCAGAGTCTACTAACATCAATTGCATTTTTCTATGGCCCATACGGTTCATGAAGATCATTTTTCTACTACTTTATTTTGGAAACTGACCTTCTGTCACATCGGCATTCTAAGCGTATAATATGCAGACTTGGTCTGGGGCTTGGTAAACCATTCAGTGTACCCATCATGTGTGGGATCAGCACATCAATTTGGTGGATAGTTAACATCTTATTTTATCATAATAAATAAAAACCCCTCTTTGCCGTTCTTTAAGCACACTGAGAAAGTTCACCTACATACCCTGACAACATTAAGATTGGATTCTTCTATGTTTCTGGTCCATATTGTTTAAAGAAAACTAGTAATTTAGAGAGCACATAGATATAATGCCAAAGAGTGATTTAAATGGCCCATAAATATGATATTCTTTAGATCCAGTCCTTTACAAAACTAGAAGACAAGTTTCACATGAGGACTAGAAGAAAAGCAGTGCAGAGGAGTGGGGACCCCCTTCCCAGTCTATGAGTTTGGACCCTCAGAACATTACACTGCTGCCCACAGCCAGAGCTCCTGGGGCAGGGCACCTCATTGCTCAAGATCTGGTTTTCTTGCTTTGTGGGAATGCCACCAAGACCAACTAATTAATTAATTCAATAAGTGGTTATGAGCATAGTTGTCCCTTGATCTCATCAAGGGAAATTAGTCTCAGAAATTTCTGCATCTTTGCTCCAATCTTTTATACAAAAAACATGGCATTTGCGGGTACCTACACACGTTCTTTGCATGCCTGACATCACATCTACGTGATTTGTGATACCTACTATTGTGTAACTGCTATATAAATAGTTGTGATAGTCTATTGCTTAGGGCATAATGACAAGAAATCTCTTCGAGTTTACTACAGACACTACGTCATTTCCTTGAATAATTTTGGTGAGGGGTTGATTGAACCCACAGATGTGAAAACTGTCTGGAGGCGGCTGACTATGTCACACCGGGCTCTCTCGGTGTTGTGGATGTGGCAGAGAGCAGAGCTGAGAAGCGCTCCTGCCTGCTGGGAGGCTGACAGTAAACAAATGCACATGGACCTGGAGATCAGTGTGACGAAGAGAAGGTGAGCAGGGGACGGACCAGGAGGGTGCAGATGCAGGTGAGTGACGTTAAGCTATCAGAAAAGCTCATGGAGAAGAGGACACTCAGCAAGTGCCTGAGGAGTGGAGAGGCTTTATGGGTGGAGGTCCTGCTGGTGTTTCCCAGGAGGGAAGATCTCAGCATGAACAAGGGCCAGGACAAGCTGTGCAGCACCCCATGTAGAAGCAATAGCCAAGGCAAAGGCGTGAAGGAGGGTGCCACGGAGCCACACTGCCCCGGGTGCCCCTGCCCCTCTCCATGAAGGACAGGTCATGAGGAGAGCCGTCCTCCCTGCTTAGAACAAGATGTGGCTGTTTATGTTAGACACCACATGCACAACACACCCTAATTAAACAGTGATTTCATCCATTTCTTGGCAATTTCTAGCATGGCTTAAAAGAGGGACAACTCAAGAGCCTACAGCCTTCAAAGAGTGGTAGAGCTGAGTGAGGTGGTGCGTGGCTATGATGGTAGCCTGAGGCAGGAGGCTCACCTCACGTGGGAGACTAGATAGTGAGTTCAAGGTCAGCCTGAACTACATAACAAGATTCTTTTTCAAAAAACAAAACAAAATGAAACAAGAATGCTGGAAAGTGGTAGCGGTGGGAGGGCCAGGGAGGCTACATGGTTGGATGAGCTGAGAGTCAGTGGCTGTAGAAGAGAATAGGGCAAGGCTGGGGAGGGGAAGGCAGGTGACCTGCTGCACCTCAGGCAGGAGAGCCTGCAGCCATGTCTCCGTAGGGCCTAGGGGGCAGCAGCATCTTCTGGGGAGATGCCCCCCCCAAATCCCCTTACCTTGTAATACCCTCCACTTTATGGTCCTCATCCCCCCTGGCTTTGATGACTCAGGCAGGTATACAGGGTACTTGGAGAGTCACATGTGATGCTGACTCCAGGACCCTAACTCCAGGATGCCTCTTTCTGGGGCACAGTCAGATGGCAACTTCCTTCTTCACATGCCAATGGCTGAGCCCTGGCATGACTGGGAAAGTGATACCTTGTTCTGCAGCATGTATTAGTGTGAAACAGGTAAGGACATCCCCATGAAACTCTTGTTCCATCCAAGGTCCCATCTGTAGGAGACATTGTCATCTTTCCATGATCAGCCCAAGTGTTTTGAGATTTTTTAAATTTTATTTTATGTGTTTAATACAGGGTCTAACAGGGTCGCACTACACAAATCGAACTCGTAGTGCTCCTCCTGTTTTCAACCTCCCAATCGCTGGGATGATAGATGTGCGCCACCTCGCCCAGTCTAGCCCAGGTGTTCTGCATCAGCCATTCTCTACCTTTCTTGCTTTACAAATGTGACTACAAAGCTAGTTGAATTGAATAAGCAGAAGGTTTGTTTCCTCCTTATAGTTCGGGAGTCAAGCAGATTTGTCTGCATAACTAGCCTTTGCTTTGGATCTATATTCCAATTTCTCTTCAGAATGACTAGACTGAGCATGAATTTAATCAAGTTAATTTATGAACTGCAAAATATTCTGACTGTAGCATACTACAAGTAACAGACGACCTTAAATATTGCATGGCTATTTTTATTATTAGGGGACAAGCTACTGCATTCTCCGTATTCCTTTTATCTGATATTAATAAAAGTTACAGCTTTAATCTCCACAGTTAAACAGGAAACAACTCAATGAGAGAGAGCACTAAGAAGCTCATAAAAATATATGGGTCTTTTCAGAGCTAGTAATTAAACCATTTAAGATAGTAGAAAACAGCAAACAGTCAAATTATGTCACTGGCTTCTCCCTGTTTGTCTTCAGTTTCAGAATGAAACAGCTTTTCTTTTTGAATAGAATTTTGAAAAAGTTGATTTTATAATTTGAAAGTCTTACAAATAAAATTTCATTCTATTGTCTGCAAAATTGCATTTAGGGAAATTAAAATGAATATCTTTGAGAAAATGTTAAAGTTCTTTTGAAAAAGAGAGCAGCTACGCATGTTCTTGTTTAACTTCCCATGTGATAGTATATTTCCCTGACAGCAGAAACCGGCATATACTGAAGCCACCCGTGGAGTAATTCCTCTCTAAGGGTAACTGCTTCCATTAGAAGGTTTTACATTCATGGACACACTAGAAAGAGAGGCCGAGTGCCCACAGGGCCCCTCTGTGCCCCTCTCCTGGTTGTCAATATTTATGACGCAAGGAGCTATGTTTGTTCACACTGAAAGGCAATGCAAATTCATAAAGTCAACTCCAAAATGGTTTGGATTTCACCAGTTTTTCTATCCTATTTTCTGTCCTGCTCCAGTCCCAATGCACAACCCCCTGCTGCATTTCTGTACTGTATCTCCCTGTGCATCTCTGTGACAGTGGCTCAGCTCTTCCCTTGGCCTTCATGTCATGAGTGGCCAGAGGGCAGCCAGGCACCCCGAGAAGCTGCCCCACCAGGGCTCATCCTGAGTAAGCTGCGGGGTCCGTCCCCTATGCTGCCATCATCACACGTTTTTAGAGCCCACTATATTTTATAGCAAATATAGGTAGGGCAGGCTCACAAAATCTGCATCCACTGCTGAGGGTTAACCTTACGTTTCCTTCAGATCCTATGTCCAGAGTAGATGGGCAGCATTTATGTGCTTATGACAGAATCTACCAGCCTGCTAAATACCCACAACCTTAGCTAAATTGACCAATTTCAGGCAGATATGTCAGTGGCTCAAGCATATTTCTAGGACAACAACAACAACAATATGACAACAACAAAAAATTTACTTTAAAAAAGGGATAGAGCCTGGCATGGTGGCACACATCTGTAATCCCATCACCCAGGCAACAGAGGCAGGAGCTGAGACCAGCCTGGCTACATAGTGAGTTCAAGGTCTGCCTGAACTGCACAGTGAGAGCCTGTCTCAAAGAAAGAAAGGAAGAAAGAAAGAAAGAAAGAAAGAAAGAAAGAGAAAGAAAGAAAGAAAGAAAGAAAGAAAGAAAGAAAGAAGAAAGAAGGAAAGAAAGAAAGAAAGAAAGAAAGAAAGAAAGAAAGAAAGGAAAGATAGACAAATAGATAGATGTAGTAGATTACAAGGACATCAAGAATGAGAAATATGCGTCTATCTTTCTAAATTCATGATTCCTTGAGTAAGAACAGAAGTTTGAGAGGAAAATGGTTAGCAATGAGAAGAAATGCCAGTTGTAAGGTGAACTGGCTTACTAAAATGATTCTGTAGTTGCCTTATTTTCTCTGATTCCCACTTTTGTTTCTACTCACAATGCAAATAGAATTGATCAGATTTTGAAACTAATGTTAACATGCTTCCATATGAATACAGTCCTGAAATCACTCTATAAAGACCCGAAGATCAGCATTGCACTTGCTTTGCATTTATGGTGCCTACAAACTCAAAGCATCATTTGATATTTTCAAAGATATTGTGATCTTTATTTTATAAGGGAAGGTAAGAGGCCAGATAAGTTGTTGCAGGATTTGAAATCTGTAAGCTATTCCACATGGCCTGTGCTTCCACTTCATGGATGCAGGGAGGGGACGGGGCTGAGCTCTGATCCTTCATCTTCCCTGTCTGTGGTGGGATTCTTCACCCCAACCATAAAGAGAGTGGTAAATGCTCGCACAGTGTCTGCTGAGGCCAGGACGGGTGCTGCTTTGAGCACTTATGTGCTATCTCATTTATCTTCATAGGACTCAGTGAGGTAAAAGGTAGTCCCTACTTTCATGTGAGGAAACTAAAGAGCATGGAAATGAAAATGTTTTCCCCAGCATCACATGCATGACTCGTGTTACTCAGCTGCCCACTGCTGTAAACAGCTCGGATGAACAACTCCGAGGAAGGGCTCATTGGGGTGCTTGTGGGGGAGGGTTTGGTCCATGGCCATTGGTTCCAGTGCTTATGGGGCTATTGCAGGAACACAAGGTGAAGGGAACTGCTTTGTTCACGTGGTCAGGAAACAAAGAGAACAGAAGAAAAGGGCCAAGGTCTGCACACTCCCTTAATGATCTAACTTCCTCCAACTGGGCTCCACCTTTTAAAAAATTCAGCCACCTGCCAAAGGTAGCAAAGGTTAGGGTACCAAACCTTTAACATGATGCTGGCCCCAGCTGTACAACCTAGCAAGTGGTGGGCCAGGGTGTCAAGTACAGATTGTCTGGCTCCAGCATCTCTTCATCACTATGTTCATTCGCCAACTCACATGCTGTTTCTCTTGGTACTTGGCTTCATATTCTCTCTCAAGATTAGAAGGCATTAAATTGTTACTGTCTCAAGCATCATAGGTGTCTCACACCATTATCGGCATCATCAGTGAGGAGGGGAGACCCCTGGCCCCTGAAGTCAGTGGGAGTAACACTGTCCCCTCCAAGTTCCTGATAGAGGGTGAGAGTTTGTCCTTCCACCTGACCGTTCTGATTTGGCCTTCACAGGACTCCAAAAAGAGTCTCCTGCTTCAACACTGCCATTCACTCCATAAATGCATAGCGAGCACTTGCCATGCATAAGGGATTCGGATAGAGCTGTGAACAAGACAGGCGTAATCCCTGTGCTCAAGGAGATTAACATGCAGCCTTGCTGTCATGTGGGGAATTTGGGAAGCCGGAGAAAAATTTCCTCACAGTACAAGAGCAAAGGGATGAGTTTTCTAAGAAAAAGATGCAGCAGTTTACAGTGGAGTATAGTCAAGCCCCTTAATCAATTAATAAATTCACAGTTGTGCATACTAGGTATGGTTCTAATAGTGTACTGGAAGAGAGATAATGATCATGATTATTGAAAACAAGAAATACAATAACATTGTCTGACATAAGGCACAATGGCTTGTAATACCTCACTGCCTTCAAGAGAAGGACGATTTTATTTTATTTTCCCCCATAATTTTATTGAGAAACAAATAGCAATGAGACAGTTTCAAACCAAATTGGTAGGACAGTTTCAATAATTAACACATTGCAAACATTCTTTCTAGTGGTTAATTGCTGTACAAGATGCAGACATGATATCCTACTTACAAACACCATTAGAACAAATCCCTCTACTCATTAAGAGAATGTAACTGTATATCTATCCTAACCACTTTGAATACACAGATAAAAAATGGACATTCATCTGGATCCCTTTTTTTCATTTAGTTACATTATTTGAATATTATAGATGTGTTAACTCAGGAAAATATTCTTAAAGAGTCCAATAGTCCATAATAGTATTGGGTATTCTGCTTCACTGGCAATGTCAGAAATTGTTGACCCGAGTCCCCTACAGCTCAACATAACAGCGTGGCTTTACTTCTTATATTTCATTTTTATACTTTTCTGCTGGATGGTTAAGACCAAGGTAAAGCATGACTTATGCAACAAGAGTTGTAACTTTTGGGTCTGATAAGGTCAGTGAAATTCCCTCAGGATTTATCCTGAGATCCTGTACCTCAGATTGTAGATCCTTTGTCAGTGTTAGCCATGTGGATGAGTCATGGCCATTGCTTGGCCAATGTGCTCTCTGTGAAAGCCTGAGAGAATGTTTTCTCTCCATGTGACTCTCCTTGGGCACACTCTACATCATTGATCATTTTCCTCTTTGGCACCATAATCTCCTTCATCAGAAAATTTGGGACACTGCAGAGTTACATGACGTTACAGTACAAATTCTCTTGTGTCCTGAGTGTTAATTGACCTTGGAAGGCTAGGGCCAAAATGTTGGCTTTCCTTGTGGGCCTGCTTTTTCTCTAATTTTGTTCTGCAAACTTAGGTTGTTAACCCTCCAGAAGAGAAGTTTATTGTTATTACCATACAACCTAGGCTGTTAAGCTTAACCTCACTATCTGTCTGCAGTCAAACATCTTAGGCATAACATGGAACAGGTATTTTTCATCAATATTGATATGTTGAACTTTAAGTCCTTACAGAATATGATGAAAAAACATTTAAAAATTAGAATATATTTTAAAAATAGACATAAAGAATTATATACTTCTTATGTTTACACGTAATTCCAAAAATCTAACCATATACAACCTTGAAGCAGGAGAGCCCCACAACATTCCTTTTACTGTCTCCTGCCTTCATTCACAGCCCCCTTCTTTTTGAACAATCATCTACCTAAGAGACAACACAGCAGCAACTGGCATGTCATGACAAGCAACCCATATTCAGAAGACCAGAATGACAGGTATTCCAAGCATGAACCTACTATTACAAATTGCCATCTTCAGTACAGTTGCTTAGTTCACAGGTGTTAGTATATATAGTTAGTCAGGGTGAGAATCTTTCCAATTAACTGCTAGATTAAAAAATCTGGAGATTCTCAGGATCATTGCCTTACCCATCTTGTACATATAACTGTATGACTTGTCACTGTCATGTTTCCTATCTCTTCTCCTTTCCATCTCTTAATTAGTCCTCGATTTCTTGCTTTCCTTTTACTTGTATTATCACTTTCTATTTGTATTTGTTCATTTGAGTTCTTAGGAAAACTATACGATATTTACACATGTGTGTCTGGTTTATTTCACTTATGAGTATATCTTCAAGTGGCATCCATTTCAATATAAAGACTTCGAGTTTATAATTGTTTATAGCTCAGTAATACTCCATTGTATAAAAATACCACATCTTTTTCATCCATACCTCAGGTGATGGGCAACTTGATTGTTTCCAAGATTTGGCTATCACAAATTGTGCTGCTATAAACATAGGCACACATATATCACAATGATATGATGTTTTCAGATCCTCCGGGAAAATTCCCAGGAGACAAATAGCTGGTTTAAATGGGATTTCTAGTACAACTTTTCTAAGGAGTCTCCACACTGATTTCCATAAC
>NW_004524651.1:8602116-8603166 GCF_000260255.1 Octodon degus
CTTCTTTAATTTTGTCCTCTGAGAAGTGTGTGTTCATCTCAGATGTCCATTTCTGGACTGGGTCTTTAAATTTTGGGGCCCTAGTGTTTTTTAGTTCTTTATAAATTTGAGAGAGCAGACCTTTGTCTGAGTATTTATTTGTCATGATTTTTTCTAAATTTGTGGCTTATCTTTTTACTATGTTGATAATATCTTTTGATGTGCAAAAACATCTCAATAATTGCAGGTCCCGGTTGTTAATTCTTTCAACTGTTTCCCATGCGCTTTGATTTTTGTTTATGAACTCTCTACCTATCTCTATGTCTTCGAGAGTTCCTCCTACTTTCTCTTCCAGGAGATTTAGTGTCTTTGTTTTAATGTTTAGATCTTTAATCCATTTTGACTTTAGGTTAGTGCCTGGAGATAGACCTGGGTCAAGTTTTACTTTTTGGCATATGGAGAGCCAGTTTTTCCAGCACCATTTGTTAAAGAGGCTATCTTTCTTCCAGTGAGTATGCTTGGCCCCTTTGTCAAAGATCAGGTGCCTGAGTGTGTTGTAGGGGCTTCAGAGTCTTCTAATCTATTCCATTGATCCTCAGGTCTATTTTGTTGCCAGTATCATGCTGATTTTATGACAGTAGCCTTGTAGTATAATTTTAAGTCAGGAATTGTAATGCCTCCTGCCTTGTCTTTATTGTCCAGTATTGCCTTTGCTATTCTAGATCTTTTCTGGTTCCAAATAAATTTTAGGAATGATTTCTCCAGCTCTGTGAGGTATGTTGATGGTAGTTTGATAGGGATTGCATTAAATCTGTACAGCAGTTTTGGGAGTATGGCCATCTTCACAATTTTGGTTCTTCCTGTCCAGGATCATAGAATATCTTTTCATTTTCTGAAATCCTCTACGATCTGTTTTTTAAGAGTACTGTAATTTACCTTGAAAAGATCTTTGACTTCTTTAATCAGATTAATTTCAAGGTATTTCATTTTCCTCAGTGCTATTGTAAAAGGTATTGTTTCTCTAATTTCCCTCTCAGTGTGTTTGTTATCTGTGTAGAGGAATGTTCTTGA
>NW_004524651.1:8603268-8604447 GCF_000260255.1 Octodon degus
TTTTTTTTTTCAGATTGGGTTTCCTCCCTATGTTTCTGTAGTTGATTCTTTACTTCAGAAGCTATGAGTTCTGAGAATTCTTGCCTTTTTTTATGAGCAGAATGTATTTATTGAGAGAAAGAAAGCTCCTGTCCAAGAGAGGGACAGGAGGGGGGCCTGTGCGGGTTATTCCCCTGATAATTCTTCCCTTATTTCAGAAAACTTTGCCCTGAGTTCCTCTATAACTTTCTGCTGTTGCTTATTCATTATCGATGCTATTTATTCGTATATTTGAGTTGAGCTAGTAGAAAAGAATTCCTGAGTTCCTCTGACTTTCTGCTGTTGTTTATTTACTATCAACACTATTAATTCATACATTTGAACTGAGCTAGTGTCCTCTGCACTTGTTCTGGGTGGGCATTAGGTTTCCTCCATGTTTCTGCATTTGATTCTTTACTGCAGATGTTATTAATTCAGGGATTTCTTTTCTCATGTCCAATCTGAGTTCCTCTATACTTTTCTGCAGCTGTTTCTGTATTTCAGAAGCCATTGATTCATTGATTTCAGCTGTGTGATTCCCAATTTGTTCTGTGTTAGTGTCCTCTGCACTTGTTATGGGTGGACTTGGGTTCTGAGTTGCATTTTGCTCCTTCTCATTGTCATTTTGTGTATCACTGTCTTCTGACCTTTGTTGCAGAGCTTTGGTGCAGTTATAACCTCAGTGCCTACTGAGGTCAGGTGCAGATCTACAAAGTTTGGATTTATCCAGCTGTGTCTGGCTTGGGTCTGGCTTCTGTGCTCAGCTCCTTCCTGCTGCTGCCCTTGGGGGTGAACCTGTTGTGCCTCTCTGTCAAGATGCTCTGATCCTGGACTAGCTGGTTGGCTCTGATCCTGGACTAGCTGGTTGGTTCTGTCCCCTACTCTCTCTGCAGTGATTGCAGCTGCAGGGTTTCACCTCAGGCCTGGCATAGCCAGGCCTGAGCTGAGTCTGGAGGGGACAAGGTGGAGTAGTGGGGAGAGGTAGCTCTCCCACACACTCACCAGGCCTGGGCTAGGACTGGATCTTGGGTTCCCCATAACACGGCAGAAATTCTCACTGGTTGGGCAGTGTTGGGGTGCTGCAGAGTGTTGGTCAGGGGTCCCAAGGGGGTGAAAGAAGGTCTCACCCTCGCTGCACCTGGGCTGGGACCAGCAGGTCCC
>NW_004524651.1:8604547-8611577 GCF_000260255.1 Octodon degus
TGGAGTGTTGGACTTTGTCAAAAGCCTTTTCTGCATCAATGGAGATGATCATGTGGTTTTTAGTTTTCGCTCTCTTGATATAGTGTATTACATTTATAGATTTTGAAATACTGAACCATCCTTGCATCCCTGGGATGAATCCTACCTGGTCTGTATGATCTTCTTGATGATTTGCTGTATTCTATTTGCTAGGATTTTATTGAGGATTTTGGCATCTATGTTCATGAGGGATATTGGCCTGTAGTTCTCTTTCTTAGTTGTATCTTTCCTTGGTTTTGCTATTAATATACTTGTCTCCAGGAATGATTTTGGAAGGATTGCTTCCTTTTCAATTTAATGGAAGAGTTTGAGGAGTATAGGGATTACATTTTCTGTAAAATTCTTGTAGATTTCAGCTGTGAATCCATCTGGACCTGGATTTTTCTTTGTCGGTAGGTTTTTAATTACATTTTGTATTTCATTGGCTGTTATTGGGCTATTGAGAGTGGTTATATCTTATTGATTCAGTTGTGGTAATTTGTACCTTTCTAGCAATCTGTCCATTTCATCTGTTTCTTCTATTCTGTGAGAGTAAAGATGTTGTAACCCAAAAATGAGACAACTGGGAGACAAGTCAAGAAGGAAAAAGAAGTACTTTATTTTAGCTGGTACCCAGCGGCGTACTCTCAGCAAGGGTAGCCAAGGTGCACACCGAGTTATCTGGAGAGGGGTATTTAAGCCCTAAAACTGCAAGTGGCGTGAGGAATGGAAAAGTACAGAACGTACAGCGGAGAACTTGGGAGGTAACAACTCATTTGCTTTTACATTTTGTGGTCAAGCTCGTTAGTTGTTTTTATGAACAACGCAGGTGGCTGGGGTTGCAGCCTACCCTATTTGGGAACATTTGGACAAAACCAGGTCAGTTCAAGAGTAGGTCACACAAGAGGGGGATGACGCATACAGAACAGGAGATGGCACAGGATACAGAATGGAGCCTGTACACAGAATGGAGTCTAAGTGGTTAATAGGAGCTTTCTAGGGTACAACATTCCCCACTGATTTTTTGGACATGAGTCAAACCATTGGGCAGATGTTCGTTTAGGGGTAAATGTTCATATCCTTGAGACTTGTATAGTAGCAGCTTTACAGCCTGAATCATCTCTTAAACATACTGGGTGATTTTATTGACTATACATGGCCCAATGGTGAGGCATCCGAGAATGATAAGGAGGGGTCCAGCAGCCACAGAGATTAAGGTGGTCAGTCATGGGGAGAATGAGAACCACCTTTGGAACCAGTTTTGTTCTCTCTGTCTTTGTTGTTCCCTTTCTTGTAATCATTTTCTTAGGCTAGACATATTTTGTCTGATTACACCTGAATGATTAGTATACAAACAACAAGCCTCTCCTAGAGTGAGGCAGAGGCCTCCCTCCTTTAGGAATAGGAGGTCCAGTCCTCGTTGGTTTTGTAGAACCATTTCATCCAATGAATTAGTGAGTGTTCTAGGCTTGCGATAGATGCCTCCAAATTTGCTAGATCTTGATCTATCATGTTACTTAAGTGTCTTAGCTTGATATCTCCCACAATAAGACTGGAGGCCCCTATTCCAACAGAGCCCGCCAATCCTAGCCGTAATAGTATAGGGACAAGTACAGGATGTGCACGCCTAGCTCTCTGGAAGGATCCAAAAGAGCCCATCAGTGGGTAGATATGAGATCTACCATTTTCTCCAGAATACCAATAAACTTGAGGAAGTATGTGTGTGAGAATGCAGAGTTCTGAATGTTGGGTAAATATCTTTAGCATAGCAGACAGGGTAATACCAGAAGTGCAGGCAAACCAAGTGCTATTTGGAGCAGACAGATGTTGATTGTTTGGATAAGAGTAGTTGTGAATGGTTATAGTGAAGTTGAGGTTACAAAGATGAGAATAAGGGGAGGTAGACAATGGGTAGTGGGCAGAATGGATACATATGCCTGGGGGTCCTTGGATGTCTCCCAGGGTGAGAAGTGGGCAGTGTCCCCACCAGCAGGTGGGTTCATTGGCAGAGGAGTTAATGATAGAGGACAGATTTGCTGGGACAGTAAGGCCAGAGTAGAAAGGGGGTTGTGAAGAGAGACAGAGACAGCAATCTTGAGTGAGGTTGGGATTGCTGTAGTTGAGGTATTGGAAGTCGATATCAAGAGGTAAGAAGGGGTCTAGGGGAGGGGGCAATGTAGCAGGAGAGAGAGCAACAGATGGAGAACTGGTGGGAGGTAAGTTGTCAGTTTGTATAGGAGTAGGAGGAAGTCTTCGAGGAGGCTGTGGTTTTGGTGCTAAGGGTCCGATGGGATGAGCAGGGGCTTGACAAGCAGGGCCCAGAACAAACTGGATAGTAAAAGCTCTTCCAGGATCATAACCCGAGACATATAATCTAAGGCCATAGTGGCGTCCCCCTTTCCATATATAATCATGTGGATTTTTGATAATAATAGTCACAGTATTGCAATGTCCTGGAGTTGTACAGGGAGGGGTTTTTCTGGATATTTGCATATTAGGATCCCCATCTGATTTCCACAAGGCTATGGATTCACAGCCCCAGACATAACAAAAATATTGAGTTTCTACGCTTCGTCCACAATTCCAGGTGTTGTACCCTGAACCAAACACTATAGCTCGCCTGTGTTTAGGGAGGGGTTGTTGTTGTTGTGGGCAAACATGCCAGCCTATATTTTGTAAAGCCTTTTCAACTGTGAGGTCACCGCAGTAAGGACCAAATTCTTTTCACCAATCGAACCAATAAGAGGCTGCTATAGCCCCAGATCCACTGGCACCCACAGTTCCAAGACTACTTGGGTTGAGTGGGAAAGATGATGCAGGGGATTTATCCCACCCCAGGAGTGAACAAAGATCAAAGGTCAGGAATCTGTGTACAGCGGTGTTTTTAGCTAGTTTTTCCCCACTTAGGTAATCAGTCAATTTCCAAGTTCCATAGCTGGGATTGTGGTTTGGGTTACTAGTACTTTGACCAATAAACATCAGCAGGATAAGCATTAAAGATAGCATTTTAAGACTTAGAGAGTTTTATCTTGAGGGTTACTGGTCTTAGTTACAGTCCACTTATCTGTCGATAAATCTGGATCAGCAGGGGGCACCAGCTTGAGATGGGTGTTGTGTATCCAGGTGGGCTTTCCTGCAACTTTGGCCGCCTTTGGAGTGCTGAGCACCACGCTGTATGCTCCTTCCCATCGGGGTTCTAGGGATCCTTGGTGATGGCGCTTTATTAGGACTTGTGATCCAGGCTCTGCAACGGGCTGTGAGTCATTAGGAGTTGTAGTAGATGTGGGTAAGGGTCGGTCTTGGCTGAACAGGCAATGAATAGAAGCAAGGACGGGTTGAAGAGCCTGGAGAGACTTAATAAGATCTTGGTTAGCAAGGTCTGCCAGGCTTCCCTCAGCAATACGAGGAATGAGAGGGGGAGGTCGCCCGAACATGGCTTCGAAGGGGGTAATACCAGAAACATAAGGGGTGCAGCGCACACGCAACAAGGCAAAAGGAAGGAGGCTTACCCAGTTTTCACCAGTCTCTAGCATTAATTTGGTTAATACTGACTTTAAGGTCTGATTTATACATTCAACTTGTCCTGAACTCTGGGGACAGTAGGCACAATGCAGCTTCCAATCTATCTGTAAGGCTAAAGATAATTTCTGTGTGATCTGGGCTATGAAAGCCGGGCCATTGTCGGACCCCATAGATAATGGAAGGCTGAATCGAGGAATTATTTCATATAACAACTTTTTGACAACTGTCAAGACTGATTCTGACCAAGTTGGGAAGGCCTCTACCCAACCAGTAAAAGTATTCACTAAAACTAACAGGTACTGTGACCTTGCAGTCCTGGTTTATCTATCTCAGTGAAGTCAACTTCCCAGTGTTCTTCAGGCATGGTCCCATGATATCTGACAGTCTCTAATGGCTTAGTAGTTTTGAGGTTTACCAATTGGCATTGAGGACATCATTGGCTCACTGAGGCTGTCAATTTGGATAGTTGAGGAATGAAGAACCTGTCATGAAATAATAGGGCCAGCTTAGAGCCCCCCAAGTGAGTTGTCTCAGGAGTTTGACGCACCAACTCAGCTCCTAGGGCCGCAGGTATGAGTACTCACTTGTCAGGTAGCTGGTATCATCCTCCTGGGATGGCAGGTTTTGCAGAGAGTTGGGAGGCGAGATACAGATCCTTCTGAGTGTATACAGGCTCTAAGAGGGTTGGAGGCATCAGCAGAAGGGTGGGGACAGTTTTTGGAGTCCCCACTGATTTTTTGGTGGCCTCCTTGGCCACAAAATCAGCTAAATTGTTTCCCCGAGCAACTGGGGAATCATCAGATTGATGGGCTTTACAATGTATGATGGCTTATTTAATGGGTAGCCATAGAGCGGCTAACAAGTCCAATATCTGGGGGGCATTCTTAATCTTTTGTCCCCCAGAAGTTAAGAGTCCCCTTTCTTGATAGTCCCATGGACATGTGCAGTGGCAAAAGCATACCTGCTGTCGGTGTAGATGTTAGCTCGCTTTCCATTTGCCAGTTTAAGTGCCTGGGTGAGGGCTATGAGTTCTGCCCTCTGAGCTGAGGTTCCAGGATCGAGGCTTTGAGACCATAGTACCACTTGGGAGGTGGTAACAGCTGCCCCAGCCACTCTTTTACCTTTCATGATGAAGCTGCTCCCATCTGAAAACAAGGTGATGCCTGCATCTGAAAGAGGTTGATCGGTGAGGTCTTCCCTGAGGCTGGTGGTGACCTCAAGGATGGACACACATTCATGGACAGGGAGCGATGGGTCATCATCTGGCAACAGAGCCACAGGATTAAGGGCAGCCGTCTCCTTGAAAGTAATAGATGCCGGATCCAACAAGAGGGCTTGATAATGTATGATTCTAGCATTAGACAGCTAGCGATCGGGTGGGGCTTTTATTAGTGACTCTAGGGCATGTGCCGAGACCACTGTTAACTTTTGGCCAAATATTAGCTTCTGACTTTCCTTTACAAGAAGTGTAGCAGCTGCCATTATACGGAGACAGGGTGGCCAATCAGACACCACTGAATCTAACCTCTTAGATGGATAGGCCACAGGGCGCTGAGAGGGTCCTAAAGATTGTGTGAGGACGCCTTTTGTTATTCCTCGTTTTTCATTTACATATAAAGTAAATGGTTTTTGGAGATCTGGTAGGCCTAAGGCGGGGGTCTCTGTCAAGGCAGCCTTTAGTTGGTTAAAAGCTGTCTCTTGGGTTGTTCCCCCATTCAGTGGGTCTTGAGCGCGGCCCTTGAGGGAATCATATAATGGTTGAGCAATCTCAGCAAAGCCCAGAATCCAAAGTCTACAGTACAACAGCACCAAGGAACTCTTGCACCTGTCGTCGGGACGTAGGCACAGGAGTCTGTAGGATAGCTTGTATCCTCTGTGGAGACAAAGTTCATTTACCCTTATGAATTTGGTAGCCCAAATAAGTGACCTGGCTTCTACAGAGTTGAGCCTTTTTAGCAGAAACTTTGTAGCCCAGCTGGTCTAAGGACTGGAGAAGCTCTTTGGTTCCTGTCAGGCACAGTTCATATGAATCAGCCGCTAATAGTATGTCATCTACATATTGTAATAGAGTCAAGTCCAAGTGATTTTCTCTATACTCTAACAGATCTCGCGCCAAAGCCTCATCAAAAAGGGTAGGTGCATTTTTAAACCCTTGAGGTAACCTAGTCCAGGTTAGCTGTTCTGAGACTCCAGTAACCGGATCAGTCCATTCAAAAGCAAAGATAGGTTGGCTTACCAGTGCAACAGGAAGGGTGAAGAAGGCGTCATTAAGGTCCAGCACAGAGTACCAGGTACGGTCCGGAGGTAGCAAACTCAGCAATGTGTAGGGATTAGGTATCGTGGGGTGGAGGGTTACCACCCTTTTGTTTACCTCTCGTAGATCTTGGATGGGCCAATAGTCTTGGGTGTCAGGCTTTTGAACCGGGAGTAGAGGGGTATTCCAGGGAGAGTTACAGGGGCACAGGATTCCCTGTGACTTAAGTCTGGTAATATGTATGGCTATTCCCCTTCTAGAAGCCAAACTAATGGGGTATTGTTTTAACTTTATCAGGGTGGCAGTAGGAAGAAGTTCTATGACAAGAGGTGCCTGACAGATAGCTAGGCCCGGAGGGTTGTGTTTTGCCCAGACTGTTGGTATCTCCTGGGATCATTTAACCTTAACTCATCATCAGCCTCTAAAGATGACCATTGCTTTTCTTCTTGTGCATCCTGATCTAATAATAGGTAATCTTCCCCAGCAGGGTATGAGGCCAGTACTTTAATTACATTTGCTCCTTTTAGAGTTATTTCTGGAGTCTCCTGGGAAAAGCTCAAATGTACCTTCAGCTTGTGTAGAAGGTCTCGACCCAGCAGGGGGTCAGGGCAATCTGGAGCCAGCAAAAAGGTGTGTTGGAAAGCTGGGTGGCCTGGATGAGACAATTTGGCTTGGACATGTCTGACAGATTGAGTACTTCCTGTTGCTCCCATCACTTTCATAGTCTGCCCAGTTGGCTTACCCAGTGGCTGAGTAAGTACAAAATAAGTTGCCCCTGAGTCAACTAAAAAATTTACAGGTTGGCCCCCAATGGTGAGGGTTAACCTAGGCTCTGGGGGGCCTGCAGAGCCCTGACCTCCTTATTTATGGGCCATGAGAGTTTTGGCATCTTGTTGTAATTTTTTCCTTTAAAATTGGGCAGTCTTTACACCAGTGTCCCTTCTGTTTGCAGTAGGCACATTGGTCCTTGTCCAGGGGAGGGTGAGGTTTGGTGGTTTTATTACCGAGGACCTCTAGAACCTTAGTAAGTTATTGTTCTCTAGGGTCTTCCCGGTTATCCAAAACCTTCTGAGCAATCTCTACCAGCTGGCTAAGAAGCATCCCTTTAAATCCTTCCAACTTCTGAAGTTTCCTTTTAATATCGGGGGCTGACTGGGAGACAAAGGCAATGTTAATTGCCCGTCTACTTTCAGGAGCCTCTGGATCAACAGGGGTGTAAACCCGGTAGGCTTCCTG
>NW_004524651.1:8617232-8626305 GCF_000260255.1 Octodon degus
AAGGGGGTGAAAGAAGGTCTCACCCTCGCTGCACCTGGGCTGGGACCAGCAGGTCCCGCTGGTGCAGGGTAGCTGGAAGCTCTCCCACACACTCACTGGGCCTCGGCTAGGACTGGATCTGGGGGTCCCTAGAATGCGGCCTAAACTCTCACGTGGTGGCTGGGGTGGGGGGTGCTTTGGAGTAGAAGGACAATTTTAAATATTCCTATTTAAATATAATATTAACTTGCCAACTTTTGCTTCACAGTTCTCAGAGGAAAAGGACTTTGGCTTCTCCATATTTTAACAGAAACAAATTTTACAGTGACTGAAACTAAACTCAGTGCACCCTTCTCCAGCCCCAAATAAGCCTTTCCCCACAATCAAAAATTTCCAACTGCTCTTCAGGGCAAGGACTTAAAAATATTCACCGTTCCTTGAAATGTCCTAGTGATTTTGGAAAATGAAAATATCTTAGTACCCAATATCTGACCCAGAAATAATTCTTCTATTGCAATCTACAGAAGAGAGAGGTTAAGATATCTCCTTTAATAGATAAAGTCTGTGGAAGGGGACCTGATAACATTTCTTTAAAAGAAAATCATTTAATGATAGTCTATCTCAAACTTCAAGTCTGGACAATGCTCATACATTTATATTGTTTGATTTCCATGATTTATAAGTCCAATATAAGTTAAAGAGAAGGCAGCTAGATGGTAAATATAAGCAATTATTTAGTCTTCTACTCAGCAATTTCATTTATTTATGCCAACATAAATTCTCTAGTCTGGTCATGCCCAGCCAACTTCTCTTTATTTGCATGGAGTCGTAAGAGGAGATGATATATCTGAAATTGAAGCAGGAAATCTCTGTCAGCTTTGGGGACTCCACAGTTCATCCATTCATTGCTACACTGCCATTTGTTCATTTTTACTTTTGCCATTACTTTCCCCCCGTACGAATTGGTTACCAACTGTTTCTGGTGACAGCATGGATGTTTGCACTTGCAACAGCCCACTGCTGGATATTTCTTCTGCTGTCAACTTCGGTAACTTGACCAGAAATGCTATCGCTCTAGCCACAAGTAAATCATTGCTTCGTATGAAATTTTTCATTTTTATTGTGGAGGTCTTAAATGCAATCTAGACTCAGAGAATGGCTTACTTCCTTGCTGAAGAGAAAGGACATTAATCAAGTATTTCCAGTTTGATTACAGTCCCCACACCGCCAAAGAGAAGGCAAATCCAAGTTGTCTCCCAAATGCCCTCTCCAAATCCTCAATCCTTCCTTCCATCCACTTCCAGTTTTAGAAGAATGAGTGGTGCCCACAGGGGCCTGTGGCTGAAACAATCATCAGGACTGTTTTTGGCTACGTAATTAATATTCATATATGTATTTCACCTGGATTCCTACATGAAGAAAATACTATCAGGTTTGGGAAAGTGGATCTTTTAGAAATTGAAAAACCAAGATACAGAAGCTGAATGGCTTGTGCAGGTTGACACAGGCAGCGCAAGGCCCAGCTTGCTAGAATTTTCTGACTTCCTTCTGACTTGGGAATGGTGTCACTCACTTTGTATGTACACTGCAGTGTGATGAAGCCCAGAGGGAATTCAGCACACACCTGCTAGTTAGAATCTACTCAACAGCTGGGTCCTGATGAACTTCGATTAAATCATATAAGATTTTCCACTGGACAGATCTGACTTTCTAGCAGTCTCTCCTCTCCTAGCCTGAGGGACCCCTCCCCAAATCAAAGACAAATAAATGCAGTTAGAAAACAGGCAATGTGTGACACCAAACACCCTCAGTGTTTGTCCACCCTCAAACACTTGAGATGGACAAGTGTAGGTGACCTTTTGCTGGGTTCCTCTTAGAGCCCCCTAATCTTGGTCGGGGGAGCTGCTCTGGCTCTGGTGCTGGTTCCGGCTGTCGCTGGCTACCACAGGCTCCCAAACCCTCCTCACTCAGCATGCTCCTTCAGTGCAGCCATGATTCCTTCCTTCTGTGTCTGTCTGCTGGGTCTTCTGCATTTTCTCAGTTTGGGGATCTTTTATTTGATGCCTTCAGCATTGTAGGGCTCTTCCACTCCTTTACACCAACGCTGTTTGATAAAAGTGCCCTTTCATCTGACTTTGCTTTTTCTTTCAGACAATGCAAATAGTATGAGCTTTGAAATTTTATTAACCTAAGATTGAACCTCAATTCTCTCACCAGCTGGGTGACTTCAGGCATGTTCAAAATCTCTCCCAAGCAGAAAAGTAGATAAATTAGAACTCACCTCACTGAGTTGCTGTGAGGTTTTTAATGACAAGTTGCTGTACATGCAGCGCCTGGCACAGTGTCTGTGTCCAGCGTGAAAGCTCCATTCCTTTGATAGGACCATTCCTACCACCCATGGGAACCAGGTTACTCATTGTATATTTACCCTGCAGTGTAACAATGACCAGGGGGAAAAGAAGACTAAGATGAATTCACCACACATCTGCTAGATAGAATTGACCCAACATCTGTATCCTCATGATGAACTTTGATTAAAGCATATGGGATTTCCTGCTGGACAGATCTCACTAATTCACCCATGTGATGAGCTTAAACCTTAGATTCCAAAAACTGCAGAAAATAGAGGCTTTCTTTCAATCCACAAGACTCACTGTAAAAGGATGTGTGGACTTAAGAATATCTAGTTAGCTACTGTTTATGTACAAATAAATATTTATTGAGTTCTTGTTATGTGTCCAGAATTCTGGAGCCTGGTTATTTTTCCAGAGAAAGCAGCACTTGAAAGTTGCAATAGGCATTCTTGAATTCTAGAATGTCCCCAGTTGATGAGAAGAGACTTGTTCCAGGCTTCAAGTACGCTGGGAACCCATCTGATTTCAAGATAAACATGAATCTAAAGAATCTGCTCTCTTTCATGGTGATGGGGAGAAGGGGAAAGGATTCCTTTGATTCAGGATCATTAGTTTTATTTGCATCAGACTTCAAGGGCTAAAATCCATTCTCTTCCTCCAGGCCCAGCTTCCTGTGCCATCACAGAAAAATGACAGGCTTCTCTTCTTTGGATGAAGGGCAAGGGTGGGAGCCTTCCTTCAGGGCTGGAACAGAAGATGCACAAACAACCCCATATACCCACAGCTGCCTTATCTTTGACAAAGGGCCAAAAGCTTTCACTAGAAGGAAGATGGCCTCTTTCATAAAGCGTGTTGGGAAAACTGGCTTTCCATGTGCCAATGGTTGAACCCGGGCCCATATCTCTCACCATGCACTACACTAAAACTGAAATGGATCAAAGATATAAATAGAAAAACAGAAACACTTCATATACTGAAAGATAGAAAGGTAAAACTCTTGAAGAAGTAGGTATACCTAAGTATACCTAGTTACTATTTGTGTACAAATAAAAATTTGTTGAGTTCTTAAGCAAAGACTTTATGAACAAAGTCCTGATTGCACAGGAAATAAAACAAGGAATCAACAATACAAAGAAATAATATCAAATTAAAAAGCTTTTGCATAGTAAGAGACATTACCAAAGGAGTGAAGAGACAATGAACAGAGTAGAAAAATGTAGCCACTCCTTAGATGAAGGGCTGATATCTAGAATATATGAATAACTAAAAATTCAGACTCCTCCAAATTGAAAGACCCAATAAAAAATGGACATCTGAAATGAATACACACTTCTCAGATGAAGAAGTACAAATAGCAAATAAATATGTGGAAAATGTCCAATATCACTGGTTATTTGAGGAATGCAAATTAAAATGATGCTGAGATTTCATCCCACCCCAGAAAGAATGGCTATTATCAAGAAATCAGCCAATACCAAGTGTTGGTGAGAAGGCAGGGAAACAGAAATCCTCTTCATTGCTAGTGAGAGTGTGAATTGGTACAGCAGCTATAACAACCAGTATGGTGATTCTTCAGAAAACTAAAACTGGAGGTTCCACTTGACCCAGCTGTTCCATTCTAGGTCTCTTCCTGAAAGAGTTAAAAGCTTCAAGCCACAGTGACATGTGCACACCCATGTAATAGCAGCACAATTTATAGTAGCTCTGTCTTAGAAATAGCTCACATACCCATCAACAGATGAATGGATAAAGAAAATGGGGTATTTATACACAATAGAACATTACTTTGTCATAAAGAAGGATAACACTTTTAGGTAAATCTACACCACAAGCCATACTTTTAAGTAAAATAAATCAGACACACATGTTTAAATGCCATGCTGTTGTTCCTGCACGAGGAACCCAAGAGGTAACTCAGGAGCAGAATGGAGGATGGATATTTCCAAATAGGAAAGACACATTGAAACAGGAAGGTGAACAAAGGGTGGGGGCGGGGAAAAAGAAAGGAAAAAGGATTTTAAAAAAGGAGAGTAGAAAGAATAATGGAAGCAGAACTTTGAAGAGAGGAGGGAAATGGGAAAGAGGATCAAGATGGTCTCTGTACAGGTACAAATCCCTAGGATGGATGTGAGCACCACTTACAGCAAATATGTAGGACCAGAAAAATGAGCAGGGGAGGGACTGCCTAGGCTGTGGGCATGAAGTGATCAGTATTTGGCTTTTGTACTAACGCATCCATCCTCCATCAGGAGCGGACAGGGTGAGGCCAATGCCATAATGCCCAGAGAGTGTTCTATAGGTTTTGATGAGAACACCATCTACTTAGGAGTATGAATTATAAGATCTAAAAGCAAAAAGAATATTGTGAATTCCTGTGACAGTTTTTCCTCCAAAAATGACAAGGACTTTCTTGGTAAGAATTTAAAGCTCTATGTTCCAAGACACAGGCATTACTGACGAGAGCTCTCTTTTAGAAAGAACTTCAGGGAGAGTCTTGGGCCAGAAGAGTCTGAAACCCTCCTTAAAATTATATGGCATGGCCATTAGATATACTCAGCTTCTCAAAAGGTGAGGGCTAAAATGGGAAATGATCCTGATTCAATAAAGAATGATGTTGGGCATGGTGGCACAGGTCTGTAACACCAGCACTTGGGAGGCTGAGGCAGGAGGATCTTGAGAGTTGAGGCCAGCCTGAACTGCATAGCAAGACAGTGTCTTAAAAAAATATTGAGTGACAAAGTCCATGTGGTGGATTGAAAATTGGAGGCCAACTTGTCACACCCAGCTGAACTGAACTAGCATGGTTCTGGGTGTTGGAGGCCCACCTCAGGACTGTTGCCAGCAGCTTAAGAGGCAGAACTGGAGAAGCTCTTGAGAGGCTCTTAGAGAAACTGTTTGGAGAAGCTGTTGGAGCTGTTGGAAGCTGCTGGTTCCCTTGGGCTGTTCTGCTAGAGGACCTGGTCATGCTGGCTTTCCTGGTGAACTTGGCTGTTCTCATTGGAGCAGGAGCTCGGGACCTCTTTGTGGCTGAGAATGGCTACAGTTTACTTTGGGGGAGCCCTGGTCCTCACCTTGAGCTTTGCTTCCTGGCTCCAGAGGGGAAAATGCTACACTGCTCGGCCTTCTGGAGAAGTCTGTCACACTGGCTTTCCTCATGGGAATTCGGCTTTCCTTATTGCTGGAGGAGCTCCGGATCTCACTGTTGCTGAGGGTGCTGTGGTACATTTGTGGGAGCTCTGGTGCTTACCTTGAGTGTGGCTTCCTGGTTCCAGCTCAGATCCCTGGCCTGCTAGCACAGATCTTCCTGCTGACACAGACTTCCTAGCTTTCACCCCTGACCTTTGTGCCTTCGCAGTGCAGTTTCATGAAGCGGGCCTGCATAAGACTGTCATGGGCTCTCGGCCTCCAACTGGACTTGTGGGAGGCACTGCCATGGGCTGCAGGTCTTCAGCTGGACTCACGCAGGACATTATTGTGCGATCCAGGTCCTCAGCGGGATTCTTTGGTCTTAAGTGTGTGGACAGGTTTCCTACACTCTCTTTGTGTATGGTTCTTGGGGTGACTATTACAAATAATCTTATAAAATGTGTCCTATATTATGTTATTCTCCTCAGAAAACCCCAAATACTTATACAACAGTACATCATCAAATATGTAAAAAATTTTGCATATAAAAACCCCCAAACAACATGTTCCAAAATAGTACTAGAAATTTCTGAATTGTGGCTGACTTTTTGCTTTTTAATTATTTTTTTATATTTGCTAATTTTTGTGTAGTAAGTATACAATTATTCTTTTAAAAAAGCTGTTGTGCCTCAGGAGGCCAAGGTAGGAGGATCAATGAGAGTTCGAGGCTAACCTGGTTTACAAAGTGAGTTCAAGGCTACCCTCAACTGCATGGTGAAACCCTGTGTCAAAAAGACAGAATAAAGAGGTATAGCATGTGTGAGTATCCATCCCTACACATTTTACAAGAGCCACTTTCTTTGTACTAAGTTGGCCCTGGTTGTTGTACCTCCAGCACAACCAGAGAACAATTACTGAAGGAGTAAGCCACATATGGGAGGAGAGATCATAAATCTTTTTCCTGGACATAAAGAACCTGTGATTCTACCAGACTGAGCTACCACGGTCATGGATGGACAGATGGGAGCCATCAAATGCCCCTGCGGGCCTGACTCAGACAGGGCAAGGAATAGGCCAGGAGCCCAGGAAGAGCACCTGCACCCTGCTCCACGCTGCCATCCACTGCATCAAAGTTGAAAAAACATTTTTCTGCTATCTGATACAAGAGAACTTCCTTTCTAAAACCTTGACCAGCATGGAGAAGGGGAAAGAAGAGGAAAGAGTGAAAGAGGAGGAGGAAGAGGAAGAGGGAAAGGTAGAAGGTGAAGGAGAAGAAGGAAAAAGAAAGAAAATCTATCCTCAGAGATAGTGCCTTGATTCTAAGAATGTAAAATAAACATGAAGGGGAACTGTCACTAATGCATGAGAAACAGCCTTAGTCAGGAACAAGTGCAGCCCTCTCTTGCTACTTCAGAAGAGGGTGTTCCAGAACAATGCCAGCGATGCCCGAGGTGGACCCTTGTGGTACAGGGCTTTGTAAAGGCTGAACCAGTGCCTGCAGGGGCCTGGGCATGATTCCTCCAGAGGAGCTTCCTCCCAGGCATGTCCTGAACTTCTGCTCTCCAGCATCTGCAGCAGATGCTCATCCAAGGCTGACTTCCGCAGAGACACCAGGCCCACAGAGGGTGGTGCAGACCTCTTAGTTGCCTGGGGCCAGCGCTGGTGCCAGAGAACTGTGCCTTTCTCCAGCAAGGAGACTCTGGAACACAACCCCAGGTGAAATATGCGGTGGTCCTCTGCTATTTGAATTTAAAATAAACAATGAATGATTGGTAGACAAGGATACAAACTCCCACTACTGGCTGTTTATCTGAAAATCAAATTTAACCAGGCATTTTACATGTTTATTTGCCAAATATTGTCACCCTGATCCCAAGTACTGTGGTGATAAACAACACCATGAAATGTTAGTCTCATTTTGATAGAGAGGAAACGAAACTCCCACCCTGAAAGGTACCTGGAAGGAGTTCCTGTTCTCTATAACTGAAGAACAAATTGTAGTAACAAGCAGATGTTATCAGTAGCATATTTAAAAAACAAACAAACAAAAAACAGTAGCATATTTATTGGGGGAAAGAAAGAAAACTTCTGTCCGAGAGATGGACAGAAGGGGGACCCAAGCGGGTTGCCCAGGAAGCTCTCTTCCAGAGATTTTTTATAGAGGAAAACCATGGGGCTTAAGGTGGAGAAAATGGGAACTCCCTTAGGTGGGCGTGAGGTAGGACAAAACTATGGTCAACCAATGAGATTAGAAGCACCATTGCTCAGGTAAAATATTTAAGTCCAGGACCAAATGGGGAAGCGAGCCTCGTAGCAAGCAGACATGAATGCAGAACAGGAGTTTATCTGGTAGCCAGTAGCGGCTGGATTAGTGACTTTTCTGGCTTCCTCAAGGTAAAGATCAGTCCCAGATGCTTACCTTTAGGCAGCTCAGCATTTGCTGGATCTTTGGTCCTTAGATCTGGCCCTCAGCAGGAGCATCCAACACCCTCACTGTTGTCTTCCATGCTGTTTCCTTTGAGGGTTTGGCCCTGTCTGACTGCCTGTAATATTTCTGTCTAATTCAGCTGCCTACAACTATTTAGGCATTTACAGTGTTGCTAGTTCAGTTCTGTGTCATTCTCTCATTGAAAGGTCCATATTTTGTATTAATCCTAATTCATACTATTTTGAGCTCTCTAGGAATGATGATATCTGTGAGCATTTATACAATGATTAAACTTCATGTACTGATATATGTGGCAGCCTCCATATTGAAGAATATTTCTAATTGGTACCAGTTTTTTTTTTTTTTTCAGAACATGGCTGATTAACACTGAGCAAGACAGACTAAGCCCACATTCAGTTCAGAAGACGTTTGGTTCCGAGGCAGGATGACCCACTTCCAAGCGCATCCAGCAAGATGGTGGGGATTGAAATACCCATGACAGTGTCAGAAAAGAATCCATCTTGGGCTGGTTCCCAAAGGCCAACACCTCAATTTCCTCTTGTACCAAAGAAGACAGCAAAACCAAAGAGGAAATATTCCAAGTGGAATGGAAGGAATTAGCATTAGAAAAGACCACACAGAGCCTGGAAAAAAATGGAAAAGTTTTGAGAAGGTCTCCATCCTGGGGCTTGTACACTCACTAGCACTATCATTTTTAGTTTCCTTTCCTGTTTTACAGACTCTGCTTCCGTGGTGTGTGCTAGAGAACAGAAAGAGCACGATCTCCAGGCACCAGTGGCTGGCTTCAAGCCTGCACAAGCTGGGTCATGGCTGAAACAGCACAGATCCATTCTCTCACAGGTCTGGATGACTGAAGTGTGAACACATGGGGTCTCTCTGAAGACATAATGCTTCCTCACCTCTTCTTGCTCTTGGGGTTCCAGGAGTCCCTGGTGTCCCTTAGATTGTCAGCGCCATCTCCCCAGCCGCCGCCTGCATCTTCAGGTGTCTCTGTGCCCTCTCCTCTTCTTGTAGTGACACCAGTCATTAAGACCCACCTCAATGCAGAGTGAACTCATCTTTAAATTTCCATCTGCAAAGAGCCCCATCTCCATATTCTGCAGGGACTTAAAGTTTAACATAGCAATACTTGATGGAAAATACCCACTCATGTTATGCCTAAGAT
>NW_004524651.1:8626405-8627860 GCF_000260255.1 Octodon degus
TCAGGAGCCTCTGGATCAACAGGGGTGTAAACCCGGTAGGCTTCCTGAAGTCTTTCCAGAAAACCCGAAGGAGATTCAGTAGCCAATTGTGTTACCTCAGACACTTTAGACAGATTAGTAGGTTTTCTGGCAGCTCCTTTAAGAGCACTTAGAAATATCTGGCGATTTCCTTCGACAGCCTCCTTACCTCCATCATTGTTGGGGTCCCAATCAGGACGAGTTAAGGGGAAGACATGATCCAGACAGACTGGATCATAGGTTGGCTCTCCGTCGGGCCCTATGACTGTCTTGCACGCCAGCGCCCAGATGCGCTCGTGTTCTTCTGCTGTAAATAAAGTCTGTAACAACTGTTGACAATCATCCCAGGTGGGGCGTGGGTGAAGAAGATGGTCTCCAACAGGGGGATTAATCCCTGTGGGTCCTTAGAGAAAGGGGGATTCTGCTGTTTCCAGTTATAGAGATCAGAGGTGGAAAAAGGGACAAAAGTAAAGAGGGGACGTTGAGGATCTTCAGGGTTAGGGACTTCCAGGAGCGGCAGAAGCCGCGGTTGTATAGGGGTCTCGGTCGAATCTGGGGAAGGAACACGGTCAGGTCGAGAGTCCTGGCTTTGAGTATGCATGGGACTAGGAGGCCGGGGCTCAGAGTGTGGGGTAGAGTGTCGGGGTGGAAACGGATATGGAGGAGGAAGAGGTTCGTCCTCTTCTGGCCCCTGAAAAACAGGCCCTGAGGCTGGCCAGAGTTTACGTGGTTTCAAAGGGGCTAGAAGGGGTGGATTTAGGGGGTGATTCGCCATGGCACATAGGTATCTCTTTAGCCAGCTAGGCGGGTCATAGATCAGATCTAACCACACCTGAACGTATGTCATCTGTTCTGGATGAGATGGTGGTCCAAAAACCTTTGGGCGAATGGCCTGTGCTGTGGAAAGATCAAAAGAACCCTCCGGGGGCCAGAGGATGTCAAGGGATGGCCATTCGAGCTCACAGAGAGGTCGGAGTTTCCCTGGAAAAATAGGCTCTCCATACCCCTTTGCTCTATCCTTGAAATCTGTAAAGCGGTTTAATATCACAGTTAAGGGGGTTAGTGACACAGACAATGTTTGACCCATTGTAACACTGACACAGACCACAGTGACGACAAAGACAAGACAAACAGAAATTGCAAAAACTTTTCCTTCTGGGACTTCGGGGTTTCCAAGGAGAGGCAATGGGGGATTCCGACCTGCGAAACCAAAAAGACGCATGCGCAAAGGTGAGAGACTCAAAGGAAAGACAAAAGAAATGCTGACTGACCTACCAATTAACCCTAAAGGGTTACCAATGACTCAGAGAGCCCCAATGGATCCCGAGGAATCCCCAAAGGTCAGACTACAAAAGACGTAGTGCGTCCTGCTCCGCTGCCAGCGATTCAATCGGGACCCAAATGTGCACCAAATGCCAGGCGGCCAAGTCTGAAGAC
>NW_004524651.1:8630792-8632121 GCF_000260255.1 Octodon degus
AAAAAAAAAGCCCATCTCTAAGTAAGCTCAAGTCCTGAGGTTCAAATTGAGTATAAATTTTGGGAGGTTGCCATTCAACCCACAATAGGTCTTAGTACTTAAAATATTACAGTATAAAAGTTTCTTTGTTTGGCCAGTTCCCACAGTGACTAATTTGTGTAGCACATATGATATAAGGATAATATAGAGCCTCCAAATTATCCACATAATATAAGGGAACTATAACTTCTGACCTGCTAGATGTCTGGTATGCTAGGTTCCTATTCTTGAATGAATTCTCAGGACAATGGAGAGTAAGAGTAGGAAGAATTTATAGAGAGAAAGAATCTGCTGTTTAAGAGGGACATAAAGGGGTTCTGAGAGGTGAGGTAGGTGTAAAATAGGATGAAACTATAGTTAACTAATAAGATTACAAGTATAAGTCCCTTAGGTAATATTGATCCAATGGGAAATCACAAGGTCAGTGTTGATATAGGGGAAATGAAACTCCCAATCTGAAAGATACCTGGAATGAGTTTGTGTTCCCTAAAACCAAAGAATGAATTTTAAGAACAAATGGAGGTTAAGAGCAGAATATTTACTGGGGAAAGAAAGCTTTATCTAAGAGAGGGACAGAAGGAGGAGTGCTAAGCATGTTGTCCCCAGGAAGCCGTCTCCTCCAGGGATCTTTATAAAGTAAAAAAACATGTGGTAAGAAGGGTCTAAGCTGGAGAACATGGGAACTTGCTTAGATGGGCATGAGGTGGGACAAAACTATGGTCAACCAATGAGATTACAAGCACCACTGCTCAGGTAAAATTGATTGAATCCAGAACTGAATGAGGAAGCGAGTCACATAGCAAGCAGGCACAAACATAGAACAGGAGTGTATCCGGTAGCCAGCCGGTAGCAGTTGGATTAGTGACTTTTCTGGCTTCTTCAAGACGATGATCAATCTCGGATGCTTATTTTTAGGGAGGTCAGCACATGTTCGACCTTTGGTCTCTAGGTCTGCCCTACCACAAGAGCGTCCATCTCTCTCACAGTTGTAATGTATCTTGTCTCCTGTGCTGTTTCCTTGAGGGCCTGGCCCTGCCTATAATATTTCTGTCTAATTTAGCTTCCTGCAGCAGTGTGAGGAGGGACAAAACTATGATCAAGCAAGAAAATTATGAGCATAGTCACTAAGGTAATATTGATTAAATTGGGATCAAATGGGGCAGCAAATCCTGCAGCAAGTAGATTTGGGATGAACAAGGACTCTCCTGCAAAGGGTGGGTCAAAGAGGTTAGTCCTCCACCCAAGGTGACGTGCCTGTTTAGGATGTCAATCACTGCTGCTCTTCTCTAG
>NW_004524651.1:8632901-8634743 GCF_000260255.1 Octodon degus
TTTTTGGCAGAACCAGGGATTGAACTCAGGCCCTTGCATTTGCCAGGCAAGTGCTTATTCTATTGAGTTATCTCCCTGTCCCCTAATCTTTTCTCTTGAGATCAGGAGTGTCTGTCTCTCCCACAGTTGCATGGTATCTTGTCTTTCCATATTGGGTTCTTTGAGGGCCTAGCTCTATGTGACTGCCTAGAATAATTCTAACTCAGTTGCCTACAACACCTGGGTTTCCAAAGCAGGATTTGAACTTGTGATCCTCCTGCCTCAGCCTCCCAGAGCACTGGGCTTACAGATATGCACTGCGTTCTCACTCCCCTAGTTCAACGCCCCCTAACTCTTCCTTCCTCAACTTTATCTGTAGTCACTTTCTGTCTTGTAGCATTTGTTCCATACTCAGTGTATTGCTTTTAACTGTATCCGAAACAGTTTCTAGCAAGCATGAGAATTCCAGAGAAAAATGTTAGAAGTAGGCAGGAGGCCGGCCGAGCCTATTACGAGTGTCTGTGCCTGCACACACTGCCCCAGCGTTGCATCACCGTAGCCTCCTCACCTGTGATTCTGTGACTCTTTACACTGTGCAGTGCTTCTCCCTGCCTTGGATACAGTGACTTTCAGAAACTGGAGTTACTATGAGTTTAATGGTAAGCATGATTATTAAAAAGGCTATGCCTCTATAGTACATGAGCTAAAGCACCACCGAGAAACCCACTGGCTTCAGTGACATAGTTTACTTGTACATAGTGTTGCAGGCAGCCAAATTAGATAGAAATATTCTAGGCAGTCAGACAGGGTCAGGCCCTCAAGGAGACAAGATGGAAGACAAGGTGACTTTGCAACTTGGAAGAGACAGACACTCCCATATGGGCCACATCTGAAGACCAAGACCAAAAGAGGAAGCGCAGCTACATACTTCCCTGGGGATGGGCATCAGGGATTGATAGCTTAAATAGATATCAATCACCTTGAAAGAGCCCTACTGAGTCACTAGTCCAACCCCCAACAGGAAGAGACCCTGTCCCATATTCATGCCCACTTGCTACCTGACTCACTTCCCCATTTGGTCCTGGATTTAACCAATTTTACCTGAGCAATGGTGCTTATAATCTCATTGGTTGACCATAGTTTTGTCCCACCTCAGGCCCACCTAAGCTAGTTCCCATGCCTTCTGCACTACCTTAGACCCACCTCACCACATGGTTTTCCTCTATAAAAGTCCCAGGAAGAGACAGTTTCCGGGGGGACAACCCACTCGGGCCCCCCTCCTGTCCCTCTCTTGGACAGGAGCTTTCTTTCCCTCAATAAATACATTCTGCTCATAACCTCCATTTGTTCCTAAAATTCATTCTTCGGTTTTAGAGAACACGAACTCATGTGGGGCAGGTCGGGAGATCATTTTTCCCTGTGTCATTTGGAGGTTCCCTATATCTTTTGGAGGTCACCCACCCGAGATCAGTTTTTCTCCCTGTATCAATAGTATTCCTGGCAAGTTAGCCCAGGGAAGTTGGGTGCTGCTCTGTGTCCCAGACCCAATGTCCTTCTGACTCATTGCTCTATTGAGTGCCGTAGTTATTCCAAAGTGGCAGCCTCCTTCCACAGGTCCCTACAGAGCTACTGAAATCTGGCTCCTCCACATTAGGATACGCTTCAAGTGTAAAATAGAAAGCCTGTCTCATGTGCAAAGAAGATTGTAAAATAGCTCAGCAGTTTTATGTTGTTATATGTTGAAACTATATTTTAGCTGTATTATGTTAAATATTATATTACTAAATTTAATTTCTTTTGTTTGTTTAGAAAATTCTAAGTTACATTTGTGGCTCACACTATTTCTACGGGACTAGGCCATAG
>NW_004524651.1:8636700-8640458 GCF_000260255.1 Octodon degus
CAGCAAAGATAAAATCCAATTCCTCAAGAAAAAAAAGACACTTTTCAGATAGGCAAATATACATATTTCATAATGCTCAAATACTCCATCCAAGAAAATTGCCCAAGCATGCAATTAAATCAAGTGCAATTAAATCAAAACAAAACCCTCCATCTAGGGAACAGTGCCTGTAGGCATGGTGCGTACTAAGTTACATACAAAAGGGCCAGCGATATAGCTCAGTAGACTAAGCGCTTACTTAGGTAAGCGCAGGGGCCAGGGTTGGATACTGCGCTGAGCTGGTGATGGAGTCTGGGGTGGTGGTGCACACCTGTAATCCCAGCACTAGGGAGGCAGAAATCATGAGGATCAGTACAAATCCAAGCTGCGTAGTGAGACCCTGCACGCACACACACACACACACACACACACCCTTAAGAAAAAGTTACATATGTGGGTGTTTTCAATAAAAGTGTTGATGCAAAGAGAGCACATTGTAAGAGAAAACGCAACGGTGACTCCATGGGAAAGCACTTAAGTGGGATGCAGGAGAGACAGAGAGAGGAGATGGTGGCTGAAAGAGGCTTTCCTACAGGTGAGAGGACAGCGAGGCGCGAGCATGGGAGAGAGCACCTTGACGAAGCACATGCTTGGTCCCACAAAAGCTCGTGTGTGGAAGCGTGGTGCTCAGTGTCCCGAAGTGAAAGGTGGGACCGGTACATGGTGGGGTCTGGTGGGAAGGTACCGGGTCATGGGGTAGCACCCTTGGAAGAGGTGGACGCTCACCACACAGGGGCGAACGAGGGCTGCGGGGCCGGACGCAGGCGCCACAAGGGCAGCGGCTGTGAACCAAGGCGGCCTCTTGTGCGTCACCTTTTTGTACTTTCCTGTCTCCCTTCAGCCTCTCAGCAGAACCCACGGAGATGCTGGTGCTGAGCCCCTGCGTTTCCACAAGGATGACCTAAGAAAGACTCTTTCTTTAGAGTCTGATCAGCTGCTTTTATTGCGACAGAAAATAGATTAAGATGGTAGATTTGGGGAAGGCATATGCAAGTAAGTTGTCTTAATGAGGTGCATAAATTTTTGTTTTGTTTTTGTTTTGTGGCCGGCTCTCAGCCCACCCTGAGGGCGGGGCTGGCACAATATGTGGTTCCGGGGATCAAACCACGGTCCCTGTGCGCTTGCCTAAGCTTTGCCTAAGCTTGCCTAAGCAGGCACTTTATACCACTGAGCTATTTCACCGGCCCCATCTTTTTTCAATATTTTTAAGCACTAAGACATTTTTTAAGTTAAAAGGATTTAGAAAACAAGAAGTAAATACTTCATTATGACAAAAAATGTAAAAAAAATGCAAGAAGAAGCACAGTTACATAAATATTAATAATAAACATTTTAAATGGCATAGAAGAATGAAGTCTTACATGCCAAGCAGTAAACTAAATAAGAACAGCTATGAGCACCATTAACAGCAAAAAAATATTGGATTGGGCAAAGCATTTAAAAATCAGAGGGATGGCTTTCTGTGCTTCATGCCTAAAATAAACTGATAGAAAAATATTAAAAAACAACCCAGCAGAGAATCGTGAGTCCCCCCAACTTGGTGTCTCAGGTACATCCTCATTGCTGAGATGTGACCCCCACCACCCATAGCCTAAAAGAGGACAGATTTATTTTGCTCATATTTTTGAAGTTTAGTCCTCATTCCCCAGATTCAAACATAGAAACTGCGTGGTGGAAGGAGTCGGTGGAAGAACACTGCTCAATTCATGGTAGTCAGGAAGCAGAGAGAGAGAAAGGATAAAGTGTGGGGAGACTTCCTCTTGTGAGCCATGTGCCCAGTGACCCTCCACTTCTGGTCCACCCACCTCTTAGCAGCGAGTCAGCTCCATCACGCCCATGACTCACCTCCTTCCAAAAGCCCCATTTGCAAGGCTTGCGGGTGGCTAGACTGAACGGCAATACTTGGTGATTAGTTCTGTGGATGTCGAAGTCTCCGTAGGACAGGAGATCAGGAAGAAAATCATTAGTCCTCAGGCCAGGTGAAGACCATTACCCTGCCCTTGAATGGGAAATGGACAGAGAAATAAAGAAATCTTCAACTTGGGTGCCAGAGCTAGAAAATCATCATTTTGAGACCATCATAGTAGAGGTTGGATTTGTCAAAAGCCATCAGCACATGCTAAATCTAGGAGGAAATTTTAATGAGAAGCATAATGTTCACTTAATTTTAAAATATCTTCTACAGACTACATGCTAGTTGGAAAGGAGAAATAAAAATGCTGAGTATATAGCAGAGAAACTGGACAATGCCTCAGCTAGGAGATAAACTTTACTATCACAAAGGGACACAGCTGCTTTTATGGGATTTTCCAACCAAGGATGCATAACCTGAGTCTGATCTAAGAGAAACAGAAGAGTCCCTGATTAGGGACACTCTGTGAAAAAAGTGGTGTATTTGTATTTCTATTTATTTATTTATTTGGTTGGTTGGTTTTTTTGTGGTACCAGGGATTGAATGCAGGACCCTGTGCTTGCCAGGCAAACACTTATTCTACTGAGCTATCTCCCTGACCCTCTATTTTTAAAAACCATTGAAGTCATAACATCATAGAAGACTATCGAACTGGGGAAAGACATGGCTCTGAATGGAGTGGATGACATTACATAGGACATTCTTGGGTCAACTGGCACAACTAGAATACAAATGACTGAGTAAGTCCATATGTGCTAATGCTGAACTTCATTGAAGTTGATGACTGTACTTTGGTTAATAAGAGAATATCTCTGTTTTTATCAAATGCACACCAAGGCATTTGGGGCCAATATGCACATAGCAAACATCCCATTAGGCTCAGAAAAGAAGGCAGTTACCTTCTTACTGTCTGAATTTTGGTTCTGGGACTAGATATCTGATAAATGCATCTCTCCTTTTTTACCTGGCCTTTATCTCAAATGTAAAGTTGAGGTTTTCATGGCCATGTATCACAACTGATTTGAACGTTATGATGTTTAAGATGATAAGAGGTACTAGTCAGCTTGCCCACTGTTGGACACGAGACCCAACACCCACAAGGTAAGAGCAGAGATTTAACTTGGCTCATGGATTTGGGGAATTCATTTCAGAGATAGTCAGCTCCAAGGAAAGAATGTCATGGCAGAAGGGCATGATGGGTAAAGATACTTAGCCTCTGGAGCCCAGGAAGTAGTTCTAGGGACAGTGATGGAGGGGAAGAGGTGAAAGACCAGATGTAGCACCTGTTATGACTGTGTCTAGATGTCCCCCCAAAGCCTCATGTGGTCATAGATGGGGCTTTTCAGAGGTCACAGGATCTGTGATGCTGGGATCAAGGGCATGTAATAATTGAATCATGCCACCGATTGTTTGGCATAGTTCTGGGGAGGGTTAAGGATGCCCCACCCTGGATGGGATGCTACCTGCCTGAAGGTGGGTAACCTGAATACAGTGTAAAGAGACAGCAGTGATCTCTCCTTGCCTGTTACTTGCTGCTGCTTGCTGTTTGGTGCTTCCTGCCCATTTTCCAGGGACTGTCCTCTCTGTCGTGCTACGGCACAGGGCAGCCAGCTCATTATGGACTGAAACCTTTACAAACTATGAAACAAATAAACCTTTAATCCTTGAAATTTGGGTGTTGGGTATTTTGTTTCAGAAATGAAAAAAGTAACCAAAACTGTACCCAAGGCCATGTCTCTGTGACCCAGCCAAACACAGCCAGCTATGTGCCCCAGGAACGCTCGGGGCAGCTCCCACACCAACTAGC
>NW_004524651.1:8657982-8659065 GCF_000260255.1 Octodon degus
GCTCCCGGAACTCGGCAGAAAATCCTACTCGGCGGGCGGGGTGGGGGAGGCACTGCGGAGTGGTGGGGGGCGGCCCGAGGGGCTGGAAGAGGGTCCGGCCCACGCTGCGCCTGGGCTGGGACTCGATACATATGTTTGATGAAAGACTATTTCCAGATAGACAGAGAGAATTCAGAAAAGTAAATCAGAATAGTTTTATAAACATTCACAAAACTGAACTCAACACTCAAAAAATCCAACTGAACACTAAGCATACAAGAAGGGTTTAAATTCTTTAGTCACCAGAAAAACAGAAAATAAAACCAGTAAAGGAAATGATACTGTCAACAGTAACTGCTAGTGAGGACGTAATGTGACTTCTAGACTTGCATAATCTTGATAGGGGTGTAAATTGGCATGAATACTTTGGCCACTTATTTGGCAGTGTCTATCAAGTTCACAATATATATTGTTAGGAGGGGCTGAAGCTGGAGGCTGGCCATACGTGGGAGGACAGGGCAAGGCACAGTGCCTAATGCAGTCAGGCTACCGCTGTCTTGAGAAAAGCATCTTGAGAAAAGCCTAGACAACTTCAGTCTTCAGTTCCTAGGCAACCTTGTGTCTCATGATACTAACTTTGCAAGAGTGGAAATAAATGCCCCTACCGCTGTTGTTCAGGTCCTTTGCCCATCAGGCGAACAGACCGCACCTGAACCCAGATATTATTTCTTGTCTCTATTTTCTAAATCCCCTGCTGTTTTCTCCCAAGACCACCAACAGATCTATGAGTCCTTACAATAAATACTTCATGACTTGAACAACTTTATTCCTAGATGTATGTTCAATACAAAATACACATATTTATGACAGGCATAAATATGTGCACTGAAAAGACACAAACAAGAATAGCCACAAAATATTTGTAATAAATAATAGCCTCAAACTGGACCCAAACCAATTTCTACTAGTAGCAGAATGAATAACTGTGTTGTATTCATAAAATGGATTATTATACTGTAGGGGATGGTGGCTCTCGATTGGGTGAATTTTATCCTAGCAAAAGAAGCTCTAGTTTAGCCTTTCATCCACCTGTGTTAAGATGTC
>NW_004524651.1:8662469-8664020 GCF_000260255.1 Octodon degus
GGAAACAGATTCTTCCAGAACCCCCATCATTTACTCTTTGTCTAATTTGATAATGGAATTTTTGGGGGGTATTTTAGACCCTAATTCTGTGCACATCTGCTTCATACATCTTTCAACTGGTATAAACTGTTTGTTTTCTTAGTCAGTACAAGTACGTTGCATTTTTAGTCAGTCTGGGGTGTGTTAAAAGTTTCCCTGTTACTTGCTATCAATTCTTCATATTATTTGCAGTTCAATTCTTCAGTTTTGATGCAAAAAAATAATTCTGTGAGACATCATCTTTTTTCAATTAGCTAGTCATAGCTGAATTACCATTGAATAAATTAGAGCCAATATAAGTCAGTAAAGAGCTGTCTCTGCCTCTTCCATCTCCTCCTCTCTTCCTCTTCCTCTTTTTTTCCCTCTTTTTAAAATCTTCTGGCCAGATTTGGAGAGTATTCTCATTGGTCAGTTTGTAGTAATGATTACTATAATGTGTTATCCACTTCACTTTGTGCAATGCCTAATTCATGTGGATTTTAAGGAATGTCAGACTAGATGCAATTGAATGACTCCTGTAGACCAGCTGTGTTCAAGCGCAGAAGTTTCTCTTATAAGATGATGGCACAGTCCCTAGCTTCCCCTCCACCGGGGTTTCTCAAAGTGTACCCTGGAGTGAGCCTGGAGTGTCTTCCTGTACACAAGTCAGGGGTGAAGGTCCCTGTGCTTCTTCTGCTCCAAAGGAGATGAGATAGCAGAAAAAGAGGGCGTCTGTACTGCGGGGAGAGCAGTGTCCCCAGCCAGCCGAGGCCAGCGCCCTCTCCTGATGGCCAGCCTGCTGTGTAATTCCTAGTTCCCCGTGTTTAGTCACTGAGGTTCCCTTCTTGCTGCATCAGACCTGAGCACTGGGGCCAAGGACAGCCCTTATAGACACACACAGCATGACCTTCCTCTTGTTGACCTGGCCAGTGTCACCTCTGTACAGCGCAGGGCTTGGAGAGTGAAAGGCAAATTGCCGTTTTCCTGACTACAATTCTGCTTTGTCATCTGCTTGACTGTTGCCATCTAGGCTGATTCTGCCTCTGATTTCTTGGGGCATTGGGTGAGTTGCTCTCACATGGCTATTGTCAGTCACAGGGGTGGCAGTGCTGAGCCTTGAAACAAAAGGCGTGGTTTTTAAACCACGCCCGGCTCAGAAATACCCTGGAGCCCTCAGCCAGGGCACAGGACACAGGGGTCTTAGAGACTCAGACAGCTGCCAGAATCTGAGCCCTCTGCAGGTGTGCAAATGGTCTCCGCAAAATATTGCCCCAGGACCTTGGAGCTTCCAAATTTATTTGGAGAATTCTCCCTCAAGGACTCGGACAGGGTGACTTGTGAGATTTGAGAAAGTGAAGGAAATGTGCAGACTTCCAAGGCTACAAAGCACAAGTTAAGCAAGCATTTTATTTCAACAGAAAAGGAATGGCCCCATGTTCTTGAGGAATCTAATTTGTTCAGGAACAAATCATCCCAGAAAAATGACAGCTTGTGTGCAAAATGTCACAAGACTAGTTGTGCAATATAACATTG
>NW_004524651.1:8664120-8673152 GCF_000260255.1 Octodon degus
GAAAAGTATAAAAACAAAGTATAAGAAGTAAAGCCATGCTGTTATGTTGAGCTGTAGGGGACTCAGGTCAACAATTTCTGACATTGCCAGTGAAATGGAAGACCCAATACTATTATGAACCTCTGAACTCTTTTAGAATATTTTGCTGAGTTTACACACCTATAAGATTCAAATAACAAAACTTAACAAAAAAAGGGGATACAGATGAATATCCATTTTGTGTCTGTGTATTCAAAATGGTTAGGATAGATATATAGTTACATTCTCTTAATGAAAAGAGGGATTTGCTCTAATGGCGTTTGTAAATAGGATATCAAGTCTGCACCTTGTACAGCAATTAACCACTAGGAAGAATGTACACAATGTTTTAATTATTGAAACTGTCCTACCAATTTGGTTTGAAACTGTCTCATTGCTATTTGTTTCTCAATAAAATTATGGAAAAAAAGATGTTGTCACTCCTTCACTCCTTCCCTACCCTGGTTAAGATGTCATTGGTATTTATGCAGTGATGAAACAAAGAATGAGGCTGGAAAGTTTTCTGACCTCTAAGGTCCGAAGAGTGAGTTTGGATGCCAGCCAGACATTTAAGATCTGCAACACCGCAATAGCGTGATGACTGGCTTCCTTAATAAACAGTTTTCCTAACTCTTGGTGGAAAACTGACATGGACATAATCTTGCCATTTCAATACAACAGTGAAAAATACCACTATCCATAAGGACATGAGTGAATTTCACAGGTGCAATGCTGAATAGTAGAATCAAGACACAAAGGACTATGTACTACATGACTCAACTTATACAGCATTCAAAAAGTGATGAATCTATTATGAAGGAGACACATCACATGCTGGTAACTTTAGGGGAGATTGATGCATGAGGTGGCCACGAGATAGGCTTCTGAGATGCAGGTAATGTTCTATGCCTTGGTTCTGACAATGTTGATGCGAGGCTCTGGTTTGGTAAGAAGTCATTGGCATGGGTGCTGGTCACAGGGGTCACCATGCCCCTCGCAAGGATCTCCTTACATATGGAGAAAGGTGTGCATGGAAAGATACACCCCACTGTCCCTGGATGCAGACAGGTGGCAGCAAGAGCAGGCATCCCCATCTGGTTTTCTTATTCCTGCCCTGTTTCACGGACAGCAGGAAGCACATGCATATCTGCAGCTTTTTGAGTCAGGTTTCCTTGGAAGATTACAGTCAGCAAGGGCAATGACCAACAGTGGATTAGCAACAGAGGCCCTGGGAATGGCTGAGTGGAATGCTGGTCATCAGGGAGGACACATTTGTCACACTGGGACAGTGTCAACAGATGAGGACCAGGACATGGCAAGAGTGAGGGCCAGGTGACAGCCTTCTCTTTTTCCATGACGAGCAGCAGGCCTGGCTGGCTGCCTGTACCTGACAGCAGAAGTACACCGATTCTGGTGGGAAAACAGAACCACCACTTGATTCCCTGGCTGTGGGTCCTCGCTGCAGTGGACAGTAAGAAAATTTAGCTTTGTTTGGCAATGTCCACCTAGAACATGAAAGACTCAACCATTCTGAACAAAATCAGCTTTTAAGCAATCCGAGTGAGGAGTGAGGATACACACCAAGCTGTCTCACTAACTGTTGGATGTCATTTCCACCTTGGCTGGTAGTACTAATTGATCCCAACACCAGAGTACTAAGTCCACCTTCAGTACTAAGTCCTCCTCATTTATTCAGGTTGCTTGGATTTTTTTAATCAGTTATGAAAAAACCAACCAAAAATGGTAAATTGTTTTATTATTTGCTGAATGCTGGCATTACTCATTTTGACATGCACTCCTTTTTGGCTATGAATTTTACATTAATCAATGCACAAAATAACTATGCAAATGCAATTAGGACTTCATTGTCAAGCTGGTGTGCCACGTGAAGGATTGTTTTTTTACAAAAAACAAAACAAAGCAAAACAAAACAAAAAAACACCAGAATTGCTTCTTGCAATATTGGCCTTAGAGTCCTCAATTTATAGTTAAATTTCTTTTTCAGCTTGGTCTGTAATAATGATATGAACCCAACTAAGAATTAATGTTTAAACAAGTGGATCAAAAATAGGTTCTACATTTATTACTTATCGTTGCAAAGATAGCTACAAGAAAGATAAACAAAACAATAGTGCAAATAAAATTTGCCAGAAAAGAAGCAAGATAGAGGCTACTGAAATGGTACTTTTTAATGCAGGGAATATTAAGGTGTTTGAATAGAACTTGAACTTGAGTTTTGATTTATTTATTTCAGTACTGGAGATGGGGCACAGGGCCATTGCACTGCGCTATCTCTCCAGCCCTTTCTTGTGTATTTAATTTTGAGAAAAAGTCTTGCTGAGTCATTAAGTTGGACTGGTTGGACTTGAACTTGCCTCCAAAAATGCTGGGTTTCTAGGTGTGTCCTACCACGCTTGCCTTTGAGTTTGGTTTTTGTATTTGAAATATCAGAATATTTGCCTTTGTGGCTAGCTTTACATTTCTACTGTTTAATTGTTAAAGTCTATGTTAAAAATAAAGCAGCTGCAGTATGTAGTAAACACTACTTCTCTCTCTACGTGCCCACCTGGCTGGCATTTACGTGCACACCTGGCCCCTGCCACCTGGTGTCCGATCATGCCCACTGCACCTAAGCGTCCCACGCAGCGGCTATGGCTCCCATGACTGTTCCTGACCTACAGGGAAGAGCACCCGAAAGTTCCCAAGGGTGCGGAACTCTGCTCATGGATTCATTTTAAGTCCAAGGGGAAAAGGTTTGTCTTGGATCTCTGCCGGGGGATGAGCCAGGTTGAAGTGTTGATCCATGCTTGTGGATCTGTTTTCGCCATGTTGAGGACTGAACCCGGGTGTGCCAGTCAGTGCTTACTAGAGAAACAGATTTAATGCAAGATGACAGACAAGCAAGAATTTACAAGGCCTCCCACAGAGTCAGGTTGGCAGAGTGCGAAGGGCCGTGGGCCCTGCAGATCCGAGGGATCCAGTGAAGGCCCAGAGTTCAGGGTAGCGTCCATGTGAGCCCAAGTCAGGAGGCCAAAGCGTCTATCTATGCTGGAGGTGAACACAGAAGTGGCCCTTCCTACTTCCTTCCCCTTTATGCAGGTGACAGCAGCTCTGGAGTGGGTCCTCCTCACGCGGAGCTGAGTGAGGCAGGCTAATCCAGCATTTCTTCTTCAAGTTGGCGCAATCAGCCACCCACCACCCCAGGACCTTCACATGGACCTGTGTCCTAGACCTTTTACTTTATATTTTGAGACAGTCTCCTGAGTCACTGTATTGCCCAGGCTGGGTTTGAACTTGCAGGCCGTTTGCATTGGTCTCCCAGAGTGCTGGGGTTGTGGGCGTGCGCCACGATGCCCAGCTTATGAGTCCTCCCTACCTTTCAGTCTCCCAAAGCCTGCGGATGACTTTCACTGTGTTTTAGCAGAGACCACCCTGGCCCGTTGGAGGCTTGCTCACCCTGGCGCTCTGCGCTCAGCTGTAGGATCTCTGCTCTGGGCCTAGATCATCCTGGCCCAGCTTCAAGTGTCTCCAGCCTTTCTCCTACACCCTATCACATCGCCAGAGCCCACTCCCAGGACTTCTGGTTGGCTCCTGGGAAGAGCCAGGTGGTTCCCTTGGAGTGGAGCTCACCTCCTCAGGGGCCATCCTGTGCACGCGCCGTGTGGGGCCTGCAACCCTGAGTCCCGCTGTGGGCCTGCAAGCAAAGGAGGAACCTTGCAGAACTACCCTGCTACACTTTCCTCTTAGGCTGGGACAGAATGGCTGCTTCTGCTGACCACGAGGACTCAGAACTTTGGGGGTTCAGCACCACAGTCATCCGGATCTTGCCATGTCCGCACGCAGCGCTCAGGGCCCCGTGCCTTCCAGTCAACGGTCGCACACGGCGACACCCTGCCGAGCTCGCAAGTTCAGTGGGCGTTGCCATTCACCCACTTACAGGCTGAAACGGTCTGGTTTTCAGCTGCCTCAGCTCTGCATTGCAGGAGATAAATTTCTTTCTAGGGCATAGAAACTTCTGGATTTTTTTTTTTTTTTGAACAGGGTCTCCAGGGTCTATAGGTTCTCACTGCATAGATCAGACTCGTAGTGATCCTGCTTACAGCTTCCCAAGTGCTGGGATTACAGGTGTGCGCCACCATGCCCAGTCTCACTCACTGTCTCAGCACACCTCGGGGGCATGGCGGGCCCAGGGATCAAACTCCCAGCCCCTGCATCTGCTTAAGCAGGCTCTTTAATTCGCTGAGCTATTTGGCCAGTCTTCCTTCTGGATAATTTCTGTTGTGCTGGAACTGGGAACTTATTCCCTTGCCTGAAACTTTTTTTTTTTTTTTAATTTTAGGGAAGGAGCTACAGGGTGTTCAGGGTCTCACTACTAGATCAGACTCATGGTGATCCACCTGTTTACAGCCTCCCAAGAGCTGGGGTTACAGCTGTGTGCCACCACACCCAGCCTCAGTTGCTCTCTCTGTGTGTCCTGGGGGAGGGGCCAGCATGGCAGACCTGGAGATGGAAGCCCTGGCCCCTGCACCTGCTTGCAGGTGCTTTAATCCCCTGAGCTATTTGGCTGGCCCTATCTGAACCTTTCTTTTCATATGGAACACTATGGGAGCAACCAAGCAACCTCACCGACCCTTAAGATGTCCTACAGTCACAGACACGCGGTCTCCCAGAACCTTGCTTTTCACGAGCGTTTGCTCAGGCACGTCTAATGGCGACATGCTGTGAGCCCCTAGCCTAAACCACATCATCGAATAGACTATCCATATTCTTTTTGTTACTGCAAATAGAGTCGGTGGCATCTTTAAATCTAGTTACATTAGAGAGCTGATTCCAGAAACTCCAGAACGAGTTCAGAAAACTCCTCAGAGGCTTGCTCCTCTGCAACCACTTCAGTCGTGGTACCAGCATATGTTAGAACGTGCACGAGCATGCGTGCCAGAACTCTGGAGCGCACATACTAGCCTGTCTACCCATCTCTCCGTCTAATGTATCCTCAGGAACTGGCTCGTGATTGCAGTTTGAGATCTGAAGGCCACAGCACAGGCGGACGGCTGCAGCCCCAAGGAAAAGCACACACCGCATACTCAGGACTGAAGTCCTTCTGGAGGCAGGATGCCACCCCTTTGGGAGTCCTGGGTCCTTCCTTCGAAGGCTTCCAGCTGACTGGACGAAGATCACACACACTGGAGGATGACCCGCTTCACCCCAGCTTTGTGGATTTAAATGCTAATCTCAACTGAAAAATTCCTTCACAGCAACACCTAGGCTAACACTTGGCCAAAAAACACATGAAATGAAACATCAAAGAGGTGAGCCTCTGTCCATGCCCGTGTCAGTCCTTATTCATACTGTGCCCTGGGCATTTTGAGAAATATCTATTTCAGTTCTATGGTCATTAAAAAGTTGCATTGTTTTTTCCTCATTAAATTATAACAGTTTTTCTTATATTCTAGTATAAATCATACCAGAAATGCAATTTTAAAACATTTTCTTGCATTCTGTGTTTGTGCTTTCATTAACATTTTGATGAAATTTGACAAATGATTTTTTGCCTTATCCCTAGTGTCTTACCTAAAAATACTTTCTTAACTCAAGATTACCAAGGTTTACTCCCATGTTTGCTGCAAGGAATTTCTTAGCTTTTGTATTTTGGGGTCTGATCAACTTGGAGTAAATCTTTGCATTCACTATGGGATACACATTCACCTTTCCCCCTTGCACACGAATATAGCATTCCCTGAAAAGACTATTCTTTCTTTGCTCCATTAACTCGGTCCTTGTCAAATATCCATTGGTGCTAAGTACCTGGGCTTGATCTGAAATCTCATCTCCCTTCCCGGGCTGGCTAAAGCCACCAAGCCAGGACCGCCAGGTGGCGCTGTTGGGCAGCACGCGCGCCACAGCGACGCTGCAGGGTTGCAAGAGTCGCGAGGTCGCCGGCAGAGGACTCTGAAGGAGACCTAGAAGGGCACCACCCCCTGAGCGAGGACGGTGACGTGCCTGCAGAAGGGCGCCTGAGAGGAGCGTAGTGTCCAGGCGACGATGATCAGCAGCAAGGCGGTCGGTCCCTGGGTCGGACCCCCAAAGCCCGCGTGGGTGCGGGGTCTGCAGGTGCTGGTTGGTCTCACCTATAGGTTTCAGTGGAGGGAAACTCGTGCTTTCCACAGGCCGTGTGAAGCAGGCGGGATCTGCGCAGCTGAAGGAGTTCGTGAGCCCTACTGATAGCACCTGAGGCGGTGGGCTCTGCGGCTGGCCCCAGCACGCGCCCCAGCCAGGCTGGGCTGCCGCGGCTCGAGCAAATCAGACACTGGGAGTCCTCCAGCCCTGGGTTTTCCCTCCAAGATTATTTTTGGTTCTTCTGATTCTCTGTGAATTTTAGGATCAAGGTGGCAACTTCTGTGTGAAAACTAGGTGAGATTTTGATAGGAAAACTGTCTTAAATCTGTAGACCAATGTGGATCAAATTGTCATCTTTAAAATATCAAATTGTGTCAGGTATGAATATAGGCGGCTTGATATTTATTTCAACTATGTTTTAGAGTGGCCAGTGTACAAATTTTGCGTGGGTTTTGTTAAATTTATATCTATTTTAGTCACAGTGTTGTAAATGAATTTATCTTCTTGATTCAGTTGGAAATGTACATTACTAATTTATAAAAACAGAACTGATGTTTTTTAAAAAAATCTTCTATTTATCTGGTACAGGGCCAGCTACTCAGCTCGGACTTGTGGTGAACCCCCTGTCTCAGCCTCCCCAGCGCTAGGATTACAGGCGTGTGCCACTATGCCTGGTCTCAGTGGCCGGCTTGGCACATGGTACAAGGGCTAAAACCCGGGTCCTTGCGCTGAGCTATACCTCCCCAGTCCCCAGAACTTATTTATTTGTTTCTTGTATCTGACACAGGGTCTCACTATGCACCTTACAATCCTAGTGATCCTCCTGTTTTCACCCTCCCCAGTGCTGGGATTACAGGCACGCACCGCGGGGCTGGGTCTCAGTGGTCTGCTCAGCCTACCTGGGGGCAGGCCCATGCGCATGTGGTACCCTTGCGCTTTCCTAGGCAGGCGGCTAGCTAGCTGAGCCATCTCACCCGCCCCAGAACTGATGCTGTTATATCCACAACTTTGCTGAACTCATTCTCTAATTCTAACAGTCTTTAGTAGATTCTTTAGGATTTTCAGTATCTTAAATATGTTTTAGTAGAAAAGTCCAGTGTGAGTTCTAAAAGTTTCTTTCAATTTTAAACTCTAACTAGCCTACCTCGCCATTTAAAAAAAATCAAGTTTCAAACATACAGACTTTTGAAGACACTTTAGATGATCACGTATATGCTCGCCACCTGTACTCGCCAAGTGTCGGCAGCTGCCACGTGTGCGAATCTACCTGCTCATCTGGTGGGATGTTTTTAGATTTGGAAGTAGATACCGAGCAACCTAAAATTTTATCCCTCAATAATTGTTGTACCTTTCAAAAGAATAAGGACATTTATCTATATAACCATAGTAAAATTACAACCTTCAAGAAAAGTCACACGGCATCCTAATGTCATTTCATAACTGATTCATATCCAAATTTCCAGAACTGCCTCAAAATATCATTTGTGGATCTTAAAAAATCTCCTGAGACCTAAGACATGCCATGAGATGGGTCTGCTTGTATGTTCTTGGTCTCTTTTACACCAGCCACTGCCTCTTCTTCTCTCCTATGACACTGCTAGTGTTAGCGCACGTGTCTGGTTAGTCACCCCATGTCCTTGGTTTGTCTTATCAGGTCCTTGTGTTGGGCCGGTGTCACCCTTTCTATCTCTCCATCCCCGTAGTCCTGTAAACTGCATGCTTTGGTGAAAGGTTTTAATGAAATCCAGGGCAGCAATAGTCCTAACATCACGCTGTGTTCACAGGGCAGGACACCAGGGACACAAAATGAGAGATTGCACCACTACTAGTGGTGCTATCTGTTCAGTCCCTGCAGGACATGGCTGTGGTTTCTTTCCATTGTGAAGCTGTGTTTTGTTTTGTTTTTTTCTGCAGATAAAGCTTTCAATAATCAGGCTGACCCGATAGCTCATTCTAAAGATACTGGTCTGCCAGTCTCTGGAGGAAGCAACCAGCCACCGGACAACAAGTAGCTTATGTTAGACTCCTTCAATTCCAACAATATTCATGACTGTGCTTCGATGTAAGAATATTTGTTTTGGAGATGGCTTTGCTTCTCATGTCTATGGCATTCTGTCTAAAATATTTCTTTTTTTTTTTTTTTTTTTTGTGGAACCGAGGATGGAACTCAGGCCCTTGTGCTTGCCAAGAAGGTGTAGATTGCTGAGCTATATCCCTGGCCCCGAGGGAAGCATTCATAATGTAATAAAAGTATTAAAAGCCTTCTACGACTCTCACACTTGGTGGCAGATGTGTGTGTCCCTCCGAGGCTGGGAAGGAGCCGTGGGTGCAGCTTCACCACTGGTCCACGTTATGGCAACAGCGTCTTGGGTTCTCATGAGTACCCGAGAGGACAAGTGGATGAATGAACGACAGAAAAGAAATGATGACTGTCATGGGAAAAGGCACGTGCTTGTCATAGACAACATGACTACGTGATGAAGCCCCAATGTGAGGGCTGTGCAACAGCTCAGTGATCAGAATGTATATGAAACAGGCACAGAGGCCTTGTACCAAAAGGGGGGCACTCTAATGCACTGATAAATTATTGGAATTTGGCAAAATCATCAGCTACTTAAATGTATTCCCTGATTCTTGCAAGAAGTAAACAGTTGATCTTTGCATGTATTTAAATTTCATTTTATCAAGCTACGTGTGCCTCATGAGTGTGTGTGTGTGGGTGTGTGCGTGCGATTATGTGCTAATCAGAAACTTGTTTTTTAATTTTTTAATAGATTTCAAATTTAAAATAGATTATTTACAAACATAAATGAATATAACAATAAAATTTTCCAAAATAAAAATGAAGAAAGAATTTACAGATCAGTCATAATAGTTCACTGTCAAAACCAAGAAAC
>NW_004524651.1:8678552-8690446 GCF_000260255.1 Octodon degus
CTGAACCTGGTGGTCATTTGTAGGTCAGCCGAGACTAGAGTCACAAGAGCCCTGAGATGCTTTTCTACACGGTCTTTGCCCCAATTTCTTCCAATACCATATGAGTGAAATATGACATGAAGTGGTGATTCTTAAAAAGAAAGACTCTATTAAAAGATATGTAATCACATGAAAAATAAGTTCCATGATTGTGGCCCTTTTACTTATGTTTTCTTTGTAGAGCAGCAGGATAGGAGTTGGTGAACAGGGTGGACAAACCTACTGGCCGGAATTCCTTAGAAATGCAGACAAATTGTTCACGTTGTTACATATTGACAGTGGGTGATCTGAAAGGAAAGAAAGCAACTCCACGCACAATGGCATTAAAATAAAATGGCTAGAAATAAATTTAGTTAAGGAGGCAGAAGCATACTGAAAATTTTAAAAAAGGTTGCTGAAATCAAAGAAGACACACAGGAATGTAGAGGCAGCCTGGGATCAAGGGTTGGAAGACTGTAATATTGTAGAACTATCCATTCTACTCCAAATACCTTACAGATTCAAAGATCCAATAAAAATCCCAATGATTTTGTTTACAGTAGTAGAAAAATCCATCCTAAGGTGCATATGAGGTGACCACAGCCTCCAACCAGAAAAGACAGCGTCAAAAAGGAAGAGTGATTTGAGTTCTCACACTTCTGATTTCAAAAGTTGTTATAAAATGATAGTAGTAAGACAGTGTAGCAATGCCGTCAAGACAGATCTATAGAACAATACAATAGAATAGTCTACAAAAACCATGGCATGCGTGTATACATACACTCTATAAATGATACAATAGAGAGTTTTATGTAAAAGCTTATATGTAAACTTTTCAAATGATTCAAATGATTTTCATGATCTTTTTTGCTTTTGGTGCCAGGCCTTGCCCTCAGGACCTTGCGCTTGTCAGGCAGGCACTTATGCCACTGAGCTATCTCCCTGGCCCTCCAATGATTTTTAACAAAGCTACCAAGACAGAGAAATCAGGAAAAGACCAATCTTTCAATAAATGAGATTAGGAAAGCTAGGTCTGCCAATGTAAAGCATTGAAGGTGGATCCTTAATATAGACCATGTAGAACGATTAACTCAAAATGGATTAAAGAAGCAAACACAGGACCTAGAACTATAAAACTCTTAGAAAAAAATCGGGGCAAGATTAGTAGCATTGGATTTGGCAGCTATTTCTTAGCTATGATACCAAAAGCATAAGGAACAGAAAAAAGTAAACAAATTAGACTACATCAAAATTAAAATCTTTTGTGTTTCAAAAGTCTCTATCAGTAAAATGAAAAGATGTTCCAAAGAAAAACAAGACTTGATATCTTATATATGATAAGGGGTTAATACCCAGAATATTTGGAAATCTCTGATAATGCAAAATAAACATTCTGATCTAAAAATGGGCAAAGAGGGCCGGCCAGATAGCTCAGCAAATTAAAGCACCTGCTTAGGCAGACGCAAGGACCAGGTTTCGATCCCTGGCCTGCTGTGCCGGCCCTGCCCCCAGGGTGCACTGAGATAGCAATTGAGACTGGGCGTGGTGACACACACCTGTAATCCCAGCACTTGGGCGGCTGAAAACTGGAGGATCAGTACAATTCTGATCTGGGTAGTGAGACCCTGTAGACCCTATGCTAAATATATTAAAAAATAAAAAATGGGCAAAAGACATGAATGGACATCTCTCAAAAACTATACAAATGATCAATAAGTAGGTGAAAAGGGGCTTCATATCACTAAGGAGATGCAGATCAAAGTGATAGCAAAGTGTCATTTCAGCCCACTGTACTTTTTTAAAAATGACAACAGTAAATAAGCATCAGCGAGGACATAGAGTAGCTGAAATCTTTGAGCACTATTGGCAAGAAGGTGAAAGATGTCGCCATAATGGAAAAATAATAGTGTATTTTTTTGGTTTTATTTTTTATTTTTTAATATTTTTTAATGTATTTAGTACAGGGCCTCCAGGATCTCACTACTAGATCAGACTCACAGTGATTCTCCTATTTCCAGCCTCCCAAGAGCTGGGATTACAGGTGTGTGCCACCATGCCCAGTCCCAAGTGCTGCCTCAGTGTGCCCCAGGGGCAGAGCATGGCACACCAAGGATCCAACCCCTGTCCCTGAGCTTGCCTAAGCAGGCACTTTAATCCACCGAGCTATCTGACTGGCCCTAATACTGTAGTTCTTCAACAAACTAAAAATAGAATTTTCATTTAATCTAGATTTTCCACTTTAAACATATGTATAATATAATAGAAAGCAAAGCATTGAAGATGCATCCATACCTCATTGTTTGGAGCAGCATTATTAAATGAAAGCAACCCAGATGTCCATTGACAGATGAACAGAGAAACAAAATGTTACATACGCATACGAGGGAATATAATCCAGGTTTATGAAGGAAAGAACTTCAGGTACCGGCTGCAATGTGGAGGATTTGAGGACGTTCGATGTGCGAGATATGCCATTCACAGAGGACTGCTTGGCCCGCTTATACAATGAACCTGGAGGGGTCAGACCCAGGGACAGAGCAGAGGGTGGTTTCCAGGGATGGCAGTTAGAGAGGAATAGGAAGTTAGCACCAATGACTGGAGAATTTCAGGTTGGGAAAATGGGAAATATCTGGTGATGTGTGGTGGTGATGGATGAATATAAAGGGCATCACTAAATTGTATATTTTCAAATGATTGACATAATAAGTTGTATGCTGTGATTATTTTACTACAAGAAAAAATTCCAGGTCACTGTGCAAGGAGGGTTTAAGATGTAGTCAACTAAAGGCTATGAGTTATTGTGCACCCTTTGACAAAGTACCACAATTCCTTTTGTAAATAGGGTATGAACCACATTCTCTGTGAGTATGAAGGTATTACATAATCTACATCTATTTGATGATCAAAGTTGTAACAGAAGAATAAAAGCAGTAAATCATAAATCATGGACTTCTTGTTTGACTCCCACACTTCTGCTGTGAAAACATCACAAGATGTTTCCAGGATGTCCAGAATTGTGTCCATAACCAACAGGTAGAAGAGAATACAGCACAGGAGTAGGTGGGCTTAATATACAAGAGAGCACTTGGCAAGGTTTGGAGCTCAGGGAGTGCTGAAGCGGAGTCTGCCTTCAAAAATGCACCCAACAGCTTTCTGGGCTTTTCAGAACGTGTGTTAAGAGAAAAGAAAGGTAATTAGAGAATATAGTTTTTTGTTTTTTATTTACCATAAGTGTCCTTCATCATAACACTTAAAATCCATTATATTATGCTTGTATTTTGTTCACTAGTTTACTCTTTCCCATACCAGAATAGATGCTCTACGAAAATAAGAATCTTATTTGTTCAAATGCCCATGTATTTCAAATAGAAAACAAAGCCTGATCTATACAGTAAATATCTAATATACACTTTCTGAGTAAATGACTAGGTGACCTTATCTCAAATAATATCCAGCCAGACACTATGGATGGTAGGTGCTCAATATATAGCTATTGAATTAGTTATCTAGTTAGAAAGAAAATAGATGGTTGTTAAATAATAGGCTTACAGTGGTTGTCTTAGTTACTTTTCTCATTGCTGAGGAAAAATACCCAACACCCAAAGTGAAAGGAGAAAAGGTTCATTTAGTTCACAGTTTTGGTGGCTTCAATCCATAATCATCTGGTTTCAATGTAGGGTGGCACATTGCACAGGGGGCAACAGTTGAAAATGGCCAAAGACAGTAAAAGCAGTAAGAGCAAAGGGGGACGCAGGCTCTTTTCTCCCTTATATCTTAAGCAGGCTACCTTCCCTAGGGTGGGTGTAGAAATCATATCGCCATGTCCTCCTCTTGCACAAGATGAGGATGTTTACAAAGTGAGGACCCTGGTCCTCTGCTGAGTCACTTAGTTAAACTTCTAAACTTCTCAGGTTGACACAGTGCATCAACCACTACAACATCCTGGGCCATAAGCAATCACTCTATGGAGTGTACTCTACACCTGAGGGTGTGTAACTTCTAAGTTATTTCAGTAAGCTTCTAAATTTCTCATGTTCACACACTGTATCAACCACTGCAATCCACCCCTTGTCAATTTGTCATCCAGACACCATTCTCTAAACCAGTTTCCAAATACAAATACATGCTTACTCTTATCATTTCCCATGTTGAACATTATAACACAGGTTTAACAATCTTTAAAAGCCAGTATTAAATTTATCAACATTATATTACATTAGAACCATAACATCACACCCCTAAATTCCAAAAGACTCATGCACATATCTTTACAAAAAAGCATGTAGTCTATCTCTAAAAGTTTCCAAAGCCTGAACAGTTTCATCAGTGCTGAAAAGTCCAAGGCCTAATTGTCTTTGGAGATGTCAGGCAAACTCTTAGCCCCTAAGTCCTAAGTGTCCTTGGAGATGTCAGGCAAACTGTGAGCCCCTGGAGAAATTAAAAGTTAAGTATTCCTAATATTCAATGGCACAAGATAAACATGTTCATTCCAAAAGTTACAAACAGAAATACAAAGGATTGGGAGCAAAGCAAGTCCAACAAATAGCATGGCAAACATTAAGTCCTATAGTTCCCATCTGAGGCAATTTGTGGCAAGATGTGGAAACCAAGGGCTTGGGTGGCTCCTCCACTACAGCACCTTTAGGTGCTGCTTTGGTGGTAGCTCCCTGGGGTTTCTTTTGAGCTGGCTTTGATTCCTCCTTTCTGTTTCCTTTGGGTGGTCCATGTTCCTGGCTTCTCCAAACTTCTAGGGACTCCACTGCAATTTGGCTTCATGCACTGCTCCACGAGGGGCACAGGCCTTTTTTGAAATGGAGGTGGAAGCCTTCTTGACCCCACAACTCTTGTATTCTGCACAGTCCTAAAATCAGCACCATGTGCATGATGCATTGGTCTGCTGAAAACTGGAGCAGCAGCCAGGTTTTCCTTTCACTCGGCCTGTAGGAGTTGAGTTCCTGCATCTCTGGGAACTCAGCACTCAATTCTGATGAACACATTTTCTATGCTGTCACCATTCTGGAACATGTACAGCCACTGCATTCAGGAATGTGATATGCTGGAGCTTTCTCCTGAAAGCAGCATCTTTCACTTTTGCAATTTTAAGGCCACAAAGAGTAGAGACTTGCTGCTTCTCATGAAGTTTTCAGGCCGCCTTTTCTTCCTTCTCAGCAGTGGAGATCTTCTCCTCTCTATCTTTGCAGTTTATGGATTTGCTGGAGCTTTCTTTCTGGTGAAATCCACAACACTTTATATTATCCTGCTGGGTCTCTGCTCTTGATTCTCAACATACATATGTCTAATAGTCCCCAACAGGAGCCATGCAACAGCTTCAACACTCTACTGCCTTGAATTTCTTCTGCCAGATTAATTCATCTGCTGCCCTTTGTTTCAGGTTCAGGCAAAGAATCTGGATATGAGAAAAATCAGACAAGCTTTTACCAAACAAAATACACATCACCTGGAGTCCAGCAGACAGTGCAGTCCTTTTTCTGAGCTGGGACTCCACAATCCAGGTCCTTGCCAGCAGGATTTCAGCCTTCTGGCCCTCTGGCTCTGGCCAAATCCCCCACGCGGACAGCCCAAGGTGCTCCAGCTCTGCTCTGTCAGGCAACAAGTCAGAACCTTTGAAAAGTCCTCCCACAAGTCGATGCCCAAGGCTCTGGGACCACATGTTTAGGGGGTGTAGATCCCACTTCTCTGGTACCAAATTCTGTCTTCCTTATTTTTCTCATTGCTGAGACAAAATACCTGACACCAAAGTTAAAGGAGGAAAGGTTTATTTAGCTCACCATTTATGGAGGTTTCGGTATATAGTCAGCTGCCTCCAGGTACGATGGCACAGTGAGGGCGACTAGCCATGGGGGCAGAAGACAGCAGAAGCAACAGGAACAAAAGGGGAAGGCAAGCCTCTTTTCATCCCTCATACTGTTCACAAGCTACCCTCCACCAGGGTGGATGTAGAACTGACACCAACTGCATGCTCTTCTTACACAGGATGACTTTTTTTTTTTTTTGGCTTTTTTATAAACAATATTTCATTTTTGTGATTTTTTTCTGGTTAATTACTCACTGTTTAATAAAACCCATAAAATGAAAATCAATGTTTTTAAAGTCAGGACACTGTCCCCCTGCTGGGCTGCTTAGTTAAATTTCTAAATCTGCCAAATTGACACAATTCATTAACCATTACACACCCTTGAACACAACAGCTGCCCTAGGGCATGTCCTCTACACCCCAGGATGTAGAACTGCTGAGTTACTTAGTTAACCGTCTAAACTTCTCAAGTTCACATAATGAATTCCCAATGTATCAACCATTACTATGATAGAACAAGACTTTCCTTGGTGACTTAATGATTACATATTGCATTTTACTTAAGACATCGTTGGCTGTAGGGTGGCTACTTATGAAAAAATTAAAAAAATATTTCTAATTAGGCTAAAGCCATCAATTACAATGTATAAGAGGATGCAAATTATTATAAATAGTATGCATCTTAGAATTTTCAGAAACATGGTGTATGCTATAGGATTTCCCCTAAGAACTAGTATGAAAATTTCCTCATGGAGATGGGTATTCCATTGCCATTTTAATATTGTAGGTGCATGAATTCAGTAAAATAACCCAATATAGTCCAGTTGTCCATAATAGTAGTGGGTCATCCATAGTACTGGCAATGTCAGAAGTTGTTGATTTGAGCCTTTTACAGCTCAGCATATTAATATGGCTTTATTTTTTACACCTTTTTTCTATACTTTTCTGCTGGATGGTTAAGATCAACATAAAGTAAAACTTATATAACAAGAAATGTAACTTTTGTATCTGACAAGGTCAGTCAAATCCCCTCAGGATTTATCCTGAAACCCTGTACCGCAGTTTGTAGATCCTTTGTCAGTGTCAGCCATGTGATGAGTCACAGCCATTGCTTGACCAATTTGCTCTCTGTGAAAGCCTGAGAGAATGAATAAAAAAGGAGAATATAAATAAAGGACCATTTTGTAGTGATATATATATATATATATATATATATATATATATATGGATAAATATACAGCTACTTTCTCTTAATTCAGTGAGAAGATTTGTACTAATAGTGTTTGGACAGGATATCATGTCTGCATCTTGTTCTCTGAATAACTACTATGAAGACAACAATAGGCAATGTATTAATTATTGTAACTATCCTGTTTTGAAACTGTCTCATGCTATTTGTTTTTCAATAAAGTTAATAAAAAATAAATAAAAAGAAGAACGAGAAAAAAATTTCCTCATGGAAATTTTGAACTTAAACTTAAGATGCGTTAGGATTTTCATACAGTGCTCAGGCAAAAATTTGTCTTTACCCTGAAGATGAATTTAAGGTCCTTAGCAACTTACTGGGGTTTGGGTAGCACTTGAGGAAAACATGACGCTGAGATGTGCTCCTTCCTTGGTCCTGACCAATCCAGACCCCTTCTTACTCAGAGGGAAGAGGAAGGAGAAGTGAACATGGCAGGCTCCTGGTCAAATGTCAGCTTTTACAGATCACTGAGTGCACCACAGTGGGAGGGACTTCTGCTCTCCAGAACTGCTGGACAATAAATTGCTGTTGTTTCAACCACACAGTTTGACTTTGTGGAACTTGTTAAGACAGCACTGGGAAACCAGTGCACTATCCCTCTATCTCTGTATTCATTCATTCAATCACTCATTCAACTAACCCCTAGTTATCAGTTAAGTACAAGAAGCTTGTTGATTTGTAATTGGATTACACCCCAATAGAGCCCCTGTAAACTGAAAATATTCTGAATGAAAAGCTACCAAATTTGCCAAGCCTACCAAACACTGGTTTACCACACAGTGGGTGGTTGCTGCCCTGATGCTCACAGGCTAAAGAGGAGCTGCTTCATAGCTGGTGCCCAGAACCAAAAGACAGGATCAGAGCACCTAGCCTTAGCCCAGGAAAAGGCCAAAATTCAAAACCAAGGAAGGTTTCTATTCAGCGCACATCACTTTCACAACTGTAAAGGCAAAAACTCATAAGCTGAACTATGGTAAGTTAGGGACTGCCAGTCTGTCCAAGACTCTGTGCACAGTAGCTCAAGCAGGGGCAGAGGAGAAAGACATGGTCAGGTGGTAAGGCACGTTGGTCTCTTAGGTAACAAGGAGCCACAGGACACCCAGGAGTGACGTTTTACATTTCATGGTGTGACCACTGATTTTGATTGTCGACTGGACTAAGAGATGCCTAGGAAATGAGTGAAGCACACTTCTGGTTGTCTGTGGGGATGTCCAGAAAAGACTGGTATGTGGGACAGAGAATTGGGAGAAGGCCTGCCCTGATGGAGGGTGACCCCACCCAATATGCTCGCAAAGGATGCAATGAAAAGGCGCAGGGATGAGGCAGTTGGCTGGCACAGTGGTGCACAGAGACACTGGATTCTGCTTGAGTGGTGCGTCTTCTGCAGCCATTGTCTGCTGACCCAGCCTCCAACTCATTCAGCCTTTCAGTGTGGACTGACACCAGAGTGTCACACTCACACCAGAGTGTGGCGACTCTCCTGGGAGCTTCCTGTGTTCAGTCCTGGGCTGACACTGCATCATTGGTCAGTACTGTTCTGCAGCTTCTAGCTTCTCAGACTGAGTGGCCACTGGATGCTCTGGTTCTAGTCTGAAGCAGCTGTTGTAGGCTCTCATGTCTCTGATCCTGTGAGCTTATCCAGTAAATCCCTTGCATATGGAGAGCAGGCGGGTGGTGGCCATGGATTTGTACGGTCAATAGACTTACTGAGCTTTTGACAACCATGGTAAAACATTGCATCACACAGGTAAGAACACAAGATGTGGGGGAGGGAACTTAGGGTTTGCTCAATCGCTCCTTTAGCTGTAGGTGCAGAAACTGATGCCTTTGCAGGCAGGTTGTGGCTGGTCCAGCCTCTCTGACCTCCAACAAGGAAGGACAGATATCAAGGAGAGGAGCTCTGTGTGCCACACACCGTGCAAGAGTCTCCTCAGCTCCATTCTTCTTGCCTGACAGCCCCACCTCACTTTAGAAATAATAAGTATGGGCTCCAGCAGGGAAGTGACTCCCTAGGTAAAGGGAGATGCTCATTGGACAGCTGGGACCAGGTCAAAATCAGTCAGAGCTTGAAGGCCAGGATCCTGCATTATGCGATGTGCTATGGATTTTAAAGTCCTCATCTGACTTTCTTTCCACTCCACCACCTTGCCTGACAACAATTTATAAAATACCAAATTAAAACTCGACAGTGCCCTGTGATGTAGATGAAAACTCCTTGAAAGGAATTAGAATTAAAATGTGATTGTGCCTTGAGGCCATGAGTTCTTTTAACAGAGTGTACTGTTCACAAGTCACATGAATAAAACAAGAATATTCATGTATTCATATAAATATTGAAATTAAATTAGCATCCCTATTGTCATGCAATCATCACAGATAGGGATAAGGTTTATTTGTCTTCCAATTTCTAGAAGAAGAAAAATTTAATTCAAGCTATTGTTATATATTAATGTTCAAAGCAGTTCTGATAATGAGATTATTTCAAAGAATATTTTCAAACAAACTTATTTTAAATGCAAATTGATGGACTTAGAGCTTTTCAGAGATGAGAATACTAAGCTAAAGAGTTGGACAGCCTAAATGGTTAAGGATAAATGGGCTGAGAATAAGGTGGGGAATACCATATGGAGAAAAGTTGACTACCACAGTGACACAATTTAATATGGAAGGATTTTGCTGAGAAGACATACACAATTTATGTAGACCAAGAGTTCTTCACTGCTCACTGAATATTGTCATCCTAAAGTCAGGGATTATCTCTTGAAGATTGAAGAAGGAGATGGAAAACAAAGAAGAGATATTCTAACATAATTGGGACAGCAAACTTACGGATCAGTGCCCCAGGAGATAAAAATGGTAGCAACTGAAATTACAAATAGTTAGACCACAGGACTGCATAAATTAATGAATCCCAGACAGGGAAGCAATTCCTAATTTTATAATTTTCTTTTTCTAACAAGGCTAAGTCCTTAGGCCCTGGGCTGCTTTGGCAAAGTATTAGAAGGAAATTGCCACCTCTGTTGAACAGTCTTAAACCTCAGACCCTGCACATTCAGCAGTGAAAGTAGATGCTTGTCAGTTTTTTTCGTGGAGCAACCAGCGGCTTGACCAGAAGGAACAAGTCTGAGATACTCATTCACCCTGGTGATCCATGAGGGACAACTCCACAGCCCTGGTGGCAGCCCTGAAACCAGATATTCTGAAACATAAACATACAGGGTCTTTCCTTACACACACATAGGTGATAAAGTTTAAGTTTTAAGTTAGGCACAGAGATAAACAAGAGGGCTGTGAGATGGCTCAGTGGTCTAAAGCACCTACTTAGAACAAGCTTAGCAAAGCACAGCGACCGCGGTTCAATCCCCCAGCACCACATGCCAGCCAGCCCCGCCCCCTGGTGGGCTGAGCTGGCCAGACACACACACACACACACACACACACACACACACACATAAATAAATAAAAAATAAAAATAAAAAAGAGATTAACTAGAGTACAAAACATTTTAAGAAAGAGAGATAAACAAGAATAACTCAGTATCAGTCTCAGTAGCTTCTATATATCTTTTCTTTATTGAGTTGAGGTCATTCGCTTTTTCATGTGAAATGCTCTGCCACTTCTCCTTGGCACACCCGAATTGCTAGTGTTATTACTATGCTTGCCCTTCTGGGCCTCGCTCTGTACGATAAGGGTTGCTTGAGCCCAAGCTCTGTAAAAGTCAATCTGATGCCTGAGACAGCAGCGCCCACGTGGCTCCGGGGCGGGGTGCACACAGTGGACACGAAGGAGGGACCCACATTCCAGCGGGATGGATTGACATAGGTCAAATTTCATCAACCTCTGAAAATAGCGGGCAGTTTAGGAATTGTCCCAAACCAGCGGGTCAGTCAAGGAAGGTCACCTGGAAGAGGAGCAGGGAATTGAAGAAGGGACAAAAGACAGGAGATGTGATAAATGGAGACAAGACAGGATTCTAATCAAGTCCTGTTTATTTAGGGGAGGTGCTGGGGATATATAGTGGAGGCATAGGGAAATGACATCAGCAGGTAAAAGGCGTGAGTAACTAGGCAACTAGGCTATGACAGGAAGTCCCACCTCCTGGTCATAGCAGGAGACTTATGGGAAATAGGCGGGCTAAGAACTAGGAACCTAGCTCATCAGAGGTAGGGGAGGAGGAAGTCAGCATCACTAATGATGCTGATGCACCAAGAGAATTTTATAGGTCAGAGGCACTCAGGTGACCATGAAGGGCTATATGGCATGGAGTCATAATGTGTCAGATTCACAGGATTTAGAAAAAGATTCACTTGCAATAGTATTGGAGGCCTGGAGTTATTGTGCCTCCCATAGATCCCCCTTTACTTTTATATATGTATATAAAATATGGCTTCTCAGACGGCTGATTCCCTTGAGGGGGCAGTGCCTGTCTTAGGTAGAGGTGTCCTCTACATGGACCCAACTCAAACCTTACCCATCATAGGAGACTAGGATGGCAGAAGGTCCCGTTCCTGTCTTAGGTGGCGAGTGGTGTCTCGTGTACGCCCCTCATTAGCCGTCTCTGGCTAGCCTGACCATCTTACCACGGGTGGGAGAACTAAGAGGTCTCTGGACCTTCATCATCATAAGCTGGTTGTATTCCAGTGCAGTTTTCCCTTTCAGCCATCACAAGCCTGTGATAATGAACCTGAATAGGTTGCATTTTAATGGCATTCAATTGTTGTTTAATGAAAGTCATCAGTCTATTGAAAAGACAGAGTCCCATTGATAAAAGCATTAATAGTCCAATCAAGGGTCCCAATAGGGGGAGAAGGTAGG
>NW_004524651.1:8690817-8691406 GCF_000260255.1 Octodon degus
GGATACCACTGAGTTACAGGATGTCACAGCACAGGTTCTCTTATGTCCTGATTCCTCACTGACCTTAAGGGACTAGGGCCAAAATATGGGCTATCATTTTAGCCCATTGATCTCTCCAAATTTTGGTCTTGAAGGTTTAGTTGTTAAACATCCAGAAGAGAAGCTTAATGATATTATTACTCTGTAACAGAGGCCATTAAGCTTAACATCACTATCTGAATATTAAACACTTTAGACATAAAATGGAACCGCTATTTTCCAACAACCATGGATATTCTAAACTTTAAATCCTTATATAATGTTAAAAAATAGTTACCCATTTTTATGCAATAATTTAGAAGTCAAACCATATGCAACATTGTAGCAGGACAATCCTATGGCATTTTATTTTTCTTGTTTCTCCTTTACTTTTAATACCTTTTTAAAAAGCAAACATTTACTTTAAAGATAGTATAGGAATAATAGATATGAAATTAGAAGTAGTACACATTTAGAAGACCGAAATGGCTCTAACTGCAGTGGAACACACATCTCTTGCGAAACAAAACAAAAAGGAGATATAAATAAACAACCATTTTAATATATACTT
>NW_004524651.1:8691506-8693047 GCF_000260255.1 Octodon degus
TAGCTGTTTTCTCTAAGTTCATTCATTGAGAAGAAAACTTTGTATTAATATTGTTTTAGACAAGATATCATGTCTGCATCTTGTCCTCTGAATAACTACTACAAAGACAACAATATGCAATGCACCAATTATTGTAACACTCTTACTGACTTATTTTGATCTATTTCATTGCTATTTTATTTTTTCTTCATTAAAATGAACAAAAAATAAAAAAAAAATAAATAATAGCTTCAGAGTTGCCAGCCTTGACTAGTAAGGCCTTTGCTGCCAGGGTATTCAAATACAGTTTCCAACAGTTCTTGGAAGATTTTTCTTTCTTTCTTTTTTTTTTACATTAATTTTATTGAGAAACAGATAGTAATGAGACAGCTTCAAAACCGATTAATAGAACAGTTTCAATAATTAATACAATGCATATTGTTACCTTCTTAGTGGTTATTCATAGTATAAGATGCAGACATAGTATCCTGTCCAAATATTATTAGTATAAATAAAAAAGCTTACATTAAGCAATGATATGGGTGATGTGGGCACAGCCTGTAGTCTTCCTGTTATATCTTCCTTTCTCAGCAGCACCCTGGAGCCAAGACTGTGTGGGAAGCGGTTTAAGCCACTCCAAGGCACAGAATGATGTGGAATATTGTTCAAATGTTTACAAGAGAATTATTAAATTCTAATAAAGTACTTACCATGGATTTGCTGAAAATACTACGTGGAAGTGTTGACATAAATTGTAGAAGTGGTAAGGACAGGGTTGACATTTTTTTATCCATAATTTTATTGAGAAATAAATAGCAATGAGACAGTTTCAAATCAAATTGGTAGGACATGCAGATGAATGTCCACTTTATATCTATGTATTCAAAATGGTTAGGATAGATATATAGTTCCATACTCTTAATGAATAGAGGGATTCGGTCTAATAGTGTTTGTAAATAGGATATCATGTCTGCATCTTGTACAGCAAATAACCACTAGGAAGAATGTATGCAATGTGTTAATTATTGAAACTGTCCTACCAATTTGGTCTAAACTGTCTCATTGACATTTGTTTCTCAATGAAATTATGGAAAAAAATTGGTAGGACAGTTCCAATAATTAACTCATTGCATATTGCCTTTCTAATGGTTATTTGTTGTACAAGATGCAGACATGATATCCTATTTACAAACACTATTAAAAGAAATCCCTCTATTCCTTGAATTAAGACAATATAGCTATATATCTATCCTAATATATCACTGCCTGAATATCAAACATCTTAGGCATAACATGGAACAGGTATTTTTCATAAAGTATTGATATGTTAAACTTTAAGTCCCTACAGAATATGAGAAAAAATTAAAAAATGTTTAAAAAATAGGAATAAAGAGTTATATATGTTTACACATAAGTCCAGAAATCTATCCATATACAACATTGTTGCAGGACAGTCCCGTAACTCTCCTTTTCTTTTTTTTTTCAAAGTTTTATTGATAAACAGCAATGAGACAGTTTCAAATCAAATCAGAAGTACAGTTTCAACAAATAATACACTGCAT